>NC_062530.1:5672339-5989839 GCF_022655615.1 Tachysurus fulvidraco
TGATGTCAGTTACTTTCTAGAAAATGCACTGATTGCCATGTAGACAGATTTAATATGGACTTTAATACATGTAGTATTATTTTCATTTTTCACAATTTATTGAGTTACAATAAATGTTTCAATATTTAGGATATTTGGTATTGTTTTTATTGGTTATTTCATATTTCTCACATTTAGAATATGTGGATTTATTTTTCACATGTATCCACACATTAACATAATGTCAAGGCATAACATATGCTGTGACATACAGCTAAGTACGGTGACCCATAATTCGTTCTCTGCATTCAACCCATCCAAAGTGCACACACACAGCAGTGACCACACACCCGGAGCAGTGGGCAGCCATTTATGCTTCCCAGGGAGCAGTTGGGGAGGGGGGGGGGGGACAACCTTAGGGTTAGGATTCAAACTATTAGGCCACAACTTCCCCAAACCAAGTGGTCACATATAGTATTGGTCACATAATGATGTGTAAGTGACTTCTTCCCAAAAGGCTTCTTTCAAATCAAATCAAATCAAATTTTATTTGTCACATACACATACATACAGGGTACGATATGCAGTGAAATGCTTTATGCAACTGTCCGGTATAAGAATAAAGAATATAAAAAAGTATAAAAAGCAAAAACTAAAATGAGAATAAAATAATAAGAAAGTATAAACTATATAAGAAAACTATATTAAAAAAACTATATAAAAATATGAAATATATGGAGAATATGAAGAAATAATGTATATACATATACATAAATATACATATACATAAATGTGTGTGGTTTTTAAAGATTGTCCTTAAAGTCTCCAGGTGCAGTATGGTGTGTAAATAGTGTATTATGTGGCACTGTGCTGTGCAAGTCCAGAGTTAAAGTGTCCTTAGAATGTCCAGATGAAGTATGGTGTGTAATAGTGTATGGAGTATATACTTTTTTCCTTCCTTCCTTCCTTCTTTTTATACATACAAACCATGATCTTATTTAATGACCTACACTCATTTTATAAGGTAAACCTACATATAGGTAAACTTTTTAGAAAGAAAAGGGTATTGCAAATATGAGAACATCACCACTTCATATAGACGCTTTATACACATACATTGTATACATTTAGTCCCAGGATTTACTGATCTGTCCATAAATACAGTTAATGAGTGAACTGCGCCCCAAACATGTATGAACTGTTAATGAATATTTAAATCCCTTAGCTAGAAAATATCAATATTTCACAGTTCACCGATGTTGTTAAATGGCAAAATCAGATTAGTTATGCTCTCAGGAGGCTTTGTTATCTTTAGGGAAAATATTCAGCTTTACAGAATGAGTGGCATCTCGGTCAATATTTGTGGCACCTTTCTCCCTTCTGCATATTATTACTGGCAGTAGGCCATCTGTTGCAATGCACAGTTTGTCAACCTCCCCACCATCAATCAAAAGAAATGCAGCACCATAGAGCCACATATTCAGCATAGCACCGACATTGAAATGATATTGTCATGATGGTGTGTGTGACACTTTGACAACTCCATCAGGTACTGCGGAATTGTTGGGTACCTAATAAAATGACCGACAAATACGGTGACAAGGTGGATGTACCTAATAAACTGACAAATCAAGTCACTGACCAGAGAGATTTGAAGTGAGGTACAGTTAAAGTGTTTGTATCACAGCACTCCTGAATGCTCAGTTCTGATTGGTCAGAAGGTGATTATTTATTTTCTACAACAACTTTGATAGTATTTTCACTCGAAGGTTTGCTGAAGATAGAGGGCTTTGCAGGTTATTTAACTGAAAGCAAAGTCAATTAAGCAAACAGTTAAATTTGTACTTTCATTAATAAGAATTGTTATTAAATCATCAACTCCACTCACTATTGTTGGTTATTTTGCTAGAATAGTGTGTTTTCTTCCATACTTAAAGTCACTTTTCATTTCATATTTAGCTATTTTTATTTCCTGTCATATTTTCAAATTACAATCCAGCCCGCATACACACACACACACACACACACACACACACACACACACACACACACACACACACACACACACACACACACACACATGCGCGCACACACACACACATACACACAAACAGACTCCTACCATCAAGATGCTTGATTCCCAAGCATTGTTCTCTTGGATGACAACAATTTCCATGAGTATTGTTGAGAGCTGAGATAAATATAAGAGCGACTGTTTATTATAATATACTCGGATAAGTATGATTGCATAGACGAATGAGCTGTAATCTCTAACTGTACGCATACAAAGGATGCTGGGTCTATTGAAAGAAGCCAGTAAGTGTAGTCAGCTTTGTGAAGGTGTGTAAATCAGATTGCTGATTTTACCAAGATGGCAAGATGGCAGAAACTTGAGGATTGATAAACAGTCCTGACTGAATTTGATGCATATTTTCCTTATTGTTTGCTTTTTTATGGATTTTTTCTGAACTCACGGCGTTCATTATAACATTATTGTTGCACTACATGCAAAACTCCCACTTGGGACTGCATCTCAAAGAAAGTAAGAATTTGCGTCTTTGTGAGACAGTGACACAGTGGGGAGCCTTGCGACTTTTCGATACCTCGCATCGATCCAGCAGTCATAGAAAGAAGTGAAAACTAAGGCACCTGGAGAGGCAGTGTCCCCAGACATTTGCACATATCATGGGCCAACACTCTTCCCCATGGAAGTTAGAGTAGATGTGCTAAAGTTTTGAACTTTTTTTGCTTTGGCTGCAACCTGTTCGGATTACGTGGTCCACGTTTTACATTTGACACATGTTTATGCCCTTTCTGATGCAACCCTCCCATTTATATCCAGGCGTTTTATCCGGGAACTATTCAATGGCTGGGTTAGCTCCCTTCAGGGGAATACATATATATGTATATATATGTATATATATATATATATATATATATATATATATATATATATATATATATATACTGTATATATATATATATATATATATACTGTATATATATATATATATATATATATATATATATATATATATATGTATATATATGTATATTTACAGTATACAGTAGTACACACATAGTATGTATATGTATATATGTATGTGTGTGTGAGTGTGTGGTTGTGTGTTTTTACACTTGTCTTGTGAGCAGGAAAACAGGCAGTTGCTAGAGCAAATTGGGTTTCCCAAATTGGTAGCTGTCATGCAATAGCTCAGTAACAAACAGCAGTAGGCATTGTATATGAATAGCCTCGGAGAAAACTGGGCAATAGTAAGGAATAAAACATGGCAGTGCATGTTGTCATATGAAATAATCAACAAGGGTTGTGCTGGTGAAATGCAACACTAAATTAAGTTACCATCACAATCCATTTAAATTCATTATTTAGTAATGAATGCATATCAAAATGCGTTTTATTCCACTTTCTCTATTCCACAGCAATTTTTTTAATTTACATTGTCTTATCTATTGATAGTTGCATTTTAACGTTACTTTAGTTCCAGATGTTTGCTGTTAACCATATGATCTGTTCCCTGAACAGCCTAACTTTTCTTTCCTTCTGTTTTTAAGATAATAAGTCTAAATGCATCCTGGCATGTTACTATGGAAACGATAACACATTACAATGAGCACATTAATATAAACATGAGGTTTGAATCACATATGGCACTACTTTTTTCTTTTAGACACATGACCATCATACCCATTTGTGGGCTGTCTCCAAATCATTGCATCAAAGTTACAAATACATAAATGTCTAGTATGTATGTGCCTTTTAGCCTGACATCAGAGCCTGAAGTCACTAACCCTCTTTTAGTTGAATGAGAACAAATCATCACAGACATGCTTTAACATCTAATAGAAAGCCTTCCCAGAAGATTATTAGAGCTTATTAGAACAACCAATCAGGGGGCTGAAACTGAAACGATATGTTCGAAATGTACACAACTGTTATGGTCAAGTGTGCACAAACCTTTGGATATATAGTGTACAGTATATTGTTTAGAAGTAACTGGATAAAGGTTATATCTAGGCAGTTTTAGCTGCTTACATTTTTTTTAAGAAGAAAGGGTAGATCAAGCATCCGAGTAACACTACTGGAAAACTTGAAAACCTAATTAATAGCACATAAAAATGCGGTTCCTTGTAAATCATTGAGTATGGAGCAAGTTTTCATACCGTAACCACTGGCTTATGACTTTGCAGCTCATTTCCAATGCAAAGTAATGCAGATGCTGGGACACAAATAAGTTGTGTGCATACATCTTTGTGTGTATGCGCTTATGTTTTCTTTCCATTTGCTGATCTGGAGAAGCTGTTGTAGAGTTTGACAACATGTCTGCAGAGTGTTTATCAGCTTGTCCTTGCTTGGTCTTGCATGTGCTTGCGGCAGAGCTATCTGAGTAACCCAAATATAAATCTCATTTATTACTTTCAGCATTTTTTAAATCTCCCTATTAGCTATTCCCCTCAGATCTGAGTTGTTCCCTAAAGCTGGATGCGCTCTAATAAACTTGCTGGGACTTGTCTGTCACGCTGTAGAATTTGCAGTGTTCAGCGCATCATACGGTCACCAAGCCACTTATCAGCATATAATACAGACGAGAGAATTCATCCTGAACAGAATACATGAGTCGATACAACAATTGCTGAATGATTGTCATGTCAGTTTAAAAAACAGGCTGTTAAATGCATTCACTGACTGACTTATACATTTTAATCAGTATCACACTACTTGGATGCATTTTTCCTATTATCCAGAAAACGGTAATGATTTAATGGTTGGAAAGTGCATGTTAGATTATTCACTGGAATCTATGTACATTATCGGGAAGAAGGTTCTAAACTGTACTAGTTCTTGTCACTGTAAGAGTAAATCTTTGTGTGTGCATATATTTCTTGGGACAAATAATGCAATTAGACCTTCAGAGAGCATAAAAAATGTACCCTTGAGGATACTACGCAGTGCCTAGGGATAAATGTGTTTTTTTTTCCCCGTAGATGATGTTCCATAAGTCCCATGAAGTGCTTGATTTGTGAATTCCGGTATGTGGAGCTGATCTGTAAAAACCACAGTAGATTGGACACATTTTTGCCCTCAGTAGACACTGCTATGATTTTCTTAGGGGGAGGTGGCAGTTCCATGCTGTATATACTCTGTGTTGACCAGGTGGTACCCAGAGCTGTCAGAACTGCCAACTGTGCCCTGATGCATTATGACACAGTTCCATTTTAAGCATTGGACTTGGAGATATATAACCCACATTGCTGCTTTTACATTATGACGACATAGAAAGCATTCTTTAATGTAGAAGTGTGATTAAAATGACACCTCCATTAGCCACAATGCCAGTATGTACAGTACCAAGGCCCAGGTTCTTCCATTACAATTTTAAACCAGGTGAATTTTTTGAGATACATGGACATTAGTTGACTTCTGTTTGAAATCCAGGAACACCTGACAATCAACCAGAGCACAATAAAAAATAATATATTTATATAATTTGGAGGAGGTCATCAGCTTGAAGCTCTGAAATACAGTTTCTCATTAAATACCTTCTAATACATTTTTTTCTGCACAATGCATAGTATGTAATTATGTTATGTAATGCAGTTGTAATTATAATGCATTATATTATATTATGTAATGCAGCTGACTACACAGGTTGCTGCTGGATGCATTTGAGGAAGTTTATTACTATGCAGGCAATCAAATCTTAATAGTGTCCAGTAAATGCTAAAACGAAACAAAGATGTGATGGGGAAATAAAAAAAAAAAGAGCTTTGTACCCATAAAATCTAAAACATATCCTTTCACACTAGTTTACTAGGTCGGGGCTAAGAATACCATCAGCTTTAAACCCCTGATGGGGAGGTTATTGTGACAATGACACTAGCAGACTATTATCATCCTTGTATCTTCTACTTCAGTAAGTTCCAATAAAAGTGTATAATTATAACATTCTTATGCATGTTACATCTGCTACTGCTCAAATAGCAGATCCTTAAGGAGAACTTAGCACTTGAACAATTTTACTTTGAGGACATTGCTTGGATGTTCTGCATTTAAATGATTGGCTGATCAGAGCTTCAGATTCACGGTCAAAATACATATTTATAAATTATAGCTACATATCTTTGAGAGGTTTCAGCATGTTTTTTTCCGAGTAAATGAGGAGAAACGTTACTAAATATTTATGAACTGATGCAAATGTGTTGGTACACAACACAGTAAACAAATTTAATTGAAATTTAAATTTAATATCTGAAACATGGTAGTATTTGTAGTATGTAAATTTAAGATCTTTAGGAAGTCATTGATTTGATCTTAAAATTACAGTTATGGGGTTCAGTTCAACCAAAATTTGGTACAGTTCACATCAGGTCTACTGTACAAGCTTTTTATTTCTCAGTATTGCACATCAAGTAATGAGACTGGTTTGTGATGGATGGGAAACGGATGTTATTGTCAGCAGAGGGGACAGAACGTCTCACTGGAATCTAAGTGTATCTAAATCTAGACTTTATTAGGAAACAACACTGTAATTAGCTTACCTTTGTGGTGTAAGTGCTTGCTTGCACTGAAAGAAGAT
This sequence comes from Tachysurus fulvidraco, assembly GCF_022655615.1. Taxonomy (NCBI): domain Eukaryota; kingdom Metazoa; phylum Chordata; class Actinopteri; order Siluriformes; family Bagridae; genus Tachysurus; species Tachysurus fulvidraco. The sequence continues at coordinate 5,678,915 of NC_062530.1, forward strand.
ATCTCATGAATTTACACATCTTCTGAAAATATTCTATGGGAATGGACAATGTATTTGAAACAGGTTAGAAAATGCCCCAAATTTAATTTGTAATGATTATGAATGTTGTAATAGGAATGATTTTGTGTAGTTGGCAACATTTTATAATGGCTTGATTATTTATGAAATTTCATCTTTAGTTGGGATGAATTCTAAAGGTGCCACAACAGTTTTATTTGAATGATAGAAAATGTGAAATGTACACAAAAGTGAATATAAATGTAAAGGTTAATGTTGAAGGATTGACACATCCGTGTCCTGCTGCTGGTTATGTACTGCTGTTTACATGACTTGTAATGAGCTACAGAATGTAAACATTTTAAAAATGCTCTAAATTCTGTTACTCATCTATTTCATTATGATCTTTTTCGGTTCTTTGCCAATTTTCTTTCTCTTCACCCTGTTGTGCTCTGGGTTATCGAAGAGCCGCTCCCTCATTCGGTATCATCTTCCCTTTTCTTTTCACTCTCTCATCTTTTTTTATAATATCCCCATCCTCTGATCCTTCACCTCCTACTCTCATTCCTTCATACACATGTTCTCTTTATGGTAATAGCCTGGCCTTGTCCCTGCTCATTTGCATGCATTATTGCCTTCATTCCTCTTCGCTTTTTCATTCCTTTATTCATGTGGAAGCAAAAGCTGAGGATTGAGCCAGAGCCTCTTTCACAAGGAGCCAGGATAAAGCAGTGAATCATCTAAAGTGCTACTCTCCTGTCCAGCCATGTGTCCTTTTGCTTTCTGTCCATGTGGACCGTAATGTCAGAGTTCAGACTTATATCTCACAGTACCTGTCTAGCCATGGACATGCCATGTGGTGTGTGACTTTGGGCTTTCCTCAGAATGTGATTAGCTGTACAGGGTCCCTCAGTCCCCACGGTCATGGAAAAAATCTTGTGCGGTTTGCAACAAAATGCTCTATTTTACATGTACTAACAAGATTTTGTTTTCTCAGGCGCATGGCACATTCTCTGTAGTAAAAATCACATCTAAAAAAATCATATTTTTGACAAAGATCATGATCAGGTACTTTGACCTGACAAGTTGAAGTCCCATTCCAGACATATCTTATTTACACTCCCACCTGCTATCATCAGGACATCAAGGGCTCTTAGAAGCCTATTTCCATAATTATTGTTTATATTGCTTTCACAATGGAGCTGTAGTCAAGGCTTATATACAGATGCTTCATACTGTAGCTTTCAGTATCTGTGTGCAAAGCTTGAGGGGAAAACTGTACTATTGCTCACTCTTGCGGTTTTCGTCTGGATGAAAAGTTACTCTTATTTCTACTGCCAGAAATGAGATTCATTACAAAATGAAATTCTATTTGATTAAATATGGAGTCATTATAAAACCATTTGACAATCACAAATTAAAAATAAAAATAGGCAGCATGAAATTATAATGTTACAATAAAGTGACGTGACATACGGCTTAGTACGGTGACCCACACTCAGAATTCGTTCTCTGCATTTAACCCATCCAAAGTGCACAAACACAGCAGTGAACACACACACACACCGTGAACACACACCCGGAGCAATGGGCAGCCATTTATGCTGCGGTGCCCGGGGAGCAGTTGGGGGGTTTGGTGCCTTGCTCAAGGGCACCTCAGTCGTGGCCGGCCCGAGAATCGAACCCAGAACCTTTGGGTTACGAATCAGACTCTGTAACCATTAGGCCACGACTGCCCAATAAAACATAGAAAGGAGTTAGCTGTATGAACCAACAGTTTCATTTTACATTTAATACTGACAGCATCTCTTTAGTAGAATTATAATGATTTTTTAAAAATGTTTTTAACCCTTGAACTACTGTATAATTGTTTCCAAATTATACGCTAAATTAATTTCCCACTGTAATGCCAGCCACATATAGAAGTATAGTATGTGTGTAAGGTATGTGCTGTAGACTGGGGAAGCCTTTTATATGCTTTTATTTTATTTCTTTTATTTTTTTGGATAAATAGATTCCATTTCATTTTCACTGAAAGGCACCGAATCACAAGAACACAGCTGAATATTTATTTTTATTTTTTTTTTAATTTGCACTTAATTAAATATACAAGAAAGAAAATAGCGATGACAAATAAATGAATAAACAATACCACCACTTACAATTTCAAACAAGAATTAACAGTGATTATAATCATTATCCATATCAGTCTCTCTCGTTCTGAGGTTAATGTCAGTCACTGCATTTAACAAACAGGAGACTTGTCACAGTCTCTTGCTTCTCCTGATCAACATTTTCTATTAAATTTGTGCTAAGTAATTGCTGATTAACAAAGATTTATTCTGTTTGTTAATTTTGCTTGTTTTTTTTTTTCCATATCTTTGCTACCATCTCTGCAATGCCTTGACAAGTAATCTTTATAATTTACAAAAAGAATTTATTAGGCTTTATCAAATTTATGTTCTGCTAGCTAGTGTTTCAAACTTATTCTTGACTTTTTGATGTTTTTACTACCGCATCATAACTGGTTCTTAAGTTACACAGCCATAATATCTGCAGGCTGAAAGCATATGCAAGGTAATAAATTAAGTTATACTTAGTGACAAAATTGTGACAGGTTAGCATCCTGTGTGTTGATGAGTTGAAGGTAAATAACCTAAAGTTTTGTATGATGTATTGTATATTCTTCAATACCAGATTATGCACACTATATAAAAAAACACTATATAGTATAAATTGTATTATATCTGCTCCCTAATGTTCCACCCCATTTATTCTTCTTGTTATTGGTTGTACTCTGTCATCCTCTGGTGTCCAGTGGTGTGGGTGTGAGACTGCTAGACTCAGAAAATTGGACAACAGTCACTTACATGAATCCCGCTGGGTGAAATCAGAGCTCATTACTGCCGAGGGAACAGGTGGGGCATACAGCCTTTTCACCTGACACTCAGGGTGCACAAGGACCTCAGAGCACCAAGCCCAGTGGTGGGAACTGTTGCTATAATTCACTGTTCCAGCTTAACACTTCTGGGTTTCATGCAGTTTTTGAGTCAGGACTCTACTCAGCCTCTTCTATATCCACTAGGTTTGACATTTAGGGAAGATAATCCATAAAAGAAAGATGCTGCCACTTGTGTGCCCCGGTGTGTTAATGTGTGTGTCTGGTATGAAAGGCAAAAGCTAAAAGAAATGAAATAAACACAAACACTTAGGGTTTAGGAAAAGTGTAAAATTTTAAATGAGTGACAGGTGATAGATTGTATACAAGCGAAAAAGAATTGTCAGAAAAGAGGTAGTAAGGTAGGCAGGCATGTTTGATCGATGAAGGTCGAGATTTTGGCATTGCAGGGTACAGAGCATAGAATGATAGTGTGTACAGGTAAGATTGGACTTAAGGGAATCAGTTTGTATGGAAACTGAGAAAGCTACAATATCTATTAAGTGGCCCAATACTAAGCTTGGTGTTTGTAGAGATTTTTTACAGTGATCTTATCTTGGAAGTCACAAACAGGGGGGTGAGAGTGTGAGAGTAAGTGCTTGAAAGGTTTGACCCTGGAGCAGTTCTGGATCTCTGTAATGTCCCTAGCCTCAGTAGATCTGTTTTTTATGCCTGTCTGATGAACCTAGAGATTAGGTGTTGCCTGAGGATTCTTATGGATTGCCAGCCATGTATGATTGTATTAGTTTCTCGTTTTCGCCCTATCAGAGGGGGCAAAGTCTACAGCTTTAATGCTGGTGACTCATCCATGGTTTTTCTCCAGCTTACAAAAAGTTTTGTGGAATGCTGCTGTACTCTTTGGTCTGTAAATATTTTTAGTTTTTAACACGTTACAAAAATCATGGGCTTTTAGAACAATTCCGAATGTTTTTACAATCATTTGAAAATCTAGTAATGCATTAATGGCTAAGTGTTTCAGTTTGTCTTCTAAATTACACATATGCTGTATCGAAGCAAAATAAGTGTACAGTATGATGTTTTGCGATTACCGGGTCCCGCATTAAGAACATGTTGAGCCCAGCATATCGACTCAGAAGAATCCCTCGAGGCAGTGGCTGTGTCACCTGATCCACAGCAAACACATGGCTTCCAGCAGATACCCTCATGTCTCGCTCAAAAGCAGAGCGTACTGGATTTCAGTCATTAGATTTGCTCAGTTGTCCTTTGATTTCACTTTGAGAGTTGTTCTTTTCCTTTGAAAGGATCTTTGTTCAGAGAACTGTTATTAAAGAAGATGTATTTATACACTCATTGTTCATAATTCAATTGTCTTGCTCTCTCTCTACATCCCATTCTCTCAATAGAATAGATGTTAATAAAACTTCAGAGAACATATTGAGAGCTTTTCATTTCATCCTGCTTTACTGTGAGGAGTGTGTGTGTGTGTGTGCTCATGAGCCTTGCATCTGTGATTGCCATCACAAAGCAGCCGTTTTAAAATCCTTTTTGAATTTTGTGCTCACTTTATGACTAAAACTGTACAATGTTATTTTAGATAATCTCACAATTACAGCATAAAAAATTTAAATATCAAGCACAGATCAATAAGAACAGTCTGTGCTTTAATCAGAAAATTTCACCATATATTATGCATGTTGCACTTGAGCACACCTTCAGCATTTGAGTTGGTGGATGACTGCTGCGGTCTGGGAGACAAAGGGAGAAAGATGGCTGTGGGCTCACAGACGCCTCAGCCATCTGTCCCCCACGTCCCTGCTGGTTGTCCCTGCTCTGTCTTGAGTGGATCCTGTGAGATTCCCCTGCTTCACTATTGCTCCATCTGACAGGGTGATGCTGTGATGTCATGGAAACTTGTGTAAACGTTTCATAAGTCACCAGCAAGGAAAAAACATGGCAAAAGCAAGGAAAAAACACAGAAGTAGGAGGGTCTCAACATGATCATCTTCATTACAATCTATCATATTTATAGCTTATATATGTACATATATATATATATATAATATAATATATGTATAGATCCTTTTATTTCTAGGCTTTTATGTGCTGTTATAATAAACAGTTTTTAGTTACGTTTAACGGAGCAGCTATAAACACTCATTCCCTCTTTTTCTCAGAGTTAATATGATGACATCTCAGCTTGTCATGTTACAGAGAAACCAGAAAAGGTCAAAAATCCCACTTTGAGGATTATTTTGTGGCAGAAAACTTATTGCTGATTACAGTGTTGACATTGGAGCTTTTTTCCATAAATAAACAAATGTCTCCTTAACCTCATTATATGTTTCACCAATGCTTATATTAAATATTAACTTGTTATATTCTGATAAATACACCTGGTTAGAACATCTGACCAATGAGTGTCAAGAATTGGTGTGGTATAAACTGTAAAAATGAACAAATGGCAGGTGTCGTAAAAGCTTTTATATGGCATTTACATTGTGGTAGCCTAGTGGTTTAGGTGTTGGGTTACCAATCAAAAAGTTCGATTCCTACGTCCACCAGGTTCCCACCGCTGGGCCCCTTAGCAAGGCCCTTAACCCTCAATTGCTCAGTTGTATAAAAAATGAGATAAAAATGGATAAGGGTATCTGCTAAATGTTGTAAATGTAAATGTAATGATCCTAATCCCACTATCTGGCAGCACCCAGAATAGAATATGTTTACTTTTGGTTCCTCTTGAGGTTCTTTTTATTTAATTTTATTATTATTTTTTTTTTGTTTATATACTTGCCACTGTCAGTTCTGACTTGCTTATTAGGGATATAGGTCTACATCCATATTTCTTTGAAGCTGCCTTTGACAAAGTCTGTTGTTAAAAGGGCTATTTAAAATAAATGTATTTGAGTTTATGAAGTTGATCACCATATGCTACTAATCAGTTATATACCCATACAAACGCAGTGACCAGCTGTTCAGTTTGGCCGAAAAAATATTTACGTAAATAATTTCAGAGAAATCCTGATGGGTTCGTTAGTGTGGAGCCGAGTCAATCACTCCCTACTTGCCAGCTGCATTATCAAAGTAAAAGCATTATACGAAGAGACAAAACATGTAGAAATATGAATCTGTTTGTTTTCTCTTGTGGTGGGAAAGAGAACAGACATCCCTTTGATGCAAAGCAATTTGAAAAGATGTTATGTCTAGTCTTCTCCACCCTTTCCAAAATATTTTAACGTTTCTTTCTTCAGCTGCGGTCTGTGAACATCTGAGACAACATGAGATGCAGACGATTATTTGTGATTTAGACAAAACACTTTGGCATGAAGACACTGAAGCTCTAGGAATGAAGAAAATTGCAGTCCTTTTCCTCATGGTGTCAGCACTGAGCACATCTGTTTCCATGGGTTCACTTGTGTCTTCCATCCTCCTGTTATCTCAGATGTTCTTGCTGGAATGAACACACACACACACCACAGTCAAATCTAGTTGGTGCAAGTAAATAGCTTTTCTCCTATCAATTTTTCTTCTATTTGTCTTCCTCAATCCTCACTCAGTGTCTCTTTGTCGCATACAGATTGTCCTCATTTTTCTGTCATCATCTCTGTTTCATTCCAACCCCTCCTACTCTTTTCCCTCTCTCCCACTTTCGCTCTTTCTTCCTCTATCTCGGTCTCTCTGTGTCCCTGTTCTCCGTTTCTGTCACTGCCATTTTCTTTCATGGTGATCCTCTGAGGGCATTTCCACTTCTATCTGCCACTTTCTCTTGTATAATGGAAAGTGTGTGTACATCTGTGTGTATGTGTGTGCACGTGTGTGTGTGTGCATGTGTGTGCGTGTGTGTGTGCATTTGTGTGTATTTGTGTGAGTCTGCTTCAGCCGAAGGGCCCATCTGTTTAAACACTGCAGCAATCCAAGCAGGATCACTCCCACAATCCTCTCTGCTGCATGCTGTTTGTTCATCCGTAATGCCCTGTGGCTCCAGCGCTGCCTACAGTTCTAACTAGGAGCGTTGCAATCTATTCGCCCTTAGCACCAAACCCGCAGTCCTAATTGCAGCCAATTTGAAGGTCAGCCTCTTGTTGTTCTGCCTTCGGTTCTGAACCCCTCTGTGTTACAGTTTAAACTTCTACAGCCCGATGTGGTCAGCAGTAATGATGAACTGTGCTCTATTTCTCCTCATCCCAGTGCTTGGTATTTCACAGCTTGATATCTAATAATAGTTCCTGTGTCTACTGAACCCACAGTATTTGTTTCTATATGCTTCCTATTTTTATTTGTGTTTCCAACCACCAGATAAAATGTTTCACGGCTCCAAAACTACCATGAAAAGCACATTTTCAGTTTCATTAAAACAATTTGCTTAGATAGATAGATAGATAGAGAGAGAGAGAGAGAGAGAGAGAGAGAGAGAGAGAGAGAGAGAGAGAGAGAGAGAGAGAGAGACTGCAGTGCCAGAAACATGTATAGCATAAGTAGCAATAGTGGGATTGATAAGAATTTTAACCAGTATATTTAGTGTATAGTTCCTTGAAACTACTGACAATGTGCAATGGCTTCATCTCTCCTTGACCTAAACTTTGTACTCACTATTGAGACCTGAGCAATGACAGCCATTTATAAATCTCTGCTCTGCTGTTAGGGATGTTAAACTCCATGACCTTGACTGAAAAAGTGATATTTTTCTGATTACAAGCAGTTTGAATATTCTGGCCTTGCCTTCTGGGTTTTCTTTAGGTTTCCTACCCCAGTCTAAGGACACATATTTTATGTTGATTGGCATCTCTAAATTGTGTGATTGTGCTCTGCAATAGAATACCTTGTGCCCTGAGTCTCCTGGGATAGGCTTCAGATTTCCTGTGACCCATTAGGATAAGAGGTGTAGAGAAATTGATGATGGATGATACTAATTGGGGTATACTCACATAACTCCTTATTAGGAACACTATACATGTTGCCTACCTTTAGCACCTGTTGGTTCTACCACATCTGGTCCATATTTACATGACATTTGCTTTGTGACAGTGGATTATCCTGCTGGAAGCAACTATTGTAATGTACATTGTTTTCCAGGGATTCATGGTCGTTGTGCCAAATTCTATCCTACCACTATGAGCAGAAATCAAGATTTGTCAGACCAGGCTACTTTTCCCTGATATTATGTCCAGTTTTAGTGAGCCTATGCCCAGATCAGGCTCAGATTTCTGTTCTTGGTTCCAGAAATGGAACCTGCCATTTTTGTTCTGCTGCTGTAGCCCATCCAATTTAAGATTGACATGATTTGCATTCTGAGATGCTTTTCTGCTTCCCACAGTTGTACAGAATGGTTATCTGAGTTACTGGAGCCTTTCTGTCAGCTTGAACCTGTCTGGCCATTCTCAATTGACCTCTTTTGTTTCAATCTATTGCACCATTCTTAGAAACCTCTAGGAACTGTGTGTGTGTGAAAATCCCCATAAGATCAGCAATTATAGAAATACTCTGTCTGTCTGGCATCAACAACCATGCCATGAGTCAAAATTACTTGTTTTTTTTCCATTCTGATGGTTGATATGAATAAAAATATTCCGATGCTGGAAATGGAGGTACTGAAGGACAACGATGCTGCTGTACTATAAGAGGACAAAGAACTCAACTGGTAGTTGAGTATGCATGGGCACATTTACTCTAACATATGAATTGTTACAGAGGGAAATTTGGCAATGTATCAGGTATATATACTGTACAACTCAACAGATAGAAATAACAGAATGTTACTTGCTTTGGAAGCATGCAACACTGAAAATGGTGTGTTCTGTAATCAGAGTGCAATCATGGACTCTAGGTTTGACGTAACAAAAAAAAAATAGAAGAGCAAGTACGGAGTTCAGACGTGTATACACCGAGGACATCAGCAGGCTGTTAAAGAAATGAGGATTTACTATTTAGTCTGCTGAGAAAATTTTTTTTTTCATTCAATCTTTAGAGGAAGTGCCTCAATGAAGCTATTCAATAAAATTGAGGTTTAAGTAGTGTTAAGCTCAACCATACATTTTTAATCAGTGTCATAAATGTTGTGCTCTTTTTTCTCAGTATCTTACTGAGTGCTACAATCCTTTATCATACTTCTTTGTAAAAAAAAAAAAACATTGGTATACACGTTGTGCAATTACATGTAGAAAAAAATTTAGAACTATTTACAATTTATGGTGTCGTGAGAACTTAAATAAACAAATCACCAAAAACGATGTAAAGACACCTAGGATAATATTTGTTAGCCCCAAAATGTTGTGATGGAAGAAATCCATCACAAGTACAAGTGCATAAATTGTGGAAATGACAGAGCAAATATTCTGTGCCTATGCCTATTATTTCAAGTATTACTTCATATAAGTCAAACTCACATGTATATGTGCGCTACAGATTCTCAATCTGTTGATGTTTTGCAGCATTATTTGTGAACACAATCATACTGGCAGCTAAACCAGAGCTGATGCAGAAGATTATGGGATATATGTCTCCCTTCAAAAATCAGCCAGATGGAGGGATCTTGGGGTCGCATTCTATTCAAACACTCATTTCGGCCTTCCTGTCTCCCTGAGTAAGCCTGAGAAGGCTGCTTTTGTAACATTTTAGATACAGCAGCTATGTCCACAACCCCTTAATCTGCACATGTATTGAAAGAACCTTCTAGTGTATGCAACTAAACAAGTAGCCTAGATTTGAAGACTGAGGGTGTTTTCACCCCTATTTGTCCTTTTGTCAAGTCTGAATCAGAACAAAAATGTTCCTTTTTTCATTTGGATTGGTTTCACAGTACACATCATTTACAAAACTGAAAGCAAATACACAGCATTCACGCTCATCTGAGCTAGCACGGTTCAATTACAGTGAGAAAGTGAATCGACCCTGAATCTGAATGTACCTACCTGCATGAAGTGAACCAAACCTGATGGCTATTTTGGGTTGCAAACAGCTTTTTTTTTTTTTCTTTTTCTTTTGTAGCAGAAATCTGATGTATTCTAGAGATTTAGACACAATTTGAACGTGATACACAACATTTATTCAACTAGTTATTTAGATTTTTATCTTATCATGTATTTTATTGCTTTGTCTTTTATTCATTGGCTAATGTTCGTGTAAATTTTTTCGATCATTATATTAATAGAAATGACTATTGATAGAAATGACATTATATTGATTAAAAGGACTAATTAAATCGCAGAAATGCCACTGTTGCTTCCAGTGCCATTGTAATGATAACCGATGTTATTCATTTTACCTGTCAGTGTCACCCGACATCCATCCTCCACTACCTTAATTACAGCGTTAACCTTCCAGTACTCTTCACTGCCGCTATCAGTCAGATGGACTGACTCTGGGTAATTTCTTTAGAAATGTCTACGATATCTTATGTGTGTGTTTTATTAGCAATGTAATCAATATTTATGGAACCAGGCACCCCTCCACATAGCAGGTGGGTCTGCACAGATGGGAGAATAAATAAGTGATGAAGGGAATATAATAGCAGCCTTTTTTACTTCATTTTCTTTCTTTCTCTTACTTTCTCCCAGGTCATTGACCTGCACATGAAAACAAAACAAATGTAAACACATGGCAATGTAAACACAAAAAGCAGTAACACTGTGACCATTAGGGGAATTTATAACTGCTGGTATTTACAACTCACTTAAATTATTCAATAAACTTCAGCAAAACTAATAGGAAAGTTCATTAAAGTTGCACCTTCCGATATCTCAGAAGACTTAAGGTGTTTTCAGGCTTGTAAGTCTGTGCTTTTTTCTGAAACATGGAATTAAAATTGTTCCAATGATGCATTTTCTCCTTGGCTTGGTTTGCTTTCACATGGCAAAATTTCAAAACGTGTTCCAAAATGTGTGTATGCAAGTTACATGAGTAAACTGTCCTCTCGATGGCCAGAGTGCCCCTGTTTATGTTCAGAGGTTCTCATCTATCAAGATGAATAATCAGCATCTCTGTGAACTTATTGTAGCTTTGAGATGGGATTAGAGGATTCACTGGGATAACATTCTTAGCTTCAGATTCTTAGATTCTTAGATTCTTAGATGAGCTGTTGTACATCATTATATAATTGGTTGGTTTGTTGATCCATTGGGTTGGATTGCTTTCTCACCTCAAGCAAACTACTCCAGAGTTTGTTTGAAATCGGTTTGAGAACACCTCGTCCGTTTGCTTCAGGATTGTTTTGGTGTGAATCAGAGCATGATTGCATTGTTCATATTTGCCTACACAAACCAAACCCATGGAGAAAATGCACCAGGTTCTGAAACAAACACTCGAAAACAAGGTTTGATGTGAAAATGCCTTTAATCACAATGCAGCATCATAGTTGAATCCAGGAAGAGTGGCAAGTCATGGGGAAGACTATTGCAAATATATTTCCTGATGTATTTAGCTGTCTTGCTCCTGCAGTTTTCATCCCACTTCAAAGAAGAGGGAATAGATCCACATGATATATAACCTGTCAGTGGTGCACGGATTCCAGTTTATTCATCTTCGACCAAGTGTCACACTGTGAGCAGAGAGTTTGTCTCTTCTAGCGGCTCTATTGACCAAAGATTGTGTTGAGCAGACAAAGAGAGAATGTGATTGATGCCTAAAGTGAATACTGACAACGGTGCGTCTTTGCTTTGTTGATTTCACACAGCCTGCTTCAAAGGAAGTAAACACCACCAGACCCTGATGTGATAAAAACAAAAATGGAAAAGTTTGTAGTATTAAGGGGCTTCCCAGCGATCCTGTTTAGTCTCCATTAGCCTGCTATCGGCACACACTCTTTTTCAGGTGTTGGTAGAAGAGGGAGTTGTCATTATGCTGGAGCTATTAGGGGGTAATGATGACTCTCCTCATGCCGCTGCAGGGTATGCACTGCACCAGATGATGCGTTTGCTTTGCATAAATAATGAGACTCTATTTCCAGATTGCACCACATTTGATATTTGACATGATAAACACCCTGGATTGTTTGTGAGTCTTCCAAAGAGTTTCCATTCCTGCACTTATCATCAGATTGCGCTGTAAAATGTTTCGCCAACTTTAACGGATTGCAGGGTGATCCATCCGTATTTAACAGGACATTAGGAGGGCAGGTGTTTTTATGCACACTTGTCAGACTGCCTTGTCCTCAATTACGATTGAATCTCAAAGGTGTTAGCGTTGTTTTATTGCTCATGAAAGTATATCTCTCAGCGAGGCCAGAAGGTAAGTACATTTTTAGCTCATCATAATTTCCGATCAAGGTCCGAGATTTGGGAAGGACACACTTACACTTATGGCCTTCTATTGGTGCAATTGCATCAGATTAATGGAGGAAGTGCCGAAGGACAACGATGCTGCTGTACTATAAGAGGACAAAGAAAACACATAGTAGTTCAGGATGCATAGACACATTCACTGTAACATATGAAATAAAGTTCAGGTTTATTACACTGAAATGAAAGGTCAACAGAATAATAACTTTCCTACCATGTTTGGGTTGTCATGCTTTTGATGACTAAGCATTTTAGTCTGCGTGATCTACATTCTTGGCCATTAACCTCTAAACTCTGTTGTTTTAATGCTGTTTGGAGTTATTATAAATGATTGTCCTTTTCAGAGTTTATCCAAAAGTTCATCCGGCAATTAATGTGAATGTCAATGCAAATTTGAAACTTTTACTGAGATTAAACTAAGTGCTAGCACTAACATTTGAAATACCATGTCAAACAATACTAAGTCAAATAGCAGTGAATGTTTTTTCCTAATGGTGTGAAGATGCGGGGCATTATCCACTAAAATAATAATGATTATAACAGGCCTTTGTGTTCTTTGTAAGCATACATTTAATAAAAGGGCATGTCATTAAAGCAATTTGTCACACACGTTGATGTAGATCCTTACTTGAGTCGTCCACCTACGTATATGAATTTATCCTTGTTTTTTTTTTTGGTAGAATATTAAAGGGATAAAAAAAAGTAAACCTGCATGGTGGTGATATGCAGCGTGACATGAAACGGAATTATTACTAGCACCCAGATTTTGATTATTTTCCAATAACTGCACATCCTGAAGTGGCCTAATTGTCAGACATAATTCCCACAGCAATCAGCCAAACCTAACAAATTAATTTTATTAATGAATGTTATGGCTTTTCTGTGAATCTAGTTATAATTGTAGAATGTCTACAAAACAAGTTAGTTCCTGTTAGAACCTATCTTACAGAAGCTACAAGCAGTCATTTTTCCACTGTTTTATTTTTTTATTTTTTTATTTTTCAGATAATAAACAGTGCCCTGGCCTAAAGGCTTTAAAGTTACCTCTGACTGCTACAAAGCCCTAACACTTGAGATTCCTACTAAACATGCTAATGCTTTCTTTTCAAAGAAAGCCTTTAAAAAGCCATTCCTGGGGAGCATCTGCCATATTCTTTGCTAGTTTCTGTTCAAGCTGTTACTATGGGAACAATAACATATTAGAATAAGCATTAATATAAACCTGTGACTTGTTTTGTAGGCAGCAAAACAAAACTCACAAACGATTAGAGAATTACAGAAATTTACAGTAATCAACATCAATCAGGCTTAAGTGTTCTTCAGCAGTGTGGTATTGTTTTATTTAGTGTTTCAAAATGTGTGTTTATTTTAGTGAAACAGTGGTGAACAGCTTTGTACAGAATTAGACCAATGAGCTTTTCCTTCTATCTAAATCTGCCCACTATTCATGTACTAACAGTTCCAGTTTTCTATATTAGGTATCAACAGAACCTAACAGTTGTAGAGGTTAGAGTTAGCAGCACTTTTTGTTGCCGATGGCTTAAAAGTACCGTGAAAGTGACGTGCCATAAAGCTAAGTATGGTGACCCATACTCAGAATTCGTTCTCTGCATTTAACCCATCCAAAGCACACACACAGCAGTTAACACACACACTGAAAACACACACCCAGAGCAGTGGGCAGCCATTTATTCTGTGGGTGCCCAGGGAGGTTCGATGCCTTGCTCAAGGGCACCCCAGTCGTGGCCGGCCCAAGACTCGAACCCACAACCATAGGGTTAGGAGTCAGACTCTCTAACCATTACACCACGACTTCTCCCATGTCACATGATATGGGATACACAAAAATAATACAAAAAAAGAAAAGACTTGGAATGTCTACAAAAAGAAATCACTTTACAGAAGCAATCAGTGTTCTGTGTGCAGCAGCAAGTCATCTCTCTCAGTCATATTTACTTTGTTATTTAGTAGAATTAGGCGCAATGTCTAGCTGTTGTGAGCATGGGCTGGAATTTAATCTGTCAGTCTGTCACTATGATTTTAATGAGTAGTGTTCAGAGAATGCTTGAGCACTAGCACTTGTTTCCACTCTTGTGTTTAGCCTTAGTTCTCTGTTCCTCCTACAGCTGTCTACTTGTTTCTAGTGGAGGCCTGTACCCTGTTTTCATGAGTATTTTAACCACTTGCTTCTGTATAATCTCTCTCCAGTTGTTCAGTTTCTGTTTTGTTTAATTTATATATATGCAAATCTGTTTAGAACATTTACAGAGGTTCCAACATTGGTATAAAAAAAAAAATTACAAAATTTCACTTTCAATTTTCTTTCAATGGAGAAAATCTAACAAATCAAACAACTTGTATATATATATATATATATATATATATATATATATATATATATATATATATATATATATATATATATATATATTACAATCTTAGCTCTCTTTTGGTGTAGTTCAAGATTTGCTAGCTAGATCTTTTAGTACTTAGTATTTCGTTCGCAGGCCAGATTGTCACAAAATGTGAACTAAAGCAACACAAAAGTGAGTGTGTATATGAATGTGTTGTTCCTAGTATCCCTGTGTTGTATGCAAGTTGTGCACAATCCTTTAAACTTAGAGGAAGGTACAACTGAGATAGAAGAAGACACTGATTAGACCAGGAATGGCAAGCATGATGAGCCAAAAAACAACCCTTATCGCTCCAAAGAGCCACAACAGATGCATAAAAAAACAATATTTTGGAGCAATGCTGAAATTCTTGCACTCGAGCTCTTTAGAAAAGTGTTTTAATTGATTAAGCGTTGTCTTATATTCTTGTTTGTAGTCTTATCTTCTTGGTTCAGTTAAAAAAACATCTTAAATCTGAAGACAAAGGATAGAATTTTTTACATTTTATAGCTTAATTTTTACACTTCATGGCTTTTTAGCATGAGCACTGTTGCCTGCTGTTATGATGCTAATGTGATTGTCTCCAGATGCTTGGTAAATTGTCACAAAATGCTGAGTTTGCTTTTCTGACTGATGTTTCAATATGTTTACCTTGTACTTGTGAAGTTCAGTGCCTTTGGGAAATTCCTGGTGCATATTAGGATGTAGTGAGGTGAAATGGTGCTCATGATTTGATGTATAAAGTGCGACAGTGTCTGGCATATCAAACAGAATGATTTTCTGTTTTTTTTTTCAACAACAGAATTTAATTCTTCTATACAGAACAAAGTTCTGAGCTCAGGTTCTGTGCTCATTTAATTCTTAGTTTTCTTTACAAATTTCCCAACGCAACCAGCTAACTAGCCTATTAGCTTATGTTAGACAATAGGCTAGCTTTTGTTGACTAGCACCATTATAAAAACATTAGAATAGATCAAAATTAGATTGTACATTTTGACAGACGCTTTTAAATGCATTTCAGAATTAGTTGAACACAATTTTGGTTGGTAAGGTAAAAATAATCATGATTGTTAATAGAACATGTGGGTTGATTAAAGAGCCATAGAGGAGCAGCTAAAGAGCCAAACGTTTGCCAGTGATGACTTGTTTAATACATTAATCCCTGCTTGATATTAAAATCCATAATTCAATTTAATACTAACCAAAAATAACCAACAACCAAAATAACCAATTTAATACTTCACCCAGTGTATACAGAATGTATGCAGACATATTTTCTGGTTGCCAAATGAGTTGATGTTGGTTGTCAATACCTGACTAAAATGTAGTATTGTCATCTGAACTTTAAAAAACACTGGACATGTCCACACTTAATAACAGCAGCAGTAGCAACAACAAGAAACTTGTGTGAATGAGACTAGTCTAGACTATATGCTGCCTTATCAGTGTATTAGTGATTCCAAAGTGTGTCAGTAATCAGAAAGTCTTGTCTTTAAAGCTAATGTTCGAGAGAACGCTGCTTGTTAAAACCACAATCATCTCACTCTGTCTTTTTTTTAATATGCTTCTGATGAACATATTAAGAGGACATAAACTGATGAAAGGAAGGTCATGCCCTGTGGGAGCCAGACTGTGAGTGTGTGAGAGAGAGGTGGATGTTATTTGTCAGGTCTGAATCGGGGAATTGAGGGATCTTCCAGGCTTATTCCTGGCTCTTCTGCCAGCCCCTCCCTGAAGAGTGTGAAAAGGGCCAAAGCTCCAGCTCTGACCATCTGCTCCTCTAGCACTGTGCCAAAGAGGCAACACATCCTAACACACCTCATCACAGACACGTGTGTGTGTATAGAGTAATATTTTGAATAATTAATTTATACCGATGTGCATGTGTTTAAAAATAATCTATTTATGTATATATGGTTGAACAATACACATTTTGTGTGTGTTCAATATGACCAGGTTTCATTGTTCTAAAAGACTTGTGCAAGAAAGCCATTTACTGCACCTGTGTTTGTGCATGAGTGTGTGAAATTTCTTCCCTGAACAGTTGGTCCTTTATGGCTTTGCATATGTGAAAAAAAATTACGACTTCTTTTCTGGATCTGGTGATTTATTTAACTTGTGCCTTATTGCTTCATAAGCAAAACTCATCATCTAGGCTAAAATTGATGGTGTATTAGTCACACGGTCGCTGTTTCACCATTAGTGCATACTATATACATTATAGACGAAACTGAGTACAGATACATTTTTCAAAATGAACAGATAAATAAAAATCAATAAGAACAGGTATGGGTAATACAAGTATGAATGTTTACTGAACTAATGTTGTAGTATCAGAATAATAAAAACTATGTAGTCTTTATTAAACTGTGGGAATTAAAGCTAAAAATGACAAACATCAAGGTTGTTGTTATTAAAAAGCATTCATCTCTGGATATAGGCAGTTGACCTCAGCTAAAGTTAGCTCCCATTAAGATGGCTGGTTCACAGGCTGCCAATCCCTCTTGATAAACATCTGTGAATGATAGAAAACATGAGAGAGAATAGATCCGTATAGCTAGATGTATCACTTCTATATTGATATTTGATAAAGAAGATGCATTCACATTCACAATTTACAGTTCATTTAGAGAACAAGGAAATGTATTTGAGTCTCTTGCGATAAGATGATGCTAAGCATTATTTTTTTTATATGTATATAAATCAGAACGGCAAATGAATCAAGGCTGCTAGTGTATGTAGCTTTATCAGATACTATTAGTTGCGCCTGAGGAGAGCAGAATGAACTGCAGCTTGAAGTCCATTTAAGCTGAAAGATAAAAAGATCAAAACCCTCTAATTGAAATTTGATTTATAATTTAAAATTCTATTTATTGACTTTGCTTCAGTGAAGGCCGCATGGGTCTTTACAAATTGACTTCTTCTTTATTTGCAATAGACACAAAGTCATATTTTCACAGCTGAGACAATAAGATAAATAAAGATTTTAATAAGCCTTCAAGTCCAGTAGTAGTACAGCAATATTTGTGTTGTTGGAGTCTGAGAGGATAGATATAGGTGGACTGCATATGAACAGGAGTCCATGATTGAATTAAATGTCGAATGCAGTCACACCAGTGCAAAATAAAACCCCTCAAAATGCAGAAAACACTCCAAACTAAAAAGCACTATCTTGATCGTTGAATTTTCGATCGATTTTTTTTTTTTTTTTAAATTGATTTTGCATTAAAAAAGTGTGTAATTTTCCATTGCACTGTATTTCACTTTCATAAGTCTTTAATAAGTCAACATTGAAATGCAATCGTTGTCCAATCACAGATCTAAATTGTAACAGGAGGTTGAAATTGGGGCCAAAAAGCATCAGTTTCTAGTAGACTTTGCTGTACATATAAAGAAATTTCATTTATAGACTTTTTTTTTGTGTGTGTGTTTTTGTATTTTTTTTTTATTTTGACACTGTATGTTAAAATGAATGCATTAGTAAACAATCATTTTAAGAATGAATACTATACCTATGATTAAATGTTAATACGGTTATCATATATGAACAATTTCGCTTTAAAACACTTTCCTGCTCAACATGATGCAATGTAAAATGCAATGTGTGCTGCTTGTCAACACAGTTCTCATGATTACCCTTTACTCTGGATCATAAAGAGCTTAATACAAGTAGGTCCAGACCACCAATTTATGGATCAGCATGTCATTGTCTTACCAAGTACATGTGTGTTTCAGCCCCTAATACCTCATATTCATGCTTCCATCCAGGCAAATTCCATATTTTTATGAGTTACTTGGTTTTACTTATTATATATGTGTGTGCATGAGTGTGTATAAGACCACAGAGCAGATAAAAGTTTCTTTTTGGCTGTCCTTGCATTTTACCAGACACAAAGCAAACAAGCACAAAAACAACAGCGACAATCCCAGCAACCGGCGGCAGCATGCAGAGCCAGCAAAGGATAGTGTTCCCCCTGCTCAGGATGAATAGAAAAAGTAAGAGAATATGACAGGAGGGGGAAGATGGATAGGTAAAACCTGACATGAGAAGATGGAAGAAAGAATATGAGAGAAAAATTTACCCTTTAACAAGGACGCATATAATCATCGATGCAAAGCACGACTCTTACACAACACCCTGCTGCTTTTTTTTTGGTCTGTTCTCATCTCTACAACAAGGATGACGTATACAGGTCAGGGCAGAATATTAGGCCCATGGTGACACTTGGATGAAAAGAAAATTGTATATTATATTCAAATTTAGGCTCAATGTACCCTACTTAAGTAGTTAGCCAAATGCTTTTATTGTTAGACTACTCTGACACATGCATGCAAGTGTGTCAGACCCTGCTGGTGTGGTGCATAGCAATTTTAATACAAAATAAAAAATAAATAAATAACAGACGAGAGAGAGAGAGAGAGAGAGAGAGAGAGAGAGAGAGAGAGAGAGAGAGAGAGAGAGAGAGAGAGAGAGAGAGCTCATCTTCAACCTTCCAAAAGTAAGTAAGTAAACTATTGTCTTTTAGGCAAATTGTGACATTTTCTGAAATTTAAAAATCATCTGTATATTGAATCAAAGGATTTTACACTCGGCTGCGGTGAAAAGGGTAGCATAAGATATAAAAAATTAAAAAGGTTATAAGTGTGTTGTAAATATCCTTCCCCTAAAGTAGATAGATAGATAGATAGATAGATAGATAGATAGATAGATAGATAGATAGATAGATAGATAGATAGATAGATAGATAGATAGATAGATAGATAGATAGCGATGAATAGACAGATGGATGGATGAATAGATAGGCTAATAGATGGATAGATCTATATATTGATAGATGAACAGACAGACAGACAGACAGACAGACAGACAGACAGACAGACAGACAGACAGACAGACAGATAGATAGATAGATAGATAGATAGATAGATAGATAGATAGATAGATAGATAGATAGATAGATAGATAGATAGATAGATAGATAGATAGATAGATAGATAGTTTACATATGAAGCAAGTAATGATGTCCCATAGCTGCTTAAACATTACTCTTAACATTAAGAATTCCTTCTTTTGTGTCATTTGCTCGCAGTAGTATTTTATGGATTGTTAGCAGGATGACATCAGAGTGGGAAAGTGATTTCGGCCCCAATTAAACAGGCCATTGCCTCTGTGGCACCACCAGATTTAAAGTATTTTTATGGAAAGTTTTTTTTTATTAAGAATAAACAAACAAGCAAACAAATAAATAAATAGCCTCGGTTGTAGACTAGCATGAGAGACACCTGAATATTAGCACTGTCAGTTTATTGTTGTATACAATGCCATATCATTCAGAATACCCAAAAATGTACATCCAAAATTTAATCAGCAATTCTGTTTGCTGTCTCGATTTCTCTAACAGTAAGTCGTTAGCATCTAAACTATCAGACACAATCCTGTAAATAAATAGTGACAAATTGTACCATTTTTGCATGAAGTTTTGGTAAATAGTACTAAAAAATGTATTAAAATGTGACAGAATGGCTATGTGTTAGCATGTTTGCCTTATACCTCTAGGGCTGTGGGTTCAAGAATGTTCTCGCTGGGCTTCAGGGGTTTCCTCTGGGTACTTTGGTTTTCTCCACCACTCAAAAGACATGCATTATGTAAATGGTCTGACTCTGTCCAGGAGGTTAAGCAGTTCAGAAAATGATGGGTTTATACTAAATATTAAATAATTAAATAAAACATCCATTATTTGTCAACAAATCTCCAGTTTAAAACTGAAGGATCAAGCATCATATCTTGGTTAATTTACGCCGAGATATTTATGGAAACTTATATGTGATGGAGAATTAAAACAAATATAAAGGCAGAACAAAATAATGCTAGAAGACATTTAGACTGGTTGCAAAGTGCAAAAAAAAGCTGCAAACCTCTACAGAAAATGAACAAAATACAACTAGACATAATGTCAGGAGTCAAGGGACTAATCCACGCCAACAATCGATGAGAAGGTGTGATGTGGCTCATGTGAGGACTTCTGTCCAGCATTCTGAGTGAGTTGTAAATTAATAATAAATCTCTTGAGCCATATAAGAGAATTCCACACATAAAAACAGCTGAAGTCACCAAAAATGCACGTATTGGTTTCTGCTTGTCAGCAGCAACGACGATATCACCAACCTTAGAGGTATTACAGCAACAATGACAGAAGACAGCGATTGTGATCAGTGATTTCTAGACTAGTGATTAGAGGGAAAGTAAAAGAGCACAGGCTGGAGTGTGTAACGATGTGTGTGTGTGTGTGTGTGTGTGTGTGTGTGTGTGTGTGTGTGTGTGTGTGTGTGTGTGTGTGTGTGTGTGTGTTTGTGATGCAGCAGGGGCTGTGATTCAGAAGCTCTCCTGCTGGCAATGCTGACAGTAAGCGCTCTTTCCTCTCCCAGCTTTATCTCTCTATCGCTGATTGATTTGAGCCCGTCGATGCTCTCAGGTCTTGGCTCCAGTCGGCTCCTGATTAAGATTCGTCGCTATAGTGAGGAGGCGATTGGATCAGACGGCTGAAAACACATACCGCAAAAGCAGTTAGAAAGAAAATGAGGAGGGAAATGAATGGCACAGTAGATTGGTAACTAGAGAGAAATAAGACTGTGAGCCTTGATTTTGGCCGAGGTTTGGGGAAAAGCGTTGCTCCATACTGTAGAACTCACAGAACAGAAGGTAGAGGCATGGGTGAAGGCACAAGCAAGGATTGAACCAAAGCTTGAAGAGCACTTAAGGGAGATGAATCCAGGCACGAAAATTGCTTCAAGACGGAGAGCTGGGCTGACATACACACTTGTAATGACAGATTCATGAATTTATTTTGTTTGGAGTGGGCATTCAGTGAGCTCTTAATGAGTGCAGTGAGGGCTGTCTAGAGATGACCTATAGAGGTTATGATTGTTTCAATCTCTCTCTTTCTCATACACACATTCCTGACACCACGCCCATCCTAGCGCTCTCACACTGGTCCTGTTTCTATTCTTGGTATATGAAGCTGTGTCACATGCATATTACACACATAGACAGAAGCAGAGCTGAGAGCAAATATAATTATTAGCTTTGGAGAGAGGGGCGAGATTTGAGTCACCACCCCAACACAGCCGGAAGATGTGTGTGTGGGCGTGTGGTAGCATACCTCTATCTGACTATTACATGGCTATTCTAATCATTTTTCCTATGTTTCTTTAAAATAAAAGACAAAATACAAAGAAATCTGATATCCTTTTTTACCATTCCCTAATACTTTTGGGTTTGTATATTCAAAATATTTCATAATTTCTATGTAATTTCCAAACTACCCCTATGATTTGTTTTTTGTTTGTTTGTTTGTTTGTTTGTTTTCCTTTTTTCTCACATATTTTATCACATTTTCCACCTTCTATAAACCTACTCTCCCATGGGCCCGGAAAAAGAACGGCTAATAAAAGAGCACACTCAAGCACACTCAGCCTTCTCAAGCGAACGCCATCAAAAGGCATTGAAAAGTCACTCATCAGGGGAGCTGCCCTCGGCCATAGGATACACGCAGGCACAGAATAAACAGGAAATGAGTTTAGCACATACACCAGAGAACAACATCGACTGTAAAGAACAATTTAGAATTTGATGGCTAACACTGCACGAAGAATGATACACACAGGGTTGCATATGAAACACTATGAATATGAACATGAATGAAATTCTATGAACTGGACTTTAAAGCAAATAATACTTGATTTAATCATTTTTATATATTCCAACTTTGTTGTGTTTAGCTTTTGAAGCTTATCACTGCTTATAACTATGAAGCATGTTGTAAAATTATTAGAATTATTATTATTATTATTAGTAGTAGTAGTAGTAGTAGTAGTAGTAGTAGTAGTAGTAGTAGACATAATGAGTTATAAGGGCTTTAAAGGTTGTAAGTTCAAATCCCATGACAGTGAGTAAGCTTTAGCTGGTGAATAACACCCAGAACAATCAACTGCTTCAATTATAAGCATCATAAATATTATAATACATAAAACAATCCATAAAAACGAGCAACGAAAATTATAGTGCAATTGTTGTATTTGTAAATCTAACATATTATTTGTAATAATTCAAATATTTGTATATTTGAATTATTATTGTATTATTTGTAATAATTCAAAACTGCAGTCATTGAAATGTGGTGAAAAAATTGGTAAAAGTCTTTCCAAAGCTGTCATTAGGTACATTTTTTACAGCAGGTGAAGCATTTACTGCAATTTCAGTTGTTTATGCTTTCCTGAAGGTTTTGAGCCATTCTTGCACTTCACATCTTCTTGCACAATCATCTCAAAAGATGAGATGATTTATACTTATTAAGAAACATAAAAGCACTTTACATCACAATAATGTTCATTGACAAGTGATTTCTTTTCTTCATCTCATTTCCTTCATTCTTTTTGGTCTTAAAATTCTGTTTTAAACGGCTTGTTGTAATGACATACGGTACAGACCAAAGGTTTGGACACACCTTCTCATTCAAAGAGTTTTCTTTATTTTCATGACTATGAAAATTGTAGATTCACACTGAAGGCATCAAAACTATGAATTAACACATGTGGAATTATATACATGCATAACAAAAAAGTGTGAAACAATTGAAAATATGTCATATTCTAGGTTCTTCAAAGTAGCCAACTTTTGCTTTGATTACTGCTTTGCACACTCTTGGCATTCTCTTGATGAGCTTCAAGAGGTCGTCACCTGAAATGGTCTTCCAACAGTCTTGAAGGAGTTCCCAGAGATGCTTAGCACTTGTTGGCCCTTTTGCCTTCACTCTGCGGTCCAGCTCACCCCAAACCATCTCGATTGGGTTCAGGTCCGGTGACTGTGGAGGCCAGGTCATCTGGCGCAGCTCCCCATCACTCTCCTTCATGGTCAAATAGCCCTTACACAGCCTGGAGGTGTGTTTGGGGTCATTGTCCTGTTGAAAAGGTGGTGTGTCCAAACTTTTGGTCTGTACTGTATATGCTACAGATGTACAGTGGAAAATAGCCTCTGTTTAGATTTTTCATTGTTTCTCATTTTCTGATGTAGAAATAAGCCAGAAAATCCATCAACCATGACTGTCCTAATGGTCTTAGTATACATGTACAGTTATACACTTTGACAGGTTTGTTAAATAGTTTACACGGTTTGTCAGTTCCCTTCTATCCCACCTTTCAATCTAAACAAACCACTACAAAACTATTGTTTAGCGAATATAATTAGCATGCTGTTATTTTCAGTGCACTGTAGTAATGTATGTGGTGGACAAGATAAGTGGACAGTAAAATCCATTGACATTTACATTTATGGCATTTGGCAGACACCTTTATTCAGGGCGACGTACAAAAGTGCTTTTAAGTGTCTATTGATGAATACATTAGCACTGGTTCACTAGGTTACCGACTTAGGATATCATCCACCTAAAACTGTTCAGGTTTTTTTTTAAACATACACATAAACAAGGAAAAATTGACACGTGTTTCAGGAAGAGGTAGGTCTTCACCTGTTGTTTGAAGATAGCCAGTGACAGCTGTTCGGATATCTCGGGAAAGTTCATTCCACCAGCAAGGTGCCAGAACAGAAAAGAGTCTCGCTGTATAACTTCCTCTTACCCTGAGAGACGGTGGGACCAGTCAGGCAGTGCTGGTAGATCTGAGGGAGTGAGGAACAGTGCGAGGAGTGACAAGAGCTTTGAGCTAAGGGAGAGATGGGCCATTTTTGGCTTTTTAGGCAAGCATCTGTGTTTTGAATCCGATTCGTGCAGCTACTGGAAGCCAGTGGAAGGAGCACAGCAGTGGGGTGGTATGTGAGAATTTAGGCCGGTTCAAAACAAGTCATGCAGCTGCATGTTGGATCATCTGCAGAGGATGAATTGCGTCCATAGGTAGACCTGCCAGCAGTGAGTTGGAGTAGTCCAGTCTTGAAATGACAAGAGACTGAACAAGTCTCTGTGCAGCCAAAAAATGGCTGAATCTTTTGGACAAAATAAACACTACCCAGGTACTCAGCCAACACTGTCATGCCCGATGAACTCATAATAACCGTGCCACACATCATCATGACACTGTTGTGCTGAAAATGATTCCAATAATGTCTACTCTCTAATGGTCCAATGGGGATATATTTCCATTGACGGACATGGCTAATTGAACCTGTCAAAAGCATCAGATGAGCTACATTCAGTAGCGTATGCAGCATATATAAATATGGAAGGTAAGGCTAATAAAGTGGCCATCGGTCCTATGATTGTTAAACCATAGCCAGTATATAAGGTACACATCTACTAGTAGTTTTTAGGTGACTCAGCATGGATGCTCCAAGAACAAAGACATGAAAGCTTTAGGAAGCTTTATTGATTATTTGCTTCCCCAAAAGGCTTGTTTTCAGTACACAGAAGGAACAGTGCATTTGATAGCAAATCTACATTAAAAGCTATGCTCAGTCAACTGGCAGACCATGGTCCAGATGCCCCTATTTCAAAGAAATGAAGAAAGCACTTAGAAAAAAACATAATAGCAGAGATTTTATTGTAGGGTGGAAAACTGTCCTAATTCCAGTGACTCCAGTTTTTAAAGCATTAGCCAGTATTGACTTGTTGTAGCCAATCATGTGTATTTATGTCAATTAATTAGCTGAAAGCAGCTCATAGGACCAGATACTAGCTACAGCAAGAACTAGGAAGCAGAATATGGAAGTTTGCCTGAGAGTATTCTTTTTTTTTCCTTCCTTTTTTTACGGTCTGATTAGTGACATAATGACTCGACTTGCTATAAATAGTCAAAGCAAAATGCAAAACGTTTAAAGCTTAAAATAGACGCATGTAAAAAAAAACGAGGCAATTGACATGTTTAATATACATGCCAGATATGACACTTATGAGACTAAAAAAAAGTCATGTTCATAGACATAATTATTTATTAACCTTAAGAATTGTCTTCAGGGGAGGGATTGAGTGAAAAAAAGGCCACACTTATGTTTTAGAGTGCATGGTGGAAGTCAAAGTCAATAACGTAAATCCCACTGCTTAACATAAAGTAACCACTTCAAAGTGCCTTGTTCATGGCCTTGACAAAAAAAAAAAAAGGCTGAGCTGTAAATGTTGTTCAAGTCATTCATCCATGTTAATTGCTTAACCGGAGCATGTATGAAATTTTATGTAACAGGATCTTTACACTTAGTAGTTGAAAAACTTTAAAAGAGGGTTATATGACAAGAGGGACCAAAGATGAGCCCAAAGCATGATGGAGTTCAACCAGATATTTAAAAAAATCTACTTTCAAAATATGAAAAATATACAACGCACATGTAAAGGAGGATTTGCCACTGCATTTTATTTTTGCACGTTGTTATGAACTGGCAGCGAATGAGCTAAAGCAAGAGGGATGGACAGATTGACAGATGGAGAGGGAGGAAAGGTGCAAATTAGAATAAGAGTGGAGGAATAGAAAAATAGAGAGAGATACCCTTATTACCCTTCCTACAGGGTGCCTGCCATCGCCTTCTCAACAGGACACCTCAACACACACTAATTACAAGCCAAGCTCAAACAGGCACATCACAGCAGCGACACACGTTTTTGTTTGCACTCTCACTCTCTCACACTCATAAGCCCTCATCAGGCTGAATAACTGAGTCTATGACCCAGTAAATCCACATATTCATGTGGGAGCTCACACTCCATGTGCATCTACAGCACTGTGAGACTAATATAGATATACAAGCAAAAGCTGCACAATGCTGTGATTACTGGGTCCCTTTTTCAGCATCCTCTACAGATTTCTCCTGTATACCAAACACACACATGTCTCAATTACAGTCAATTCCACAGTCTCAAAGCTGTAGATCCAGAGGCAAAGATGGCCATCAGAGTCCAGTGACATGTTATACACAAAGCCATTGTGTAGCAAATCATGTATCCACTATCTGGAGTGTTAGCCAAATAAAAGAGCAACAGAAAAGAAGTTTAACTGTTTAAGAAAGAACATGTAATTGTAGGCATATACATGACATGGAAATGAATACATGGATACGTTTAGATAGTTTGTATGATGCTACATTTAAACCTTTATGGTTTTTAGAAGTTTTAGAAAGTCTGTGCCTATATGATGTAGAGGAATTTGAGAAGGATCAACAAATAGCCTGATCAGCTGTTAATTTTGGGTGTTGTGTTAATTTGGGTGTTGTGACAATTCACCACAGGAGCATTCACAAAAGAAATGCAAAATCATGAAAATCCAGTTTTTAAAAACAAACAAAAAAACAAAAAATGTTCACAACCTATTTCAAGACTTGATTTCAAGATGGCAGCGCGGCAGTAGCAAGCAGCAGCCACTCGGATCCAATTTAAGTCCTTAGCTCTGTCTTTGTTCTATGTAGCACCATGGTCCTGGAGAAACGTTATTTCACTATGTACTGCATCGGCTATATATGGTTGAAATGAAGCTTCTTGATTTGACTTAACGCAAATTCATCCAAATTCTCCTCTAAACATTTTCTTTCACCATAACAAAACTCACTCTAAACTTTGATTGTCTTCGAGTTAAGTGTAATAGAAATCAATGCATTAAGACAAATCAGAGTAGTTTAGGAGGAGGAGCTGTGACAAGGCCTGGTGGTAGTTATTGAGAAGTTCTCTCAAATGCTATTCAGAAGGCCGCCAGTTTATTTGGTCGCCGTCTTCGCACATCCTGTCAGGACATTCGCTTCAGAATGCACAATTGTTCACTGTATCAAAGGACAGAGGTATATCCTAATTATAGTTTTTTCTCACAAAAGATGTTGGTATACTGTTCAAGATAGAATTTAAAGATGTATTTATCTCCTCAATCATTTTGTGAAGCTGGAGTCTATAGCAGGGAGAAAAGTAGATGAGTGGATAGCACATTTGCCTCGCACTTCCAGCGTTGTGGGTTACTTCTGGGAGCTGGAACTTGGTTGTCTGTAGTACAGTGCCTTGCGAAAGTATTCTGCCCCCTTGAACTTTGCGACCTTTTGCCACATTTCAGGCTTCAAACATAATGATATGAAACTGTAATTTTTTGTGAAGAATCAACAACAAGTGGGACACAATCATGAAGTGGAATGAAATTTATTGGATATTTCAAACTTTTTTAACAAATCAAAAACCGAAAAATTGGGCGTGCAAAATTATTCGGCCCCCTTAAGTTAATACTTTGTAGCGCCACCTTTTGCGATCATAGCTGTAAGTCGTTTGGGGTATGTCTCTATCAGTTTTGCACATCGAGAGACTGAAATTTTTGCCCATTCCTCCTTGCAGAACAGCTCGAGCTCAGTGAGGTTGGATGGAGAGCGTTTGTGAACAGCAGTTTTCAGTTCTTTCCACAGATTCTCGATTGGGTTTAGGGCTGGACTTTGACTTGGCCATTCTAACACCTGGATATGTTTATTTTTGAACCATTCCATTGTAGATTTTGCTTTATGTTTTGGATCATTGTCTTGTTGGAAGACAAATCTCCGTCCCAGTCTCAGGTCTTTTCCAGACTCCATCAGGTTTTCTTCCAGAATGGTCCTGTATTTGGCTCCATCCATCTTCCCATCAATTTTAACCATCTTCCCTGTCCCTGCTGAAGAAAAGCAGGCCCAAACCATGATGCTGCCACCACCATGTTTGACAGTGGGGATTGTGTGTTCAGGGTGATGAGCTGTGTTGCTTTTACGCCAAATATAACGTTTTGCATTGTTGCCAAAAAGTTCTATTTTGGTTTCATCTGACCAGAGCACCTTCTTCCACATGTTTGGTGTGTCTCCCAGGTGGCTTGTGGCAAACTTTAAATGACACTGTTTATGGATATCTTTAAGAAATGTCTTTCTTCTTGCCACTCTTCCATAAAGATCAGATTTGTGCAATATACGACTGATTGTTGTCTGGATTTTGTGGTTGTGTGGATAGGTGTGTGTGTTGTTTAGCCCTGTGGGTTGGCACCATGTCCGTGGTGTCCCCTACCTCTTAGACTTTGGTCTTTCTGGTTTCTTGGTAAAATTACAAGCTGTGTTTTTGGGTGAGAGAGTTTATATGTAGTAAATACAGCTGTATGTATACATTCATTCATTCATTCATTCATTCATTTTCTACTGCTTATCCGCAAGGATACACCCTGGACGGAGTGCCAACCCATCGCAGGACACACACTCTCTTTTGTATGTAAACAGCGATAAGTACATTACTTATAGAATTCGACAGATTCCTAGTTATATGAGATTTTCTAGGTTAACACTACAATACCGTCTCAAGTCGAGGACAAAGTATTCTCTGTGATCACGTAACCATAACAACAAAACTATTATCTGTGTGACTAACTGTAACCATAACAACACAATTATTTGCACATTCATGATCCTGAAGGTCCTTGTGCTTGTGATCAGCAATACAAGCCATTGTCACTCTAACTTCAGTTCTACCCATATTTGCAAGGAAAAAAACATCAATTTATCCATGTTCCCTGCTGGTCAGTTTGAAAGACAGGTAGTGCAAACAGACAATACAGACGAGACGCTAAGATTAGGTTCCCTCTAGCTTTCTTGTAAAATATAGGTCTCTGCAAAACAAGTCAGTGTTATCTATAAAAACATATTATTAAAGAAATGTCAATCTTTAATTCAGACATTCAAAGCAGAGGATTTGGGCAAATGACTTTGTGCCATTATTTCTAAATAAACTGCATCAGTGATCTACAGAATTAATCAACTGCATGTTATTCAGCAGACAAACACTAGTCTGCTGAATAACATACTTGCCATATAACTAAATCTATTTAAACAATACAAATACATCAGACCAAAGATTATTACTTATCACACTGTATGATGATCCCAATAAATGCTTAATTCCATAACAGACTGTGTGCTAGAATGTTCTCCAGGTCAGATTATACAATAAAGATCCTCTAGCAACAGATTTGCAGATAAAGAAAATTACTATGTCTTGCTTACATCATCAATTATCCTGATGCAGAAAATCTGAAACATTATTCAAGTGAGATGAAAATGATAAAGATCTTTTTCTTTCCATTAGCAAGCTGTGATTATTTTTTTTGCTACTGCCATTTCCTGATACTATTACTATATAGCTGCGTGTGACTTATACATCATTCTACAGTATGCTATTTTCCGATTTCTGGCTTTTAGACAAGCATTATAATAGTGGTCACACTGTGAGATTTTACTCAGGAGGTTCTGCTACTGCTAGAAATTTATCATCTGCTTTGTTCAGAATGCTATGGCAATATATATATTTTTTCCCTTGTGAGCAGTCAATGCAAATATCAACTCATAACCAATGAAGTGAGCAAGTGATTTTTGGCTGGCCCCAAAACCACAATAGAATCAACAATAAAGACTCCTGTTTGTGCCTTGAGTGAGTAATCTCCACCTAAAACTCCTTATGCTCAACTGCTCAGTCATCAGTATCTACATCAAACACTGCAAATCTTTTCCAGACATAAAAGTCGGGTAGGATGAACCTCTCAAAGAACATCTTCTAGACTTTCTATTAGATTCCTCATTAATCCAACTATCACTATCTGCGACTGAAGGTTCCTTTATATCTGCCACAGCTAAAGCATTAGGGGTTGCATTAGTACCTCTTGTTCTAAGTTAGGTTAAAGCAGCATTTGTCTCTTCCCACTCTTTAAAATAATTCAACTGTGAATAAAAAACAAACTTCTCATGAATATAAAAAAAGCTTCCCATTAGTTATGCACCACAAATTGTCTGCTTGTGACCCAAATTATGTGCTTCTGACCCAAACTCTCAATTAGTTAAAGTTGAGGAATAAGCAAATAAAAAATTCTAAGAACACAGTGAAGACACAGAAAAAAGCTGAAAAGAATCAAAAGCCAGCTAGAATAAATAATTCCATTTGTTTTTACGTAATGCATAAAAAGACCTTCAGTTAGTTAAATGTAAAGCTACCTCCAGAGCTAGGTGGCTACTGTATATAAGTGAAACTAAATAAGTTGTTTGAAAGTTTAAGTCAGAAATTAGAAAGGAAAAACATACAAAACAGCTAAAAAAAACATTGAATCATTGTTTTCATGGTTCAAATTTGACTCATGACAGATTAAACAATAAATAAAGTATGATACAAATGTTATTAGGTAGTATCTATTGTCGTATTTGTTGAACAACACTTCCCTAATTTGGGAACGTCTTTTTGGGAAGGATTTTGAGAGAGAAAGAGATAAAGATAGAGAGAGAAAAAGATAGAGAGAAAGAGGGGGAGATAGTTTGCTAGCTTACTCACATTAGCTTTGCAGAAAGCTCCACAGGGCATCCAAGTGACTCCAATTGTGAAAAGTGACTTCTTTTTCCACCAGCACTGGGTTTTTTCTTAGTGTTTGTGTCGACATAGTAGGTTTGATTTGCAACCATTTGTTCAGGTCTAATTCCAAATACATATACTTACATTTAAAGCATTAACAAATATACATAGTGGTACTGCAGTATTTACAGTCAATTTTACTTTTACTAAAATAATTAAATACGTAAAATTAGTAGTCTTAGTAATATCCTACCTTAGATCATTACAGACAGTCTGATCCTCAATAGAAACTTAAAGATTAATTAAACAATAATGAATTAAAATATATAAAATACAAAAGTTATTTGCATGATGTTGATCCTTTAGCCTTATCATTATTTGGAGTTTATGTGGAGAGTTGTCTTTGAGGTAAAACGGGTCATTTGCAAGCCAAGAAATGTCACCAGTCAACCTGGTAAAGTTCAACAGTCTTAGTTCATTTTTGTACAATTACATAAAATGAAGATCAAGTCATTTGCTTGTGATAGTGACTAATGTTATAAAAAGTATAAAACGTAAAAAAAATATCAGACCAAACACCAATTTCAGCTCACCTCCAGCCATACCAGCTTGCATAACGTAAATCAAAGAAAAACACCAAGTACAGGGTTGATTTGAAAGACAACCGTGCCATTGATAAGGATAAGGATAAGGATTTAACATTAACCAGATCAGGCACTCAATATACTGTAGGGTCGTGATTTCTGTGGCACCGTTCAATAAATATTGAGTTAAGCCTCACCAAGAAGGCCTAAATTTGACTGCCAGTGCAGGGTATTTAAAAAGACATAAATCTTCTTTGTGTTTTATGAGCTTCCAAATGGTCTTGCTTCTATCACACAGGTTTCACTCTGTCCTTTATACAGTAGGTGTATTACTTTCATGACGTCTTCATGTTTTGTGTGACATTTGATAGATTGCTAATAAATGTCACCTAACTAGAGGGAATGTCAATACGAGTTTAACATGTCATAAATGGCCATGTGATAGCCTAGTGGTTAAGGTGTTGGGCTACCAATCGAAAGGTTGTGAGTTTGATCCCAGGTCCACCTGTTGGGCCCCTGAGCAAGGCCCTTAACCCTCAGTTATATAAAAATGAAATGATGAAAGTAGCTCTGGATAAGAGCTAAGGGCGTCTGACAAATGCTGTAAATGTAAATAAATGATTAACATTACAATATGCAAAAAAATAAATTAATATGATTGTTATTGTCAGTGCTCACACTTCTACATCCTGTCATGTAACAGTTCTGTTATAAATTATCTTAAATAAATTCTATAAGTGGAATAAATTTTCACCTGTGTCAAATGTTTTTAATCCAGAACGATGAACATATACCTCTTTAGTAGTGTATCCTATACTGGACGCCCATCTAATTTCTCTGTAATTCACTTTCACAGATTTTAAAATGACTATACAATTGAAATATATGCAAATAAGGCACACAATACATAGTAAAAAATGTGAACGTTTTACCGTCTGAAGTGTTTTCCCATGATTCCCCATTCACCTTCATCACACGGTTGAGTTGATTCAACTTACAAATGACAATCAATTCACACAACACTCACAATTCCTAAGCACAGACCCTGTAAGTGTGGAGTTTTTCGTGTTCTCTCTATGCATGAATGGGTTTCCTCTGATTACTCGATTCCCTCCTGACAAAAACATGCTGGTAGATTGATTGCTCCGGTGTATGAGAGTTAGGATTTGAGTGTGTGATATGGGTAGGCAGAATGTGTGATTTACTGTAATTGGTAAACTTTGCCATGTAGTTGGTGTGAATCAGGGTTGGGGATGGTTGTAGCTAGTCAAGCTACAAACTACGAAATAGCTATGTTATAGCCGCAAGTAGCAACCTGCATTAAGAAAATTAAGCTACTATTTTCTACATGATTAAGTGGATAGTATACAGTAATCAATATTACATTATAGAGCTGCTTTTGGTTGTTAGCGTCAACATAATAATATACTGTATTATAATAATAATGCTAGTATTTGTTGCATTGAATGAGGATTGATAACTATTAGCTATTAAGATAAACACCTAAGATCAGCTATCATTATTTACAGTTAGATGTTTTAATATACTCTGCTTCATTACTTAACATTGTCATTCCTTACCTTGATCACAATCTTATCCAAAGAAGTATTCAATAGCTATGACAACAAGAAAAGATAACAAGCCGCTTTCCTTTATCGGTCCTTAAATCCGTGCTTAAAGTCGTAGATGTCAACACGATGCATGCAGAGGTTAGAAACAGACTGTGTGTATTTTATGCTCATAATCAGTAATAAACATGTATATGGATGTTTTGATAGTCTTGTTTTCTCACTAGCAGAATGCATGCTTTGTAGCTGCAGCATTGTATATTCCCAAGCCACATCCATGCAAACTGATGCACATTCATCAACACACATTCAACCCTAGTATCAAACTTGAATTTTTTCATGGATATGAAGTAAGATTTGTTTGAATCAAAAGAATTCAGCTAGTTATGTGAAAAGGGAAAAATCTAGTTGTGTAGCATGACAAAGTTCTGTATACTTCTTGTTTAAAAAAAAAAGTAGCTTGTTGTTGTATTGAAAACTGCTTAGCTTAGCTACACAAAAAAATGACTATATGGATCATCTAGTAATACTAGTAACATAGCTAGTTCTAACAAACTACTTCCCAACACTGCAGGTAATGTTGCGGTGGTATCACTCCATGCTCCACATCTACTTCCTAAAATCTGAATATGTGGTAGTAGAGGAAAGCTGTAGTACATGCTGATGATATATTTATCCTACTTCTTATTGTTATTTAAATATGACATTAGTCTGTTATTTAAGAATGACATTTGGTAGCCTAATAATGTTGTTTCAAGGCAATCTGTAGAACAGAAATTTCTGGTAAGATAAATTTCTTTTTTTTGCAAACCTGAGTGCAAAGTTCAAGTCTAAAGAAGCAAACACGGACCACTAACCACTAAGTTACGTCTAGTAGACTACATATTGCCATGAGTAGAAAATTGGTTAAATCCGCCCTTTTGCTGAACTTTTCATTTAAGACGAGTACATGACTTTCTTTTAGCATCGACTTCTGCCTGTTACTTTGACCTATGCTAAAAAGGCACAAAGAAAATGTCTCTTGTTCCTGTCATTAGTTACAAAGTGAGGGCTGTGTTGAACCTCTCACCTTTAATCTTTTAAACCAGAAGCCTTTCTCTACATTATATTCTTCCATCCACTTGCTCATCCGCCTGCACTCCTACTACAGAGTCATTCACATTACTGAAGCCTTGATGATTCATATAATTAAAAGGTTTGCGTAGAAAAAGGCAAAAGCTTAAAAAAAGCAATTCCTTCTTAAAGCACAAGATCTGTGATGAGGAAATAATGAAAACATGATTTATGTTTGTTTCATATTACGGCTTTTACCATCCTGCTTTGTTTCTCCATATTTATCCCATCTTTCATTCTCTTTCTTTTCTCTGATCTCCCCAGAGAAAGCGTCAAGTCAGGCAGTGCATACGACTTTAATTAGGTGTGAACTAGAACACACCTTTTTAATTACATTCTGCATCTTCATCACTTTTATTCCATTAGATGATCACGGAAATTGATTTGATCAGGGTAATGAACCACTTCAAACACTTTCAGCCCAGTAAATACATAGGCGATTAAACAGGTTGCAAACTTGAGGAGAAATGAACATATGGACATAAACTTTTCACATAATCGGAAACAGAAACGTATCATATAAACAATTCCGGTTTCATGAATTTTCCAGAATGTCATGATGGAGCTGATGAGAGCCTAATTCTGACTAGTTTAGACAACTGTCTATGAATGTTCTTATCATTTGACTTCTTAAATTGCATAAAAGAATAAATAAATAAATAAATAAATAAATAAATAAATAAATAAATAAATAAATAAATAAATGGCAGGCTCACATAATATTCTGGAAAATAGCCAAAATAATTATAAATAATGAGGATTTCATCAAATATTTTTTTTTATTCTTTTTGCCAAAAAACACCTATGTTATTGCCAGATATCTCCAGTCTAAAAAAAAAACCCATAAATGATATTTTACCAAAATGATAAGGATTTGTTTTAAACTTTTTAACCTTCTAACTACAAAGATCACATTGAACAAAAGAAGCATATTTAACTAATTGTCTACTATGAGACAGACACTGATGTGAAAGATGCTGATAATCAAACTGAGAGCTCTTATTATAACTTATTATTAATGAATAATATTTTAAGACTTTTCACAAGTAAATTAGCTTATAAATGTCGAGGCAAGCCAAGTGAGGCGTCTTTCAGTTGAACTGAAATAATGTTTTTAAATCCTTTTTTTTTTTTTCTTTCACATTTCACTGTTGGTTGTTCCAAAACTTTAAACTCACAGTAATTTACTTTTGATTGAAATCCATGCAGGGGGGCACGGTGGCTTAGTGGTTAGCACATTAGCCTCACACCTCCAGGGTTGGGGGTTCGATTCCCGCCTCCACCTTGTGTGTGTGGAGTTTGCATGTTTTCCCCGTGCCTCGGGGGTTTCCTCCGGGTACTCCAGTTTCCTCCCCCAGTCCAAAGACATGCATGGTAGGTTGATTGGCATCTCTGTAAAATTGTCCGTAGTGTGTGATTGCGTGAGTGAATGAGAGTGTGTGTGTGCCCTGCGATGGGTTGGCACTCCATCCAGGGTGTATCCTGCCTTGATGCCCGATGACGCCTGAGATAGGCACAGGCTCCTCGTGACCCGAGAATAGTTCGGATAAGCGGTAGAAAATGAATGATTGAAATCCATGCAATGAGACACCGATTTTAGTTATGAAATGTTTACAGGAGTATATACAGTATAGATACACTATATGGTCAAAAGTTTGCACCTGACCATCCCACCCATATTTACATAAACATTCCAGATTTATTCCTCATATTGCTGTTATAATAACCTCCACCCTTATGTGAAGGCTTTCCACTAGTTGTTGAAGTGTGGCTTCAGGGATTTGTGCTCATTCATCAACAAGAGCATTAGCAAGCTCAGGCCTTGAGATTCCCTTTTTGTGCCCAGTGTTCCAGGGATAAGCTCTGTTCAAGGATAAATGACTCCTAAAATAATACTAAATAGCCTTCGTATCTCATTTGATTGCATGTATTTTGTTTGTTCTTTGCTGTGTATTATTTACACCATACTGACTATTTTTATAAT
Organism: Tachysurus fulvidraco; assembly: GCF_022655615.1. Taxonomy (NCBI): domain Eukaryota; kingdom Metazoa; phylum Chordata; class Actinopteri; order Siluriformes; family Bagridae; genus Tachysurus; species Tachysurus fulvidraco. Next base: position 5,715,023 of record NC_062530.1, read on the forward strand.
GTTGTTTATCTCTATTATTTATCTCTCACTCGGTTAGCACGCACTCTGTATTGATTTCCCACCGTTAAGCATTTGCACACACACTGTTTTATTGTCTGCGAGTATCATAATGTTATGGATCACTGGCATTGCTATGTGTCAAACCATTAACAGGATATTCATTTGTGAATGCTGGATTATTCAGCTATACCCATTATCAATATGTTTACACATCTAAGCCACATATCGTAGGTTTGAGTTGACATACTGGGTTGAATTATAAGTGATATATTCAAAGCTTGGTATGACAAAAGTAAAAATGAGATGTAAAAAGTAAATGACACCTTTTTCTTCACTAAGGTGTCTCTAAGGAAAGGATGAGATGATTTTTTTTATGTTGTATAATATGAGGTCTGTCACAATATGTACAATTCCCATTCTTCTAGCAGTAACTAAATAGATTGACCTCAATCTCTTTCTGTGAATTAACTTAAAAATGCTATCTATCTATCTATCTATCTATCTATCTATCTATCTATCTATCTATCTATCTATCTATCTATCTATCTATCTATCTATCTATCTATCTATCTGTCTGTCTATCTGTCTGTCTATCTGTCTGTCTGTCTGTCTGTCTGCAAATAATAAAGGAAATGGGAACAGAGTGTGTCTTTCCCAGGAGACCTTTTTTTCTCTCAACATTACAATTCAATCCCAACTTGGCAAGGGAATGTGCATATAGTTAGAGGCAATAGCTGTATGATATGTGATATGACATCCCGTTGGCACACTTCAATGAGAAATGTGTTTGTGTGTAGCATTTTTACACAGACTTCTGTGTAATAATGCAGATAAACCTCAAGCAAGTGCATTATTACTTCAGCAATATGCTAGATATATAGTATTCATTAAATATTCTAGACAGCAACATTAGAGACTCACTAGCTACATGTACATGCATCCAGATAATCTGTTAATGATTCAATTGATCGCTCAATCAAAATAAAATGTGCATGTGTATATCTCAGTCGAAATAGAATAAACTGATCAATGCCATCCTGTAGTCCTGTGATCCTTTGAATAATCTATTAATAATAAAATGAATAACAGCTAATGGATTTCTATTTATTGATTCTGCAAGAAAAAACAGTTTGTGTTACAGATTTTAATGTATTTAATAATGTTGGACTGAGTAGAAGGATGGGCATTAGTCTAAGGTGGTTTTCAAACCATGCTGTCATTGAAATCCAAGCATGCTTTCCCCACAGTGTTGGTCTTGATTCAGACTCATTTGATTTTGTCAGCACACGGTACATGGAGAACATAAGATGACTCATTGTACTCATCAAAACTTCACTTCTTTTGTGTCCCACACTGTTCTCTTTTCACTCATGGTACAAATGTAAAACTAATGATGTTGTCATAATGATAAAACATGCACATGTTACTTCCTGTACAAGAGCAGATCTGAGCACGAGTTGCGTTCAAGGTAACGGGAATTACAACAAGGATACAGTGCAAGAAGGCTCAAGGATTGTTATCACTGAGTGCTTCCTGGTCTGCATGTACGTTTTTCACATTACCAGTTTTTTTTATCCAAACCAAACTCTGTTTCAGACTAAACTGTCCGACCAAAAGCCCCCTAATATTTTTAAGGCAAATACAGGATTCATATTGAAGCTGGATCAGCAGTTAATATACTTTTCGCTGATATTCAGTGAGCAGCAGTACTTGGTCGGTAAATAAATAAATAAATAAATAAATAAATAAATAAATAAATAAATAAATAAACTTGTGTCTTTTATGTTATTGGCAACAACCAGGGCAAAAATTCTGAATTTCAGGCAAGCAACACTGCAATGTCAAAAACTCTTCTACTCATAGGCTATTCAATTATCACACTTGGATGCCAGCTCTCAGTACAATTTCCAACCAAGCTACTTTTCTAAAACAGCACATAAAGAGCCCTGAAAGGTTTGGGCATTGAAAAGGGAGACTTTTTCTTAGTCTTTTAGCAGGAAACAAGTCCGCAGTATGGTGTGTACACATTTCTGATTAGCAGTGTTTGCAATACACCTATTTATCATGACTTGATATGGCCATTATCCACTTTATAAACCCCTTTTCTCTTTAAACATTGCTATTGATCACAAAACAGTGATGGCTGTGTAAATTATATATACTGTACTATATCCAAACTTACACAATGGCCAGAGTCTGCAATGGCAATAAATCCACTGATAATCTACAAATAAACATAGCCACTGACATAACATCTAGATTTCCTTTGCCCAGGTTGGACAACCTTATATCCCTAAATTAGCTTCAGCATTAAAAGCACTTTCTTATTTAAAGCTTGGCCACACGATCCCTCCTGCTGTTGATCAAATAAAATAAGCTCATTATTGCAAATTCATAAGCATTCACCTGAACCACTGGCTCAGACAGCACGATCTGATAGCTACTCATTTGGCCGTTAGGTGTAAATCCACCACGGTGAAAATTTCCGGCACACTTTCATGACCTGTTGGGACTGTTGGAAAAAAGAGATGACCAGACTATTGATGGAGCATCTACAGGTATTCGTTCTGACTGTGAAGTGGAGTGGCTGGATAGAGTCAGATTGATCTTAACGCTGCACAGCTTGTTATGGTCTGAACTACCATAATAGAAAGTGGGTTCATCTTTTATAGATCTGACCAGTGCTGGGCTGAAAATTGCTGCCGAAAAACGATTCTTGTGTAGAGTGTGCAGACTTGAGAAGAATTCAGTGTCAGAAAATGAATCAAAATGGTATATTGTTGCATCCTGTAATATATACCTTTTTTTTTTGTAACGTATGATCCTGTAAAACACTACTAATTAGCTTGTTGCCTTTCTTTAGCTCTAAGGAAAAGGTAATTCAAGGAATAAATTCTTTGTTTTCTTTATTTATGACAACACATATAATAATACAAGAGCATGTCTGGGAATGCCCTGTGTTTTTAATACTGCTTGTTTAACTGCACCACTGTTTGTTGGATAGTGTTGGGTTGTAATGGTAGTCATGATGTCGGGGGCTGATACTTGTGCTTGTAATGCTTGTAATTTGATCCAGTCCAGTTATTAGTTTGCTCTCATCTATCTATTAACTCACCCATTTCCAATTAGCCCTCATTAACTTCAGAACATTTATTTGACCCCTGCTTGGTTTTGACCATTTTGACCAAGAGTATGTCTCTTGGATATACTGTATGTATTTAAAAAAGGGTTGAGATTTTGGTGCTGTTAGTAGCATACATATGTATTTCGGGTCACTGAAAACAACACTTAAATACACTTAAAGTTGGACAAATTGTATTGTAGTTTAAATTTCAAAATTGAAGCAATAGTTCCACATCATCAACAGTCCACACATACATTCTTACATATGTTTTGTCCTGTTCTGTTATGTTCTGTACATATGTCTTTATTTATCAATTTTGGAAACACATACTGTAGCAAGCAAGCAAGATATTTTATGGTTTGGAAATTTGTTAGCCACTGTGCCAGTCTTTTGTCGAGTTGTAATTTAATGTCATCATGGACCCTTGGCAACCTTGTCCGAAAAGAAACCCCCCCAAAAAAACCCATAAATTGATATCTCAAACTATACTGACAAATGTCAGTCAGTGACTCATTTAAATGCTTTCGATCGTCTTTTGCTGCTAATGAAAGTGTAACTGGATTATGAAATGGTATTTGTTGCTTTTGCTCTCCACACCTCCAAAGATAACTACAAAGTTAGGTGCAGACTGGAGCTTTAGGGTATGTACACTTGAAATAGACATACTGGAATTATGATACCGTAGTGCCAAAAGGAATTAAAAAGAAAAAAGCAGCAAATGCCACAAAACTTGGTGAATCGTTCTTCATGTTGCAGTAGAACACTAACCTGAGGGATACTGCTAAAGCAACCAGCAATGAGTCACTGACCTGACCTGAACTGAACAACTAACGTACTGAAGACAAGACCAAGACAAATTAGAAAAAACATTTTTTTTTTTTCAATGTACTTGACACATTGAATAATATATTATCATACTTGCCACTGTGGCAAATCAACTAAAAGGTGCTGTATAAAATGGCTGGCAAATTATCAACAAGAACAATACACTACATCTGGGAATATATCTGGACCTTAGACTTATCACTTACAAGGGATTTCAAATAATTAAAAATACGTTCTAATTCAGGGGCCTCCAATCTTTTCAAGGGTTTTAGTAGACTCTGGTGTGGCTTCTGTTTGGTTGGAATGAAAACCTGCACCCACACCGGCCCTTTGCGGATAAGATTGGAGACTGCTGTTCTAATTGAAGGACTATGCTTATAAGGAGTTCCTATTCTTTAAAGAAACTGACATGCTGCGCTGAATATCCAATACTGTGTCAGTCTAATTACTTATGGGCTGTATCTCTAAAACTGATCTAAAGGCCTAATGAGCTGTCCATGAACTGCTGTCCCATTAGTCTGACACTGCAGGTGAGAAACCACTGACCTTGACCCAGAGTTGGGTGGCCTTGGTACTAAAGGGAGAATTATTTCTCATTGCCTTTCTAGTGTATCTTGTTTGCTCTCACTGCTGTGTGACCATGGGTGCAGAGAAAATGAGGAAGCATCTAATGTGTTTTTGTGAATAGCTGGCAGAACAAAACATGTAAAGAAGATCACACACAGCAAGCTGATGTGCTAAAGATGGTTATAGTATTCGTTCTTTCATTCGTTGTTTTTTTTTCATTCACTCCTTCATATCTTTTTCAGCATCTTCTTTATTCTGCTCAGGGTTGCAGTGGATCTGGAGCTTTTCCTAGTAAAACTAGACATATTACCTTAGGTGGGATTCCTACTCTGTTTTCTACAGGTTCCTACTCTCTTTCATACCTAGGCACAATTTATACTGTAGTAATCAATCTACATACTGTGTAGGTTTGCTTTTGACAATGATTCAAAATTAGAAATCTTAGGGGAAATCCACACCACTGTGTTGCCTTTTATGCATTACTAATTAAAAACTTAACATATAACTTATTTTGGCAAACATAATGCATAAGATTGTGCCCTGTGACCTGTTGTTACCTCTTCTAATGGGTCCCCCACCTAGTCTGGGACTCCAGATTTCCTGTGACCATATGTATATCTATAAACAGTATAGAAAATGAATGGATGGATATATGGATGGATGGATGGATGGATGGATGGATGGGTGTTACAGGCAAGATATTAAAACAGTTTCCCCAAAAATACCATCAAATCTTGACTCATGAAACTACCATTACTGTCATAGCTAGCTCTGCATCTAGCACCCAAGCCTGTTGTTTGCATTGTGTTTCTCAATGCTTTGTTGTGTTTTTTCAATACTTTCTGGTCAGGTTTCTTTGTTTTCAACACTTAAAGTAAAATGTGAGTTGCTGCAAACACCCCAACAGCTGTGCCGAAGCTTGTCCGCATAAATTGTAAGAGCTGTAAACCCTCAGTAAAAAACTGTAAAGCCACAGTTTATTTTTCCTGACATCAATGATGACTGAGCTGACACATAGTTATATTAGAATATTTTAGAGTTTAGGCAGTAAACATTTTACAAAGAATATAAAAATCATACTTAACACAATGCCAGGCTTTGGTACCTCTTATGTGTCAACAGAATGGACACCTTTCTATCAAAGTACTGTTTATATCAGCATAAGAGTGTGATTTCTGAGGCACTTCTAAAGAGTGATTGAGTTGATGCCTATTATGAAGGTCTGACTCATGCAGTATTGTTAAGAGAAGAATGTGCTTTAGAGCACCGGTGGGATCAGGACTCTAAGAGTCAGGAGTAAATCCTTAATCAACCGAAACAATTCCAGCAAAAGAAATTAATATAGTTGATCTCTTTGGTCGATCTCAGTGCAGTATTCTGAAAAAAGTCATCCCCAATGCTTCCCAGGATGATGAAGAGAAAAAGGTAAATTTAATAGCCAGGGTGATTTGAGAGTATACTGCCATGTCTGCCATAATGGAACAATGCCATTCAGATTAACCAGAAGGGAATCAAGACATTCTCATTATCAATTTGTCTGATCATTTGCTTACAGTATGTATGTGCACAATGGCCACTTAGTTGCTGAAGGTTCCTCATTAAAGTATAAGCTTGAGCTCAGGTTACTGCCCCTGTGGATGCTTTTCCTGTATTCATGTGGGCTTCTTCCAAATTCTCCAGGTTTTCTGCAACCTCACAAAACATGGTTGATTTTTTTTTTAGTTGACTGGCTAAGTTGGATTGCCCGTAGGTGTGAATGAGGGTGTAAATACATCCAAGGTGTTTTGTGCATACATCTTTTTCCAAGGTGTTTTTCCACCTCACAGGAAAGGCTCCAGATCCACTATAATAATGACCAGTAGTGATCCATGAAGATAGATAGATGAATAAATGATTGAATGACTAAATTTTTTAATAGGTAGATGTTCTCATTGTGCCGCTCCACCAGCATACCCATGAGCCTTCTTTCTTCAGTTTGATTAAGATGTCTTTTCTGTTATGACAGAAATGTTTTAATGGGTTGTCTCTTCCAGCAGGTGTTAACATTGATTGAACATTGCTGTGTTTATGGCTTTCATTCAGTTCTGCATCTTGTTTGTTTATTTGTATAGTATGTGTGTGGGTTTCCCAATAAGGGAAGAAGTTTTTTACATTGCTTTCTGGTCAAGCTTCTTCCTTGCTGACACTTGGTGAAGTAAAATGTTTGCTTTCCTGTGATCAACTCAACAGCTGCTCAGCGACTTGCCATGCCGTCCGTTTGAAACGCCTGAGAAATTGTATGGCCACAATCTGTTTATATTGCCAACATTATTAATTCTGACTGAGTCTCTTATTAGTTGACACATGGTTATATTAGAAAAGGTTGAAGTTTAAGCCATAAACAATTTAAAAAAACAATTAAGAATCATTTAACACCATAAAAGAATTATAACCAATTGGTACATCTTTGCCAACAGTTCAATGGAAGGAGTGTTTTCAAAAACTCTGGAACTCTAAAATAGTTCATAAAGGAACGTTTAAGGTGACGTTTACTGTTCTAATGAATGCAAAAACAAATTGTAATGCCTTAGCTGGGATTTTAACTAACACCCAATTACTCATACTTGTTTTGTATATCAGATGCATGAGCAGCAAAGAGGAACACATTTCCCCAATGCTCTCAGATTATGTTCATGTTATATAATAACGCAAACATAATAAAGAACATATGGCAATTTTACTTCAAATCTTCTGCATTTTCACATTGTTTTTGTTTGCTGAATAGCTGGGCTCACTGCACAGCTTGCATCATTTGGTTTGACAGAAATTAATATATGTTTCGTGTCCAGCATCAGGCATGTCATGCTACATGGTACTGGACTGATTTTGCCTCGCTGGCATCGGTTAAATTAGTTTATTTATTTATTTATTTATTTACTTATATATTTATTTATTTATTTATTTGTTTGTTTGTTTGTTTGTTTATTTATTTATTTATTATGGAACTGATTTAAATGTAATGGATAGTTAACAGGGTAGAAAAAAAAAGAAATGCACATTTTAGTAATCTTGTAGCTTTTGTTCGTAATCTAGGTTTTGGTGTTATTCATTTTATTTGGATTAAGAATAAATAAGATATGTAAGTAATAACAGAAAAGGGAAAAGGCTGTTATAGCATGCCAGGGAGTTGTGATGCAGCCTGATGCAAAGCGAAGCTACTTTTACCATCCCATAGTTGAATATCTTCTATGCTATTATTAACAGCATGTCCTTGAAGTGCTTTATGTATCTTCTACCACAAAGAGTTTACCAAAGATTTAATTTTTTTATTTCTCCACAATCAAACCTTTTTTTTTTAACCAAACGTTGTTTTAACCGTTTCTAACCATATTCCTGTTTGTCAGCTAATTCCTGTTATTAATTATAAACCTCAACTGTTATTACATGCCTTATATCCCTCACCAATCTCTCTGTTTATTTCCCTTTCTTGAAGTGACTGCTTACACAAAACTTAGTTTGCTTTATCAAATAATAAACACATTTTTTCACATCTTTGGCCTTTCACATCTTCGAGCTTGTGAAAAACAAGTATGACAATATATTATTCAATGTGTCAAGTACATTGGAAAAAAAAAGGGGTTTTAATTATAGCCAGCACTATTTCTGTCAAAGCAAAAAAAAAAAAAAAAGAATAATCAACAATGTTCAATCACTGATAAGATTCAACTGAAGGTAGAATTTGATAAGGCAATAAGGATAAAGTAAGATTAAGGAATGATTTTCATGGTTTGATCAGAAAGAACTGGCAACCTTGTTGTGAAGTTCGTTAAAGATTTTATTAATAAAATCTATAGTAATTTATTAACCTCTTATATGATCAAATTATTTTTTGATTTGATGTGAAAGTGGGGGCATGGTGGCTTAGTGGTTAGCACGTTCGCCTCATGCCTGCAGGGTTGGGGGTTTGATTCCCGCCTCCGCCTTGTGTGTGTGGAGTTTGCATGTTCTCCCCGTGCCTCGGGGGTTTCCTCCAGGTACTCCGGTTTCCTCCCCCAGTCCAAAGACATGCATGGTAGGTTGATTGGCATCTCTGGAAAATTGTCCGCAGTGTGTGAGTGTGTGAGTGAATGAGAGAGTGTGTGCCCTGTGATGGGTTGGCACTCCGTCCAGGGTGTATCCTGCCTTGATGCCCGATGACACCTAAGATAAGCGGTAGAAAATGAGTGAGAGTGAGTGAGTGATGTGAAAGCAAAAGTATAGCCCAGTATAGTGTATAGAAAAAAGTATACTGTTTTATGTCGAAACTGTAAGGGGAAACGCAAAGCCATTGCAAAATAGTCGATTTGTGTTTGATGTTTCACTGTGAAAAAACATTCCTATAATATTGTGTATGTAGAATTTCAGAAATATCCCCAGATTCGTGAGAGTCATGATTTCGTTTTGTGTTCTCCTTCTTTCTGTACATGGATGTGTGTTTGTATGTGCGTGAGTTTGGTATAAGGTGGGAAAGTGTATCTTTGAGACAGAGTAAGTGTGTGGGTGCAGCACTGCACTGTTGTGAGCACGTGGGTGGAGGGGTAATGCACTCTGAAACGCTTTGAGGGCTGCGTGTGTATTATACTGTATGTGTGGATTCTGATTATAACTGAAAGTAGTAGCACTCGATGATATGTTTGTGGACAACACAAAACTTCACTTATCGCCATTGGCTGAATTTCAGCAGTTCTGTGGTCTAAACCGGAATCTGTATTCCTCATTACAACCCTCCACTCCTTGCTTTCTGAAGCTGAGAGTCAAAGCGATGCGCAGTGCACTCTTCCTTGCTGAACGGAGGCCAGTTATTATCGGCGGCAACACTGCTCCTTCTGTGTTACGGGGCGTGAAAGAGGCAGACGAAAAGCAGAGGCATTTGTTTGATGTCTGCCAGGCAAAAAAGAAACCACTGTCCAAAATGGCTGCTAACACGCTTCCGCTTCAGCTGGCATGCCAGGATGACTAGAGGCTAATGCTAACCGAGCATTAGCATTCTGGTCTACTCTGATCAAGAGGTCTTTGCAGGCTCTGAGGACAGAGCTCACACATTCTTTCATGTTCTCTCTCTATCTTTATCTGCCTCTTTTCCAAACAATATTGTTCACTCATGCAGCTCGGATTTGAGATCAAAGCTTCCTTATTCATTCGCTAATTTAACACACATTTTAATAAGTCCCACTCTCGCTCTTGCTCACTCTCGCTCTTTGGCTCACGCTTTCTTTCTCGCTCTTTCTTACTCCCACTTCCCACTTCCTGCTCTCCTCTCAAGGAGTGATGGGCTCAGATAATACAGCTTTAGCAGAAGAAGAAAAAAGCAAGACAAAGAAAAAATAAGGAACCGAACAGTCACGTAGCCCAGCCAAGCGGACTATTAATTCACACATGGCCAGGTTGAATAGGGTGAATATAGCTTGGACAAATTGGTGCAACAATTACATAAGGATAGCGCGCGCACACACACACACACACACACACACACACACACACACACACACACACACACACACACACACACACACTTAAATGACATATGTGATCAGAATATGTCACATTTTTTTAAGTGCCACTTGAAAATTAATGTTATGTCAATCCCCACAAGTGTTAAGGAGGGAGTAAGTTAGAGAGGGTGTGAATAAGTTTAGCCTCACATTTTCACAGAAGAGCTGTATAATTCCACAGATGCAGTATGAGACATGGCTCCTGGATGAGCTTCACCCCTTGGCTTTTTCTGTGATCATCTTGTACCTGTCCTTAGGCAAACACACACACTTAGGTCCCAGAGAGCGTGTTAGCTCCGCATGCGTACCCATGCCGAAAGGATTACAATTGGAATCCCACAATTCGCTTCTACTCGACATCCTTCTCATCTTCTTCTTGACTCCCATCTTATTTTATATATATTTCAGATATAGTTATTTATCCATTTGTAATGCCCAATTTGTAATAGGACTGGTATTAAGTAATCCATTTGATACATCATCACCATGTTTTCAATCAAGATGATGGAGTTGATGACTAGCTACAGTAAGTTTGAAGACAGCAGGATTTAAAATGATTCAAAGCATTAGGCTATTTCAGAACCTTATTGCCAGTGTTTGATAACCAATCTCACACCCATTCCAGCCATAGAGCCTGTAGAAGCGATGTATTTTTTTTTTATTATTACTTTTGCTGCATTTACACAGTTGGGAGACACCCAAGTGCTTTTTAAGTAGAGGTCTGCATACTACACACTATTGGGGATTATTACTATCATGACCTCTCCTGCAAGTACTGTTTCCACCTTAGTTGTCTAATGTTAAGTAACTGAAGCTAGAATGCCCGGTATTTATTTAGGGCAATCCATGAATCGTAATCATGCAGCAACTCTGTGCATGCAGCAACAAACTTGGAAAATCCATTATCATTAAAAAGGGAAAAGCTAGAGTTTAAACCATGAAACAAAGCGAAGCCCGGCTCTGACGTAACTCATGATAAGACTTCACAATGAAACACCGAAACTGCAGGGTACAGTATATGTATAAAAACTAATTAAATGCTAAAAGCAAACAGGTGAAAACAAATGATAACAGACCAATCACAGGGCAGGGCTAGGACCAAAACAAAACAAACACAAAACAAATAAAGCTCATGGACAGTGAACGCTAAACAGAACTGCACCAAGAAGCGAGGCTTTGGGATCAGTAAATGCTACGTCTCGTTTAGTAAGTGCTACGACTTAAGTATGAACAGATTAGTAATTATTTAAATTACTGTGATACTATCCAGTTACTCATGAATGAATGCAAGCAGTATGTGTGTCACACAGTGCCAGTCAGGGTCAAGCTAAAACCCTGTTAGAGTGAACTTAGTAGACAAGAAGAGTTAGAAAAGCAACAAAAACAGTAAAAGACATGATTTCTATGGGTGTTTACTTAAGTGCTTGGTGTAGTTGAGTCTTCTGTTTTAGTTTTGGGAAATTCACTCAACCACTTCAGAGTACTGAGAAGTGTCCTGAATGTATTTATTTATATATATGTTTTTTAAATATCTTAAAGGATGTTCACGATAGAGGCTCGAAGGGAGCATCCTACACTGCATCCCATACCAGAAATTCAATACCATAGATCTTACTTTATTTCTACATTATTTAAATATTCTGTTCAAGATTAAAAGCAACCCACATTAAGGTGAAGTGATTTAAAAAACATTTAATAAAAGCATTCCCTAAAAAAAACAAAACTTGTGTCTCTGAATCTATAATATCCTTCCTTTTTGTCTTTTATCTTTCCTTATGAGATACTGTGAAATGTATTAAGATTTGACCTTTCGCAAGATGTTCATTTCAGCCAGCACCATTTAAGATACATCTACTTGATGTGTTTTAAGACACAAATTACAAAATTATTTAAATATGTCTACAGAAAGCTGGAACTAAGGTGAACAGAAACTAAACTAGTGAACTGGCATCAAGAGCTTTCATTAAAGAATTCAACAAATTTAAAACAAGCATTGGTCCAAAAAAGACATGACTAATAGTTATTCATTTGATAAACAACATGAGTAATATAATATGTATGGAGTTCCATCAGCTGAATAAGTATGTCGACGTTGCATAAATCCTCGCTGCTCTACTTTGTAAGCTAGTTTATCAAAAGCATTGAAGCATAGAAATAGTTACAATTCGTTCATGTCATTAACTATTGCGCATGTGCTTAGAGATGATTTATATCAGAAATATATCATATAAAAAGAAATATGTAGTCATATTCATTCATTTTCTACCGCTTATCTGAACTACCTCGGGTCACGGGGCGCCTGTGCCTATCTCAGGCGTCATTGGGCATCAAGGCAGGATACACCCTGGACGGAGTGCCAATCCATCGCAGGGCACACACACTCTCATTCACTCACACACACTACGGACAATTTTCCAGAGATGCCAATCAACCTACCATGCATGTCTTTGGACCGGGGGATTAAACCGGAGTACCCGGAGGAAACCCCCGAGGCACGGGGAGAACATGCAAACTCCACACACACAAGGCGGAGGTGGGAATCGAACCCCCAACTATGGAGGTGTGAGGCGAACCACTAAGCCACCATGCCCCCTAGCAGAAATATAATTAGATAAAATAATATGATTTCAGCAAGCACACGGCTTACTAGCCAAACAATGCAAAAAAAGATGACTGTTACTTTTTCCAGATAAAAATGGATGACAAGACAGATGTCTTTTTATTACAGTAGTAAAAGTTGCAACGTAGCACATAACAGGAAGATAGCAGTTTAAATTGTTCCTACCACCATCCTGGGCTTCAGTCATTAAACATATAGGAATGTACCAAACATTCCTCCAAAAATCAATTTTATGTGATTGATAACCAATCATCCTTGTGATTATCCAGTCATACATTTGTTTTTTTGCCTCAGAGACACTGTAGATGGCATATTTATTTCATATTTTATTCCACGCTGTAATTTTGAAAGATGTTGAGCTGTCCTCAGAGGATAGATACTTCGAGTACATTTGTGGGGTTCATGTTGGAGAGATTAGTCTGTAGGCTTATCCATTTGTTTCTTGCTGCTCGAACATATAAAGCTTGTGTACTGGTCTTTTAGTTTTGCTTTATGATGTGTCTTCAGTGTTGCGTAAGATGTCTGATGGTCTGCTCAGCATTCACAGGAGGTGGATGTCAAATCTACCTTAAATAAGGTTCCCTAAATTCTGGCTTCCATGTGTATGTTCATCTGCTGGCTGAAGAAATGAATACCATCCTTCAGTTTCCTTGGAGACTTTTCCATGCATCTAATAGGAAGATTTCTCCAGCTGTCATTGGTGATGCCTCGTGTTCTCCAAGTGAATGTCATATTAGCTGAATGTGCAAACCAGCGCGAGCAACATCGTTTCACTACACATATATGCTACCAATCTCGGTAGTTAAAACTCTTCTATCTTTATCAAATCCTTCTTTGCCAAATGAACATTCTAATGTACATAGACTTGGATTTAAATTAACACTGTAGATGATAAAGTATCACCAAATATAAGGTCAACTTCGGTGGTGTTCATTTGATACCGAGGCAATTTGCTGTGTAGTTCTCACATAAAAGTGAGAAGAGCTCAGTGTCAGCATTCTTTGCTTTCACAAAGTAAATGTAGAAGGTCAAAGCTCAGAGCCTCCACCATGTAATTTGTGATGGTGCACCACTTGGGAACCTGAATTATCTATTTAATCCATCAATTTTCTGGACTGCTTAAGAGCCTACAGAGTTACACAGGGAACCTGGATTTTATCCCAGGGTACTTAGGGCAGAAGGCAGGACACAGCTATACTCATTCACGCACTATGGACAATTTAAAGATGCTTACAATGTTTTTTTGGGGGGAGCACATAAGGCAGGAATCAAACCATCTACCCAGGAGGTGCAAGACAAACTTAGCCACAGTTTCTCATATAATACATATTATCCATGTTATTTAAAAATAGTAAGTTTATGCAGAGTGGTTAGCATTTCGGTCCTCTGATACTCCATGCATCTTTTGCACACTTTTCTGGCCACAACCTTCCCCGGCATGAAGCTTGTAGTCTGATTGGCTCTTCTATGTTTTCCCAAATTGTTTCCTTAAGTTTTGTTCTTTTCTTTTTGCAGGAAGTAATCATTGGATTCAAAAAATGTTCACAGATCCCATCTATTAAGGTTTTTAAAGGTTCTTCTTAGTGACCTTAGTGGTAAATAAACCACCACTTTTTGGTCAATTGCAATCAGTGAAATTGCCTTTTCTGTGAAAGTATTGGCCACCTTTAGACCTTCTAAGTGAAGTTAGAGCTCTGGTTTGGGAGACTATAAGCTACGTCCTCATATGATCATCCTGATCTAATGACAAAATTCATAGGAATGAGAATAAGAGTGATTGTGTTGGATTAGATACAAATGAAATTCTTAGAACAGTTATAACCACTAATCCATTCTCCCTTAGCTATTCGTCACTTCCTAATTTCTAAGAGTTGACGTTTGGCTTATAAGACTTATGAGTCATGAATCAATGTGAATAGGCAAATAAGAAGGGTTTAAATTTGCCGTTCACTTTAAAGTCAGTTCTTATTGTGACTGACAATTCAACACAATTTTAACACATTTGGACTTTTACTGTTTATGCATTTTTAATTAATCTATACTTTAATGAATCTATACTGTATTATTTTAATTACATCATATACTGGTATATACTTTTTGTATTAAATATATATATATATATATATATATATATATATATATATATATATATATATATATATATATATATATATATATATATATATATATATATATATCACTGGTTACATTAAGCATTTCTATTATTGCTTATGAATGTGTATATGAATGTGTATATTAATTAAATGGTCATATATTAGCAGCGTAGGTATTTTTGTGTTTATTCTGTCTGTGTAGAGGCATGTGTGTGATTCTAAGCTTCTCTGCTGAACACTTGCAGAAGCATGCTCTGCCAAAGGTCAGCCCTATTAAAGACAGCAGCGGGGCGGATCATGGCGTAATTACTAACACTAACACCATTTACACTTTTGCTGCACTGGACAGATTAGCGATACTGTTTCTGCCTGCATTGATGCCTCAGCATCATTACTGTCATCTCCTGCACTTTACAGTCCCACTCCTGGGGAGCTAAGCGTGGCTCACTGTGGGCTGAAGAGGGCTAGATAGAGTGCGTTTGGTTGTTTAATATAATTGGGATGATGCACAGCCCCTGGAAGCCATAGTAGCGGTGACTGCAAGAGGAGTGTTGATGGATCTGCCAAGTGCATCTGTAAGAGTATGTATAGGAGGTCCACAGCTCTCCTGTCACACTCATACTCTGCTTGCACACTGTTTTGCCTAAAATGCAGAGGAATGAGAGCTAGCATGATTGGGACCTAGTGCTTTAGGACGAATATGCAATCTGGCATTTCTGGTTTTTATGCAAATGTGAACAAATTTGGGACATGTAACAAAAAAGAGAGACTATTTAGGTGTTAGATGTGTGTGAAAGACAAAAATTAGATGTAGGTGTAGATGTGTGCGAATGTGAGCTGGGAAATTCAGGTTAAAATGATTGTTATTCACAGAAAGTGCTCTGTGAATATTCATAGAGGTGTAAATATGCAAATTTGAACTGCAGGAGCAGTAGACTTTTTAGAGCACTGTATATAATTTAGGAATTCTCATCCAGAAATAACAAACATGCAGTCACACTGTACGCCCAAATCACCCTCTGTGCCACAAACTAGCTTTATTATGGTAAATTGAGTCGGATTATAATATTCATAAGCAAAGCAATTATGATACAAAAGTGTATAATCAATGTGTAACCAACTAAGAGACGTGCAAGGGGCATCCGGCTTCATTTTTAAAGGATACCAGTTAATTACCAGTTAAGAAACACATAATAGTAGTGGACAAATATGAATGAACATTTTTCTTCTTTTAAAAGTGTTAATAGCATCCTTGTGGTTACAGTGAGTTGGCTGTTTTGTGAGTGATTGTTCCCAGTATGTGGGCTTGTGTTTATTTGATAGGAAATGCTCCCATTTGAGTGGTATTAACACCAAGCGCTATGCTAACCTAGTTGTCGTGTGCCATGCAGACTCTCTTGCTTTCACCTCTCATCCCTGTGGTAATGCATGCAGGTGCAGCCTGCCTTTGGCTAATGCGCAGTAAAGAATAATTGCTAGACAAGCACCTATCCGACCCATCCTTTCTTTCAAAACCTGAACAACCTGCAATTACACAGCACTCAAGCGGTCAAAACTATATTCCCCGCCACTCCTTCCACTTGTCCGCCATTAAATGATACTTATCAGATGTCAATATGCAGCACATTTATGGTTAGCTTGAGAGTTGTTGTTTTTTTTTGTGTTTGTTTTTTCCCCCAAGTCATTATGTGCATAAAAGGTGCCACTCTGGAACCCATGCTGGTTGAAATGCCATATTTCGGTCATGGGTGAAGTGTTGCCTGTCTGTTTGTTTGGACACTTTTGCTTGACTTCAGCATGCTAACACATGGGAGTGACTAAAACTCACACCTTATGCCTTGGTGTAAACTTGGTTTTTGCCTTGGGCTACTGTTGTAGAATTCAGAGGAAGTGGAGAACATGCCAGAATGCAAATATCAGTTCTCAATTTCCTGTGTTCACTCTTCACTCTCAATCAGAGCAATGGAGAAAATCACACAGGCAGAATAGATATAAAAATACAGCAGTTTTTGGAGCTCAGACTGAGATTAGGAGCTAATCGGATCAAGAAAATTATTTCTACTGTACTACACAATGTGCAAATAAAACTCACATGCACACACACACACACACACACACACACACACACACACACACACACACACACACACACACACACACACACACACATACACACACACCTGCAGTAATATTCATTCCTGATCTTAAAGGTTTCCAAGAAGAGCAATTAGGCCATGTTTACTACTGAGTTGATTAAAATAGCACTTCATAACAGTCAGAAAACTAGTGATAACTGGCTTATAGCTGAGAGGCAGATTGCTAAGTATAGGACAAAGTATATTCTAGCTCTTTTTTCGGGGTTGCTAGTTAGAATGTAGTGCATGTTCCAAATTAGTTTACAGTATCTGGATCTTATTCTAGATAAATATATGGGGAAAGGGCAGCACTAGTTAATATAATTGGAATATAGTCTAGTCACATAGTTTAGTATCACCAATAACTATCACCAATAACATGGACAATGACTAGGAAACAAAGCATGGCATGAAACTCATCCTGTTTTCACATCCTTTCAGAAATACTGTAATTAAAAAGATGACAGACTGGAGATTCTACTATAAGCTATTCATCTGCTCAGACTTTGACATTGTTGTTTCTGTAGTAAATGCCCCCGAAATGGATAAACGTTACACAGCCAATCGTACATTGGACATCTGAACATTCGCACTCTTGTGTTTATTGAAAACCAATTTAGTTTCACCTTTGCTGTTATAATAACCACCACTCTTCTAGGAAGACACTAAATTTGGGAGTATGGGGTGCAGCCTGCACTTCAGTTCATTCCAAAGGTGTTCATCGGGTTGAGGTTAGTGTTCTATTCGTTGAGGTTGTGCAGGAAATCGAGTTCTTCCACACCAATGCTGGCAAATCACATTTTCTCAGACCTCAGTACTGTATGTGCACAGGGTTGAACCTGTTTGGGAACCTACAGTTCAGTCAAGGGAAATCTTACACTACAGCATACAAAGGAAAAAAAAAAAACATTTGAGAAGACTGGAAGACCCTCATATGGATGTGATGGTATTGACTACTGTGCTATTTTTTCTTTAAGCTTCTTCCCCCCCCCTTGGGGAACCATAGATTCAGTGGGAAACTCTAATGTTGGCTGTTTCATTGTCAGCAGTAGAAGTAGAAGACATTTAGGATGTTATGTGATCTTAATTGTTGAAAGTTTTCTGTGAAGAGACATTTATTTAAAAAAGAAAAAAGAAAATCTCCAGTATCAGCACTTTGCAACAGTTAAAGTAAAATCAAAGCTGCAATTATTTTATAATTGCTATAACTAGAAGCAGCTAAAATTAATGATGCATATATTTAAAAACAAAAATGCAACCACTTGTAAATTCCTGTGGTATAAGTAGACTAAATCGATTCAAGGTGTGCTTTTAGAGGAAAAACTTTTTTCCCCATTTGTACTTTCTGTTTTTAATATTGTTGATTATTTTCCTATAACAGCACACCTCATCTGTATTTTTTCCTCCTACAATAAAACTGCATGTAACATTTGAAAAAGCTTCAATGATTTTTTTTTACTCGCACTTCTTTATAATGTGTTATTCCTACTATCAAATCAAAAACTTGTAATTACCATAATTCTGACAAGCTGTGAATACACTATCAATGTCTGTCAATTCACAGCTTGCGATTATTATAAATTTTTTTCCAATTCCATGATGTCACAGTACTTCTGTGAAGTGTCTTTCATTTAAAATATCTTATCATATCTAATAGGCTTTATCATTCATGCCACAGCTGAGCTAAACCCATGTTGCATAGCCATAGTGTCTCTCACTCACTCACTCACTCTCACTCATTTTCTACCGCTTTATCCGAACTATCTCGGGTCACGGGGAGCCTGTGCCTCAGGCATCTTATCTCAGGCATCATTGGGCTTCAAGGCAGGATACACCCTGGACGGAGTGCCAACCCATCGCAGGGCACACACACACTCTCTTTCACTCACACACTCACACATTACGGACAATTTTCCAGAGATGCCAATCAACCTACCATGCATGTCTTTGGACTGGGGGAGGAAACCGGAGTACCCGGAGGAAACCCCCGAGGCACGGGGAGAACATGCAAGTCATAGTGTCTCAAACTTTGTAATTTGTTTTTTTTTTTTAAAAAAAAGGACACACTGTACATAGTTTTGCCTGAACTGTATCTTGCTTTAACCTCTGAATCTCCTAGGCAGTGATCTACATACCTTTTCTATTAGTTTCACTGTACCTACTTATTAATTCATACCAGTCACTTGATAATATGCACTAAAATGTATAACTGAATAATAAGCTTGGTTCCACAGAATTGTAAAGAATTTTTTAGCTTAATGTTCTAGGTTAAACATTGTATACTTGCTGTAACAATTATTTTATTTCCAAAAAAAAAAAAATAAGCCACAATTATCCAAAACCAGACCTTGTTATTCTAGTTCCCATCCTTCTGGATCTTCTGCTAGAAAAAAATGTAAACATCAAACCTAGCTTTGTTGCCTTAGGATTAACATTTTATGTGGAAAACTTTGCAAATGGTCCATTCAATAGGGCATCCTCAAGAGCCAGTATCTGCAATAAAGCATGCATGTGGCTGGCTTGATTGACTATATTAAGTATTTAGATGGCTGGAATGCTTTGTACATACTCAGGCTGTTGGGTTTCAAAGATTCTTAGACTCACCTCCACCTGTACCTCTCTGAATCATTAATGCATGCAGCCATTATGGGCAAAAAATAGAAAACAGAAGAGTGTATAAAGTAGGCTTAAGTAAATTCTATTGACGTCTACAGTGAAAGAGTATGGAGTTATACTGTATGTACTAAAAGTAATCCCTCGCTTTACTTATTGAATGATGCATTTCCAGCTAAGCTAAATGTCTAGGAATCTCACAAGCAAGTGAAAATATTGATATATTATATGGATCTAAAATAATTGATTTATCCATATTGAGTTCATGTGATAATATTACAGTAAACAAAATCAAACATAATTAGACCTATTTCTTTCCTAATTTTAAGTCTGAAATATAATTCTTTTGATTTGCCAATTCAGTATTTTATTTTTATTCTTTAGATTTATTTAAAGATCAGAAGATGAATATGTGCAGAGAGTTTAGAATTTCAGCTTTTATTTCTTGTGATTTTTATATTAGTCTACCCAATTTTTAGCTGACCAAAATATTGAACCATGTGACTGACCGAGTAACCAGATGTGTCCCGTTAGGCCGATAAGTTAAATGCTTGGTTTTAGCCTTCAATTTCACCTATATAGACTGCATTTGTTGTTAATAAAAAAATAAGCCATCCTGAAGATCAGTGAGCTGTCTATTGAAGAAATGCAAGCCATTTTGGCACTTAAAAGAGGGGAAATAAAATGGAGGCATTGCACACACATTAGGTAAAGCCAGTACAATCATTGGACTGTCCTGCAAAAGATAGAATCCACTGGTGACTGCCAAGGAAAACAATAAAACCTGATGAAGATTTGCTGTGGAACTGTGTGAAATCTATTAAGAAAAAAACCCAAAACAACAGTCAGCGACATCAACAACAATGTAAGAGTATAGCAGTACCACATACCATAACACAAGATACAAACCACTTATCAGTGGTAAAAATCAGAAGACCAGAATTCACAAGTATATATATATAGCCACAAAATTCTGCAACCGATTGTAACCAAATTGTGGAGGTTCGTCTTACTTTACCAAAGTGATGGAAAAACTCTCTCACGTGTGTGAAAAATAGTGGTGGTAGTGGTAGTGCTTAGGTTTGCAAGGCTGCTTCTGAAACAGGCTCACTAATCATTTAGATGATAGAACTCCTGATGGAGGCAGCAGAATCAATTCTGAAGTCAACAAAATCATTCTGTCTGCCATAACAATGAATTTAGACAATGATCCAAAACATACTGCCAACACAATAAAATGTGAAAGGTTTTTGACTGGCCAAGTCAATCCCAGACCTCAACCCAATTGAGTATCATATCTCCTTCTTAAAAGGAGAAAGGGAGAAACCCCCTGAAACAAAACAACATCTGAAATAGGGTGGGGTAATAGCCTGGAAATGCATCGCGAAAGAAGAAAAAAATCGAAACAATTTGGTGTTATCATTGAGGGCATGATGCAGCTATTGGAAGCAATGGGTATGCAAACATACTAAATATAAAAAAACTACAATTTTTTATTTTATTTTATTGAATTAAATTCAGGGGGGCACAGTGGCTTAGTGGTTAGCACGTTTGCCTCACACCTCCAGAGTTGGGGGTTCGATTCCCACCTCCGCCTTGGATGTGTGGAGTTTGCATGTCTCCCCGTGCCTCGGGGGTTTCCTCCAGGTACTCCGGTTTCCTCCTCCGGTCCAAAGACATGCATGGTAGGTTGATTGGCATCTCTGGAAAATTGTCCGTAGTGTGTGATTGCGTGAGTTAATGAGAGTGTGTGTGTGCCCTGTGATGGGTTGGCACTCCGTCCAGGGTGTATCCTGCCTCGATGCCCGATGACGCCTGAGATCCCCGTGCACAGGCTCCCCGTGACCCGAGAAGTTCGGATAATCTTATATCTGTGCTCAGCCAAAAAATTTTATAAAAAAGTTCTGTACTTTATGTTTAACACATCTCAAGAAATATCAATTTCCCAAATGTCTTTGGTTTATAGTACAAACAAATGCATTGGCTTTGCTGTTCCAACAGTTTCGTAGGGGACCGTAATTACAGCGTTAACATATCAATGATTATGCATCTTTGTTAAATGACAACATATTGGAAATCTGTTTATTACTAGCTTTAGTTTGTGTAGCACATTCAACGTACAAGTCCCAGGCAATGAGTTGTTACTATAGAAACAATAATGATGTGATTTGATTTACAGTCCGGATGACTGTCGGAGTTGCCGTTAATCACATCTGAGAATCTGAGAATTCAACATCATTCTGTTGTGGTGTAATCAATTTTATGACACACCAATGCTTAGTACTAAATGTGAACATAGCAGGTGACTACACATAATGCATCTTTGTTTATCCATCTTATCCCGACATACTGTGGTTGACTCACCAACGCACACTGGGATGGAAGATGGCAGGTGCAGAAACCTGGCAGAGGAAGTGGAGAAGTGTTATGCTGCTCTTGCTGGAAGAGGAGGAGCACTGAGTGTCTCTTGCGTATTTATATGTGAGGCACATCTTTTTGCTCCATCACATTTCAGACAACGTTCTACAAATATGTGCTTGTATAAGGCTGATGCAACACTCCTCTGAGCAGAGAGTAGGGGAAAAGAGAAAACTAAAAAGGCATACCTTTCCTTAGTTAGTTGTGTGGATAATAGCTGTTTCTCAGGGGTGGCCATGACTTTGTGTGTAATATAGAGTGGGGGCTTAAGCTCGCCTAGCTGCATCACCACTTCCTTCAACTCAAACACTCATATTCCAACTCCTATTCCTTTCCCTGCCTATTCCTTTCCATGCCATGCCACTTTTCCACACACGAAGCCCATAGCTCGATGTTTCCCCCTGCTGACTGAGAGGCGTAAAATAGCTCCACTGTTTCCTCCTCCACTGCAGATGGCATGTCCCTTTCATCTCTCCTTACACAGCTTACTGATATTTGTCGAAGCCGTGCACTGGCTGTGAAAATAATTACATTTATGTGCTTTTGTGCAAAAGTTATTAATGTGGAAGTATGTGCACAAACAATAAAGGGTCACAAATCAGATATTCATTAGCATTGGCAGTGAGTGTTAGCACAAAATAATTACTCATATTCACGCAGCTGGTGCAACGATCTCACTGTATCATATATAAATTTGATGGAGGCAGGGGTGGTGTCATATATTCTTACTGTGATGTGGTGCAGGGCAATTAAGTTTAGCATGCTGGCAGCTCTGGTACAACCTCTCTATAACTAACACGCACACACACTCCTCTTTTCTACTCTGCAGTTCCTGCCTGCATACATTACAGTAAGGAGTGGCAGTATGTTTTTGTATAACACAAGAATGCATTAAGTGATTCGAAGCATGACATACATTATTTTTCCTGGGTATCAGCACTGGGGATTGTATGCATTATCTTTAAATCTTTCACTAATCTGAGTTTGCTTG
Organism: Tachysurus fulvidraco; assembly: GCF_022655615.1. Lineage (NCBI taxonomy): Eukaryota > Metazoa > Chordata > Actinopteri > Siluriformes > Bagridae > Tachysurus > Tachysurus fulvidraco. Next base: position 5,737,940 of record NC_062530.1, read on the forward strand.
TGGCAGTTTGTAAATTTGTAATGCAATGGTCCAAGTATCTGTGAGATTAAGTAATTAGATTGCTTCTGTATGCCTTAAAACAGATGCAAAATATAGTACGTAATTAAAAAAGTCAATTTAAATAGCTCAATGAAGACAAACAATCTATACACTGTCGTGGGGCAGTGTATTAACTGATTCTCAACAGTTTGTCATAACATATCTATCTAATTTATTAATGACCACCTAAATTCATTTTAAATTGACATGTAGGGCTTGAGTGTATAGATCTAATGAACTTCAAAAAGCATAAATTATTATTAAAATTAGTTATCTGGCAAGTTGACAGTCGTTTTACATGTAGTTGGCAGTCTGCAGATGTATTTTTGCTGTCTGTTGAGTGTCTATATTGTACAATGTGTTTTGGCTCAGAATTTAGGTCTCTTCTCTTCCCTCGGGTGAATGTCTGTGTGTGAGAGAGAGGCAGCAAGAGAAATCCAGAGTGTGTACTTCACATGCATGCTAAAATCTCTTTCTCTGTGTTGGTTGTCTTCTGATTTTGCAGGAGTGCAGCCATGGAACGAGTGCTCTTGTGCCTGTCTCTGTTGGTGCTGCCCATTGCAGCTATGCTGTGCCCAAAGCGTTGCACCTGTCAGAATCTCCTCCCCTCCTACACAGTTCTTTGTGCCAAGACAGGCCTGCTCTTCGTGCCGCCCAACATTGACCGGCAAACGGCCGAGCTTCGGCTCATGGACAACTTCATTACCACGCTCAGACACCGTGACTTTGCCAACATGAGCAGCCTCATCCACCTGACTCTGTCTCGCAACACTATCAGCCTCATTCTGCCCTATGCCTTTGCTGACCTGCAGGAGCTTCATGCGCTTCACCTTGATGGCAACCGGCTGACGGCGCTGGATGACACACACCTGCAAGGCCTGGTTAATCTGCGCCACCTAATCCTTGCCAATAACCAGCTGCAACACATTTCCCACGGCGCCTTCCAAGACTTCCTAGAGACTCTAGAGGATCTGGATCTGTCCTATAACAACCTGGTAAATGTCCCATGGGACACCATAGCTCTTCTTGTCAGTGTCAATACACTTAGCTTGGATCACAACCTTATCGAGTTTGTGCCTGAGGGCATTTTTTCCAACTTGCACAAGCTAGCAAGGCTGGATATGACCTCCAACAAGCTGAAGAAGATTCCTCCAGACCCACTGTTCTTGCGCATACCAGTTTATGCTAAAACAAAGGGCTCACCACTAACCGCACTAGTACTGAGCTTTGGTGGAAATCCACTGCACTGCAACTGTGAGCTGGTTTGGCTGAGGAGACTGACACGGGAGGACGACCTTGAGACATGCGCCTCTCCTAAAGAACTAGCTGGAAAGTATTTCTGGACTATACGTGAGGAGGAGTTTGTGTGTGAGCCACCCATGATCACAAGGCACACTTCTAAGATGTTTGTAATGGAGGGTCAAGAGGTGAGCTTGAGATGCAGGTCTGTGGGGGATCCTGAACCTACAACACACTGGGTGAGTCCGGATGGCAAACTGATTGCGAACACATCTAGAACAACGGCTTATGAGAACGGATCTCTAGACATCCTTACAGCTACAGTGAAAGATTCAGGTGTGTTTACTTGTATAGCGTCTAACGCAGCTGGAGAGGCCACGGCCCCTGTGGAACTTGTGGTGAACCCCTCGCCACATTATGACCCTAAACTTGAACCTGAACCAGGACCTTCAGACATGCCCACCTCCATCAAGTCAAACAGCAGTGGGGGGCAGACACGAGTGGAACAGCGGGTCAGCGTGACCGAGATAACAGCTACATCGGTCACTATCCGCTGGCCTTCACAAAGCCATATCCCTGGGGTTCGCATGTACCAGATCCAATACAACAGCACCACGGATGAAATCCTCATTTACAGGTTAGTGTGACTTGGCTTTCTGATTTATTATTTACAACACCAGATGGTAATATTTTTTGGAATTGAATCTCTGCAGGGATCACTGTGCGACATTTACTGCATCTGTCAGAGTTCACAGAATCCACAGATCTTTCCTGTCTTACACATGATCAGCTAAGACTAAGGTTTCGGTTAAGTGTCTTACTCCGAATAAGAATATTCCTATTATGGCTGATTTGTAGTTTTTGAAGCAAGTGTCAGATGAAATATGTACAATTCCTTGTAGTCTATCTGATTGGCATGTGTTGTGGAAAGAAATTCTCTTTATTTAAGTTTATTAATGTTAATGCTAGCAGTTGTTATCCAGAAGATAAATGGCATAAGATGTAGAACAAGATAAAGACTTATTATTATTGTTCTTTAAAGTATCTGCTTCCTGGGTCATCCTGAATATCCTGCAACACTGCAATGAACATTTCAGTTCATTTTGGCTTACATATCCATTCATACTGTAAAGGAGATAGCAAAAAACAAACCTGTTAATGAGACAATTCAGATTATTTTATTTTGCAACAATTAGGCAGTTTTCAACACCTAGAGGATGATTTATCATGTTATTCTTGTGAGAGAATGTGTGCAATCATGCAGGAAAGTGTAATTGCATGAGATGGGATGATGAGGAGATCCCATCCCACACAGTGTCTGTCAGTCATGTCAGTCAGCCAAAGATGAGGTGTTGCTTGAAGATTTGCCACTTATAGTTTTGTGCAAGGAAAGTGTTTAAAGGGATCACAGGAACCTATTTGCTGAGAGTGAGAACTGGTACAGTCGATTTGGTTTACCCAGTGTAATTTTAGTTGATCTCTGCCAGCAAGTCAACCCACTTTTTGAGAGGCCAAAAAAAAAATGCAGCGACAGCAAGGAAGCAATGTTTTTTTTTTTACTTAATATAATTTAAACATATGTTATATTTCTATTTGCAGACATTTCTATGTGTAAGGGTGTGTTTGTCTGTGCATAAGCAGAGTAGTTCTGATTGTGTAGGATTTATCAACGTCCATTATGTATAGCTCTACATAGGTGTATATAATAAATGCCATTTTTCCTGTAATAAATCTGGCTCTGCATACTTTGACAAATAATGCCCAATTATTTACAAAAAAAAAACTTAATAAATATGCAAATGCAAATTTTCACCCAATGGGCAAGTTGGCAGGTGTTAATTTTATGCTATTAGAATGAAAGTACTGTATAATTTTACAATGCACCTTAAAACATGCTTATGTATCTTTTATCAGTTTTATAGATAAACTATCCCAGGTAAGTAAAGGTACAATGGACATATTGTTTATGCCTCAAAGATTTGTGTCATATATTATGTGAAATCATCTTTTTCACAAGCCACATGATAATAAAGTTAATGGTTTCTAGTTGATAAACAGTTAATGTATGACGCAAACACTATATTCAGAAGGTAATTCATAATGGCAATAAATGTGGTCTAATGGTTCACCATATTGGTAAATTTCCATTTGGTTGGTGCATTTAGCTTATTATTCCTTTCCAATGTACCATCATAGCTCATCAAACTGTAATGACTGAAAATAGCTTTCTAAAGTTGATATTCTATTTCATTAATAAATTGATTCTCCATTTAGCTTGCAGGAGAATAGGCCTGCTGTTGGCTTTTTGTCTATTTATTTTAGACAGAACCTTCCGAATCAATGCAAACGACCTTAAATGAAGGCCGACTGCATGGCGACACAACAATATGATGAAAGAGCATTTGTAAAGGAATGATCCAGTAGATATATTTCTATATGAGTCCATTCCCATTGGAGCACTGAGATCTGGATTTGTATGAGGACGATCATGAAACATGATGAGTCTCATCATTTACATACAGATGAAGGGAAGAACACATTAAAAGTGACTACGGTACGATCAAGTTTGCACATGACAAAGGAAAAAAGAATGACCTCAAAACCAAGGCAAAACCGCAGTGGTGTTCCAGGCTTTCTTCTTTAAAGCCAAACTTTCCCATCCATTTCTCCTTTGCTTTGTGCTCATTATTTTTAAACCACACACAGGGGCAGGAAATAAAAACACAAGCTGTAAATTAACTGTTTATTCTCACCAGTTACAACCAGCCATGATTTATGCCACATTCAAAAATGTGTATAGACTTTTCTTTCTCAGTGACTGAAAAAGAAATCACTAGTTCATCTGTCTTTACAGATGTTTTCTTTACAGATGTTTTTACAGATATTTTGATTGTTTTTTTCTTTCCAGAGTTTTTTTTTTTTGTTTGTTTTTTTTTTTTGCCATGTAAAGTGGCTACAATATTTTTTCCCCCTTTTTTTTTAATATTCAGCAGTGGTCCTTTCATTACTGTCTCTTGTGATTTCTCATTGAAATCATCTGTAAGGGAATAATTAATTTCTGCCATGTCTCCATGGACAGATTAAGAGCATAAAAAGATGCACACCAAAAATCAATATGTTGTTAATTATGCAAAAAAACAAAAACAAAAAAAACAAAAAAAAACAAGAAAGTAGTTTGGTTTTTTTGATGATTGCAAAAAAGAAATAAAAACATTGCTCAGAATCAATTAAATACTGGGCTCCATCATGGAAGATGCTGAGAAAATAACTGAAGAGGCGAATGACTAAACTTGATGTTCGGGTCAAGATAAAGAATTATGGAAAGGAACTGGGGAGGAATAAGTTTAGGATCGTGTGACCTGTTGGAAAAGAAGAAAGTTAAAGCAAGAATGCAGATAAGACTGCGGTGTTCGAAGGCAAAGCTTAAAAAGCTGGTGGGATTGATAGAAGCAAGGGAGGACAAGATTGGTGAGATTATAGATGATAAATTAAGAAATAATAACAGATGGCAGATTACAAACAGTAGGTGTTTGTAATCCATAGAATCTTTTTTTTTCCGGTACTGATGACTGGAAGAAAGATTCCGAGTGATAGTTTCAGGCAGTGTTTGAAGTCAGAAGCAAATGTCAGGGATCCTGTGGATACATGAGGTATATGATAGAGTTGTGTGTTGGTGGAGGGTTAGAGCTGTCTGGTTTAAAGAGGAATGGCGCTGGCTGAAGTGTGAAGGTGATGAATGACGAATTCAGCAGAAGGGAAGTTAGAGGTGGTGATGATTAGGTGGGCTTGTCAAAAAATGCTACGCTCAGTTGTCAACTGTCAACATTTGAAAGCCTCCCACCATTAATTTTTCTCCATCTTCTTCCCCTATGTGCTGTGAACAGGTAATTAAATGGCACGACTTCCAGCACATGATGATAGAACGGCACATTTCTGACATATACCAAAAGTAGCAGGCTTTGTCTGACCCCCTGACAACCCCTTCTTGATGCATTTGGTGACAGATCAGTGGCAGGCTGAGCACCTTGGTATCTGAAATGGAGGGAAGAATAACTTATATGTCCATCAACTTCTGTGCTAAAGCTTCTGCAGCCATCACACTGCAGGTTTAGCGTATCACCTCATTAGAATGTGACCTTCAGAGAACAAGACAGTTTGAAAACCAGGGTATGTTTAAATTCTGTTCGGTCTACTTGCAAACCACAAAAAGGGCATAATGTGTAGTTAGACTAAAGTGGATGGGGATTATGTGGAAGTAATAATGCGGTAAACTGTACAACTCATAACACAGTACATTTTTAATGCATTCCTTATTCTTTCAAGTGGAAAAATTGAGCTACGTTGAGAGCTCTATCTGAAATATTAGTAATTTGACATGCTGGGAAGGTGGGCGGAGCTTTTAGGGGCTGTCGCTTAATGCGGCAGAGTTCAAAACACCTTCTCAACTGTCAGTCATTCCAGAATCATATACTAATTAGCTCAGTACCAGTTTTTATTGGGGGAAAAACCAAGGCTGCTCTTTTTGGTGTATTTTGGCATACATTGATGAGTAAATCTTGTACCATCAGCACTATTTCCACTTTACTGTACTCAAACAAAATTTAATTTAATATGCAAGAACTGCTTTAAGTGCATTTTCTTCTTACTTTGAGAACAACCTAATTGCTCTGACTTGTACATTGAGAAATAAGAAAAACGTACTGTCCTGGATGCTGCAAAAAATATTTAGCACATATTTATGTTCTACATACTGTATGCGGTCTTTGACATTTACTTATGCTAATTTCTCTTCCTTTTTATTGGCTGTATTTGACCGTTAAGAGCAAGTATGTACAGTATGTGCTGTATTACACACACACACTGCTGTAGTGACCACTTTAAAAGATGATGCATGCCAAATGAAAATGAAATGTGTGATATGCGACCTTGTTTGCACTAACCATTAAACAGTAGTGCCTCCTGTATGCAGGATTACCTTCACTGTCAGATTAAGCCAACACACACACACACACACACACACATGCACGCACACACGCACACACGCACATATACACACAGCCGTCGTAAGCTGGTCTTCATTGTATCAGGCCGGTACACCAGGTCCTGCGGCTGTTATTCTGATAAATAGAAATGAAGCACTGGTGGTAAAGGCCAGACAGAATCTGTCCCTCTCTCTGAATAATGCATGACTCAGACAACCCTAAACTAACCTGCTGCAGAGCTTCCATTATATTTACATGCAGACACAGTTCACAAAAGTGTGCTATAATGTGGAGGTCAAAATTAATTTCAGCAAAAGTTGTAGGGTCAGTTGTTCACCTGTTATGGTCACGTGTTAACCTTACCCGTCCTCTACATATCCAATATTGTCTTCTAAAATATGATTATACTTTATTTTGAAGCACATTCACATTAGTGAGCATCTGGCAACCATTCATTCATCTTCACTAAGCGCTGGTCAGGTTTATTGTGTATCCAAGGACCAATGGAAACGAGCCAGAAATACACCCTGGATGAGATGTCAGTCTCAGTGCACTATGCACACTTATTAAAACCTCAGAGAAAACAGTCAACCTATAAGTTTTTTTTTTTTTTTGGAGGTGAACCTGGAGGACCCACAAAGACACATTCAGAGTTCATTCACATTGAGAACATCCAAAGCAGTAACCCAAGCACAGGATCGAACTAGGAACCCTGGATTCTTTCACACTGCCAGCGATTTTTGAATTGATTCTTGCTGCACTGCTTCAACGATAGCACACAGCTCATGCAAAAGCCATCTACAAAGGCAGAATCTTTTTTCAGTGCAGTAAATACCATTCTCCTAGTTATAAATAACAATAAATATCTCTGCTAAAGAGAAAGGAGCAAGGTACCATCTCTGTGGTGCCTTGTTCTCTTATAATGGCAACAAAAACAATGACCACTAAGATCCAATCAATCAGGCCAGAGTTGTGAAGAACTTTAGTGGAAGAGAGCGCTGAGTGTGTCACTCACTCTATTGTTGTAACAATGATGTTTGTACTGCAATGCCTTTAGGGAACAATCCAGAACATTTATGTTATCTGTCTTTTTAGAAAACATCCCATCTTGCACTAGCATTTAGGCTAGAAGGCACATGTGTTTTGTGCATATTGCTATGGAGAGAGCACAGATTGTAAAAAATGGCTATATTTGTTTGGATTTCAAATTTCAAGTAGATTGAAAATTGAGATTCTAAATTTCTTGAACACTTATGTTAGCTAGATTATCCAAAAATGCTTCCCCGAGCTATAAATCTCAACACCGCCCATTTCAACTTCTTAATGAGAACAAAGAGTGATAAAATTTTAGCTTTTGTTTAAATTGCAGTGTGGACTGCTTTTATTTTGGGCCTCTCTCCACCCCATCTCTTCCCTAATTGCCTCTTCCATCTAACCCTTGATTAGTCTATTTCTACCCTTGTGTTCCTTTGTCTTGTTGCAAAGTCTAATTTCTTGTTTTCTTTGGCATTTGACTCTTATAGAGCTTCCTGGTTTTAACCCTTGCTCATGTTTTACTGTTGGTTATGCCAGTGATTTACGGATTTCCCCAGTAAGCTGATTATTAGCACTTGCGTGGTATCTATAACACTATTTAGCCAGCACTTCCCATTATATTCCAGTTGCTTTGCTCGTTTACAAAATATTTTTGTTCCCAGACTTTTTATCATTTTACATATTGTATTGCAATAATAAAATATATTAAAAATAACATACAAAAACACGAATATAATATATATATATATATATATATATATATATATATATATATATATATATATATATATATATATATATATATATATATAAAACAATGTTCAAGGATAACCTAGTAGGACCTTGTTTTTAATGTATTAACAAGACAAAGTAGGAGTAAAATCAGTGAGTTGTCACTTACCAGTGTAAGCAAGGGAAGAAACATGACTTTAGTTACCAACAGTCTCTTATTATCATTATTTATGTTTAAGTGGCACCTGTGCTATTAGGGGAACAGCAGTGTTCTTTTCCTTTCCATTTCAGTCTGCAGTGTGGCCAATTAGGCATCGACTGCTCAAAACAACTGCTTTCATTTTTTTTCTCTAACTCATCTTGCCGTTCATGATCGATACTGCCAATCTTACAGAGAGTCAAATAAATTGCGCAAAAGTAATTCAATTGAACTGATTGCTGATTGCTGTGTTTAACTATTTTTATATATTTGTACACCAATACATATAATCAATAACACAGTTTTTTGCTTTGTCCTAACTCTACCCATCTTTCAAATTTCTTTCTCTTAGGATGATTCCAGCCTCGTACAAGCTGTTCCAGCTGAGTGATCTGGCCTCTGCGCGAGACTACGATCTCTGTGTCTTAGCCGTTTACGATGATGGAGTCACTGCACTCACGGCCACACGCCTTGTCGGCTGCGTGTCATTCAGCACTGAGCGTGAGTACCACCACTGCCGCTCACTCCATGATCAGTTCCTGGGAGGCACTATGATCATTGTCATTGGAGGCATCATCGTGGCCTCTGTTCTCGTCTTCATTTTCATCCTGCTAATGAAGTACAAGCTGCACAGCCAGCATTACAAGCAAAAGGCAGAGCGCGTCAGCAACGTCTGCTCACAGACCAACGGTGGCCAGCAAGGAGCGGCATCCAACCCTCCACCACCCCGATCATCATCTTCCTCTGCTTCAGCAAATAAACCATCCATGCTTCTCAGTCAGGAGAGACCAGAGAGTTATGGTGCTCAGGAGGGAGGCTATGGGGCACTTAAAGGCACCACAGTGGTGGACTTAAATCCAGAATACGGCAAGTCAGTCAAAGAAGAAGACTCAGTATCGCAATAACAAAGGGTCAAATCCCATCCCCCATCCTCTCCTCCTCCTTCCCATCTTCTGCTTATTTTTTTTATCTCCTTCTGGGGTGTCTCTGCCTTACTGAGGATTTCCTCATTTCCAAGGTAAGATGTTGTATGTCTGTGATTTGTTTGCTAAACATTAGCATCAGAGCAAGGATAGGCTAAATGTCGGCCTACCAGCCCTTGAGGCCAATCAATATACATTATTTCCAATGTTTGTTTGTTTTTTTATTATTCTTGCAGTTAAACCTATTCCGATTGCCAGAGATTTGATGAATTAGAAAAGAATATCCTTGATACTACCAGGGAATTAACAATAAATGCAGCATTCGACAAAGAATGGATTGCAAAACAGGTCCTCTTTAGAGTTACAAAGAATACAATCCCAGTCAGAAATGCTAGCAATCTCTGATGTACAGTAAATAGTGATCTAATAAATAATTTGAATATGCTGTTAGATTATAGTTTTTAGGGAGAAAATAAAAGGATTTTCTAGCCTTCTACTATCCCTGAGGCAATACAACAAAAAAGCAAGCTAGTTTTGTAAGTAAATTTTGTATTTTCTGAATGTAAATGACGAAACACAACATGGAGTTCTACGAAGTTATGTTTTTGAATTTGTGTGTAATGGAAATCACAGATTTTCTTTGAGGACAGCGAGAGTAAAGTTGTATCGACAACAGAAGTGGTGTAGTCTACGTAATACGCAGGTATACGCCATAAACCCACTAGGAAAGGCCAAGGATTTCCATATACCCACTTAAAAAGCGTGAGGATACGTAACAATGTCGTTTTGTGACACAACTTTCATTCATAAATTCACCCAATCTGTGTTGCGAACACAGACTGTGGTTGCGATTGCCAATCACTAACGTTTTTGGACCATTGGGGCTTTCCGATCTGACGTCACCTACCAAGGAGGAAAATGAGTTGCTTGGCGGTCTTTTTCAGAGCAAATTTGAAATTAACTAACTAATGTAAAAGAAGATATGAAACAAAAGCAGACTCAAACTACACGCTTTGTGTGTTTTCGGAAGCCTGCGCCTAAAGCTACAGCAGCTTCGGGTGACATTTCACCCACAGCCCGAGTACAAATGTATTTGGAAAGCTTTGTAAACTACCAGTTCATTCAGTTCATAATATTCTGCAATGAAAGAGTTGGTGATAAAACTGAACAAATGTTCATTGTTCACTCTTAAATGTACATTGAAAATTGACAGCTGATAAAACCTGTGCTCCAGGTCCCATATTCATATAATATTTAAGGCTAAATGTAGCTCTTAAAGATATAGTTCACCCAAAAATGAAAATTGTGTTGTTGTTTTTTTTTCAAAATATCTTTTGTGTTAAATAGAAGAAAGAAACTCATACAGTTTTGGAACAAATTGAGGTTGAGGAAAAACACAATTTTCATTTTTGGGTGAACTACACCTTTAAGAGCTATATTTAGCCTTAAATGTTATATGAATATGGGACCTGGAGCACAGGTTTTATTAGCTGACTGTCTTTTGTTGCTTATAATAAATTGGAATGTTGATGACACATAAGCAGTCTTTAATAATGCTCTAAATTACATGTAGATGCATATTTTATGCATTAGTGAGTGTGGTGGTGCCTATGGGGTGTCGCTCTAGGATGGGTGCGTATGAGGCTGGGAGGGGGAAAAAAATCACAGTATACGCACTACAAAAAAATAGACTACACCACTGGACAACAGTTACTGGTTTTGTTGAAGGTAATCGAAGAGCAGTTAGCTTTCGAGCTGAACAACACAATTGGGAATTACTAGTGCTGTTAAATTGTATTGGCTAAAAGAACTGATGCTTGAAAAAGGAGGTGATCAGCTGACTATATCATTAATCCTGAAGCCTTAAGGGTGAGGGTGGTAGCATTTCTTGGTGGTAACATGAGAAGTGTGTGCTGCATTTTACAGAGGACAAGCAACAGATATGACCGGTTATATTATTTCAAATTTGTATGTGACCCAAAAGCTGAAGATTTAAAATGCTATAGCAGGTTGCTTCTGTTGGAGGAAACTACATGAGCAGCATAGCAAAGCTGGAGAGTTTCTCTCTTTTTAATTTGCTCTCCAAATGTAGACACATGCTTCAGTAGACCTATGAATATTTTTCTCCTTTGTAAAGGTAATGAGACCTGAATTAATATTTGTAATAATTGCTGTTCATTATTAATATTACAATAAAAAAGGAAAGGAAGTTTGCTAGGCACCTTCACATACCAGCCTTTCTTTGGTATGATTATGCCTGCTGGGGAATAACAAGCATTTTCTTTGCAAATGGTTAGAGTTAGTATATGCATGAAGCAGGGGGTGTATTTGAATAAGCTTTACATTGCAGCATTACAGCTCCACAATGAAAATGATGAAAATCCCTTCATTTGAGCTGCTGCTGCTGCTGTTGTGGCTGCTGTGGATGCTGCTGCCTCGGCCCCCGCCTACACATCTAAGTGCTTGTGGGAATAAGCAATCATGATAAAAATCACAAATCTCTCACAGCACATAAACGCATAAAGAGAACTAGGGAGGATGGTGAGGAATAAGTTTCCCACATGGCTTGCCACTCGTCCTCATGCTGGGTTCTCTCCTTCTTTCTGGGAAACCAATTACCAGTCCTCTGACCACCCTAGAGACATTATTATATATATTTATTTATTGTATTTTATTTTAGTTGTAGCTTTGGTGCCTTTAAGAGATCATTCTCCTCCACATCTGCACTGCTTGAGCTTGAAAGGAGCTCTGAGTATGTCTGCATGGGTGGGTTTGCATTTGCTCTTCTTAGGTTTAAGAAAGGATAATGGCTGTTAGCTGAGTCTTTTGACCTTCCACGTTACCACTTCCTGGAGGAGCCAATTCCATTTAGCATTGGTGCATAGCCCAGGAGGGCCCTCTCAGGGAATAGGTTTCAACAGAAGTGCATCTATGGAGGGCATGAAGTGGATTTAAAACAGTGAAATAGGTGGTTCAGTGATGAAACCATGGCTTACACTGACAGAAATTAATTCCAGCATGACTGGCAGGTGAAGGATGTCAGGTTCAGTGAGGGTCATGATCTGAGGGAAGGAGAAATTTCAAAAGCTTTCCCTAGCTACTGAAAATCAATGGACACTGATCTTTTTTGCAGAGTGATTTATTATGTGGACAAGAGTTAAAGAGAGTTTCGGGTTTCTTTTGCATTTCACAGGGTTATGAGGTTCAGAGGCTTAAATATGTATCCTTTTAGTTATTCACTTTTCATTAACAGAATTTTATATTTTTTATGTGCTTTTGCTGTGTCACTGTCTTGAATGCAATGTCTTGTATGCAGTGGGGAAAAATAGATGAATGGCACACTGTGTTCTACAGCACACCTGGATAGGATTTTCATTTCTATCTCAAAAGAGAGAGAGATAGAGGGCATTGTGAAAGAGCAGCAGGAGGAGATGAAAAAAGGAACAAAGGAAGAAAATCAAGTATATATGATGCAGGTGATAAGAGCATTATGATGTGGAGGGGAAACTATGATAAGAAACGGTGAAAGGGGTCATCCAGGCAGAGTTGAAGGGGTAAAGACATAGAGTTGAGGAGATATAGAGACAAATGGGCTAATCTTTAAAGTGAAGTCCCGCCATGGGACAGATATTGAGGGAGGTTATTAACTATTGTTTGTGTGCTGTCTAAAGTGGGCCATAACCTCCTCACTGTCTTCCTACCAACAGCACTTCCCACCCAGAATCCCTCCTGACTGCAGCAGTGCTAAAAATAGCTAACTGAAGAGGGCTTAGTGCTGGCCTGCTGCTGCCTGCAGATAGCTACCGGCATCGAAACCCTTTCTCTCCTATTGCATTGTTAACTCAGCACTCTGAAATATATGAATGGCTTCCCCTGTAGTAACTACTGATTGATAACAAGGGTTGATGCTAATGAAGGTGGTTTAGGGGAAACCCATTTATCATAGGCTTGTTTAGTAGCTGCTTCGCCAGCTTTTCCTGCCTGAAAATGTTGTGTGTAACTGAACCAAAGTTGTGTGTAACTGGGCTAAAGATTCCTGCTAGATTTAGAAGTTAAAGTATTGCTGGTTTTCGTTCTATTCATGTACATAGAGTATATTGATGAATCCAAATCACATAAAAAATCCATAAATTGGGTGATGCTGACTAAGCATTGTTTGTTCTAAATCTTCCAGTAATGCAGCTCAGCCATTGCAGCATTTCCACTAGTCTAATTCTTTTCAGTTTATTGTGTTATTATGGATTTTTAGGTTACCAACAACCCATTAATTTGAAATAAATGTATTGAAATAAATACGTGATAGTGAATAAGTGAAGTTGTTAGTCTCCTTATACATGTATTTGCATTGTTATTGGACAATTTTGTTGTTGTTTTTTTTTAAAAAAACTAACTGAATTTTCATTTTCATACTGCTTGTAAATGCTTCTCCAAATGATTCCAGGTTGATAAATGAGGCCCAAGGTTTTTACCATGCTGAATTTACCTTCCATATGCTGCTCATTTGAGGATCTGATGAGTCATGCATATGTATGAAAGGCTTCAGCAAAACTCTGGGCAACTGCAGGGATAAAAGTGGATGGTCAACTGCTGTTATTTTTGTCTCGCTGGCCAACTTCATGTTAGAATGACTAACCTGAATGAAGTAATGTAAATGATAAATAAATGATGAGGTAGATTTTCTAGATAAGTTCATTCTTTTCCTCGTAACAGCATGACTACTGCTGTTTAAAATTTCTGAGTTGTCTTACCACAAACTGTGCAATGATTCATGTTGTTTTCAGGAGACAGCTGTCTCTAACACCTTTACCTCTTGTTCTCCTAGGCAAATTCAGTCTAGATGGAAAATTAAATTGCCTTGGATTGGAGCCAATACACTCCTGGGAGGAGAGGTGGGTGGAAGCCAGTAACTCTTTTCAGTCCCTTATGCAAGCTTCTTAACAAACAATGGATATTAACTAGCCTGTATGGGGCATATGGGCAAAATTCTATCCTACACGTAGGCCATCACTCTTAGAGAAAATAATATGAAAACATGACCATCACTATTGGACCAGATGAGTGAAAACACATCACTAATGGAATCTGTCGCTACTCTTTCACAAACCTGTGGAAACTAAATGGACATCATGATTCATTCATGCTATTCAGTCACCGCAGGATGTCCAGGCTGCAGAAAGTCAAAGGAATATTCTGAAATATTTCACATTTCTGGACGAAATGTGAAATGTTCCAATTTGATGCATAACACTCCGTGGAAAGCCAATATTCGCACGCGCCATTGAAGTACAGACATACTGATAGCAAGTATCCATTTTGGTGTACTTTTGGGCACATTATGATATTCCACTCTTCTATTCTCTATCAATCACTCTGAATTTTCTCCCTTATAAAGGGAACTGGACATTGAACATTTATTCAACTGGTAATCAGGCATGGATGTACAAGAGATTCGTTTGGGGGAAAAAAAAAAGAGAAGAAGAAAAGACATCACCAGAGCTTTCTTAGTCACCACGCACTGATGCATTTATATTTCACGTATATCAAAAAGGAAAAAAAAAAACATTAAGAGCCCAGACACTGACCTTCACAGACATTTCTGACCACGTCCAATAAAAAATAGGCCTCTTTTGAAGGTTGCCTGATGAAATAAATACTGTTTCTTTTTTTTTTGTCCTCCCCCCTAAATTACTGTGTATGTATTTGTATGTGAGGTAAACCTTCAGCCATCTCTGATTTCAATTACACGTGAAAATAAAAAAGTCCTCGGATGGAATTTTATGCTTTCATAGATAATACATGTGGATTTATAAAGAAATAAAGTATTTTTCTTCTAAACCTGTCAACATTTTTTTTATCTGTCTCTCTTCATATATGATATAAGGTTCATTCTTATATTTCTGATAAATAATCAGGGGTAAAATCAGTTTTAAATGTACTTACTTAAATGTATATATATATATATATATATATATATATATATATATATATATATATATATATATATATATATATATATATAAATGACATTAGCAAAGAAAACATGCTAACTTAGTTGACTATGCACGGTTACCATGCAAACTTACCTCAACACGATTTTTCCAAATAAATCAGTGTTCATTTCTTCCACAGATACAAAGACAATAACTCTGTATACTATAGATGAGTCATTGCTTAGTCCAGTGTATTGAAACATTTTCCTGCTGTTGAATCAGGGAGTTCGTCTTCAAGTTTAGCTTGAAGCTTGAAGCCTTTAGCTCAGTGGCTTATCTGCACACAGATTGCTATCCTGCTAAATACATTGTGTAGCTTGAGATGGACATGACATAGATACCAAAATGACATGATTCTTGATAGTTAATTTGATGTTATTCAACCTGAAATTGATGAATGCTAAACTGAAACAGACATTGACTGTATGAGAAAGGCAGAAAGCTTTTTAATGTTTCAAAGAATTTTTAGAAACATAATCAAGTAAAAGTACAAATATTCACTTTCAATAACACTCGGGAGTATTTTTCACCTCGGGAAATACAACTGTAATTGAACAAGTATATTTTTTTAACTGCCAGTTAACTGTGCTGCAGTTACCTCATTTTTTTGCCAGTATTCATACAAGAATGCATATTTTTTATGCCTCATTTAGTTCAGGCATAATTATGTATTGCTTTAGGTTATATTAGGCTTTGAAGACTCTGTGTCTCAGACAACCAGATGCAAGAATCCTCCTTATAATCCGTTTAATCCCTGAGAATGGCCTCGTCCCATTAGAACGATTCTAAAGGGTGTTTTACTCTTTAAAGCACCCTGTGAATATTGTTTATAGGCTTTTACAGGCCATACATAATTTATGGCTAAAGGGACTGTAGCGTTATGTGGGTGGATTAAAGGGGCAATGAGGCAGTGATGGCTTTCACCACATGATGTCACTACTCACCCTTTCTGTGTCACTTCATTGCCCCCAATGCTGCACGTGATATATTTGTAATTTTCATAATGTGGCTAGAATGTGAAACTATCTATTAATGTAGATTCATATTTTAAGCAAAACTTAACAGTGTAAAATGATGCATTAAATAATATGCTGAATTGTGAGATAATGCAAAAAATATTCAAGTGTAGAGATAAAGAGCTAAAGTAGGTACCATATGTGTACTGTGTTGCATTGGGAGGTTTGGTGAAGTGAGATAGGAACACCAGCATGAGTGAATCAAATGAGCTGAGGGACTTTATAAAGTTCAGGGTTCCAGTGGATGCCAGGAATACTGGGCTTCGATTTTTCAGGCATGTTTTTGGAAACTTGCACAAGAGTGTATAGCATGTAATACCTAAAGTGATTCCCAATAACATACTACCAGCTTCCTGTCTTGTTCAAGTTCCTGTATGCAAAATATGCTTGCTGCATATGTGTATCTGATGTCCTTAAACTCTGGAAAGTGTAAGCCACGGATCACATCCAATATGACGAGCAGACACATCTCTGAGGGTTCTGAGACATGGATGCACTTAGAGTACATCAGATTACACTACATCAGCCTCAGGCCTAGTGTGGTTTGATTTATATCTGATTAAATAAGTGCTTTTATTGCTGCATTAATACGTGGACATATATCCTTATCCGGATATAACCTTGATACTAAATGACTGGATGTAAACAGTGCCAGAGGTTCTTCATACATATGGGGGCAATCCATCTGTCATCCTCATCAGACTCATGATTCCCTGATTGTATATTAATCCTAGCTCATCATTTAGGAAGCAATTTAACAAGAGAGCAAGCCCTCACTAGCATCTAAACTGACAGTCTTTTACATTTGAAATACTCCATGCTTACTGTGACAGTCTTTAAAATTCAGTCTTCAAAATAGTCAAGTTCATGATATCCTTGATCAAGCTCAAGTCCTCTACAGGCCTCTGTAGCAGAACACATTAACACGCTAATCTGATTCTGGTGTGTTATTCCACCGAATCACAGATGGTCAAACATTCAATTTGGCACAATTCAGACCCAGATTTGTTGTGTCAGCTCAGCTGTGTGCTCACGTCAAACTTTTTTTAGCTTTCTGTCCCCCTTTCCCGTAGATTTTATGTGGGAAGTGAGTGCCTCTGAGAAAAAGTGAATATTTCATGCTCTGAGTTCTGATACGATGATGACCCTCTTCATCGTTTTTTGCATTCATTAATTCACTTGCACTACAAGAGTTGTAAAACGAGCTGTAATTGCCACAGCTGCTGTATTGTCCCTCATTAAGAGGCGAGGGAGTGAGGAGTGTGCAGTTTCCGGCATGGGCTCTGAACGTTCGGATCGAATGCTATTAAAATCATGTGCTGAAATCAAATCCATCTGTCTTAACCAGAATACTGATGCTGATGGTAATGTTTGATACCTTGGTGTTTATTGGGTTTCTTTGTTTGTGATTCAAAAATTGTTTAATTTTGCATATAATTACAAAGCTTTAGTGAAGATCGCAGTGCTGTTGATTGACTCATATAATTACATGCAACGCAAACACACATGCACAGTGCTTTGTGAGTTTCATATATCCCTAGTTTATCGTGAAAAAGTGATTTAGACTCAGAATAAAGAGGCCCATAGTAGCATTTCATCATAGCCTGCGCATTCCAAATACCGGTTATATAATCTCTGGATGTGTGTGATGATGACCCATTTACAGTAGCTCTGTCTCACATGGATCCTCACCCTGTCCTGTTTTTACTTTCCTTATAGCTGGCTGAATATGTCCTGAAAATGCCTTAACATGAACTAAGTCATCTTTAAGGAGGTAACAATATCTGTTACCAACAATACTTCAGTTTGGGCTGCATCAGATCCTTCTGTCATTAACTATTTTCCATAACAGCATTGTGTTTTTTTCTCACGTATCGTACTGTGGTACATTTAAACAGTTCAACTTTCCCTAGATACAAATTTCAACAAGTTTCCAATTTGTTACCAGTGCATTTTTTACATTTCCTGTCTGTCCATCTAAGTTTTTTTTTTATCTATGTACGTATCAGAACATAACTTCCATAAACCACAACATTCTGCAAATGTTTTAAACTATTTCTAATTTTGCCATTTTTTATTATACAAGGTAACATATACAGTATTTTAATTTAATTTTGACACTAGTCTTTCCTTAACCATGAACATATCAAACTTTGCTTCTCATATTTAGCCACTTTGATACAAAGGTAGTTTAATCCTGAGAGACTCTACAGGATCAACACTATAGCACATAAACTTTAAGCTATTCTCTGTAATTCACACTAGGTGTTTAGCATTTAGACTAGAAAAGTACTCTCAGGATTAAACTACCTTTGTATCAAAGTGGCTAAATATGAGAAGCAAAGTTTGATATGTTCATGGTTAAGGAAAAGTGAAAAAATTCACTAGCAAGTACTAGCAAATGCAGCTCTTTTCCTTGGTTAGGTACTGTATAACATGTCCTGCAAGTCGTTGCTCTTATTGCTTTTCAGAGCTACATAAAGTTCACTTTGGATCCTGTTGCTTGAGCATCAGGGTTTCTCACAGAGCTAATGGCCTTGGCAGCCACATACATTTCTTCACTGAAGGAGCATGTGTTCAGCCATCATTTCTATTGCTTTTGGCTTGCATAATCAGTCCATCATGGAATTTCTCCTGATGCTGTTTCCATTGCAGGCGATGCCTTGTTTGGCTCGTACCCTAGAACCATATTTCAGTTAAGTATGTCTTTACTTTATCGCTTATTAATTGCTTCCTCTGATGAATTTAATCTTTTCTCATTAATTGACAGTACACGTTTCAATTAAGTGAATAGGCATAAGATGATAAGTATTTATCTTTTTCATTTTTTTTTTTTTTTTAGCGTAGCTGGGGTGTCTTAGAGCTCTTCTACAATTAGCAAACACCAGCATCATGTACTCCTCGGCACAAGACCCTACAGGGAGTTGTCAACATCAGAGATGTTTTCAGCCAATACAGCCTTCAGGTCAGATGCCAGCTTTTCAGTTTCTTTCAGCAATTCCCTGGCACACTCTTTGATAGCTATGCTCTAAATATGACATTTATTTTGACTCAGAATTAATGCATGACAGCAGGCCTGGGCAGTGTCATGATGCTGATGGAGGAGTAATAATTAATAAATAACCAGACCAGGCAAGCATACTTTGTGTCAAACTATAGCTTGCAAATAGGACATTTTAAATATTGTTCATAGAGGATTAACAGCAACAAGTGATGTGTCAGCGGGGAAAATTGCTATCCGGTGTCTTCCCATGCTTTAGTTTTGCCTCATTGAATCTATTAATCAAAGAAAATGTGACATCACATTAAAGTAAAAACTTCACTCAGGTACTCATTCGGTGCTTTATAGATCATTACTTGTTAATTAATGTGAAATTTTACTGGAGGGTTACATCATGTGAATAAAATAGGGGCAAGCAAGGAGAAACAAGGACGTTAGCTGCTGCATTCTAGATTAACTGGAGCTTGTTTATGCACATACTGGAACATCCAGACAGCAAGGTGTTAAGAATAGTGCAATTTGCTCTATTTGCATAAATAGTGCTCCGTATTTTGCATTTTTGGATAGAAGCGACCCAAATTGCATATTCATTAAGGCAAAGGTTTAAATCAGGGCCAAGTGTACAATTATCCCCTGGGACTTTTGTGCATGCTTCAACAATATAGTCCCATCTATCAGTTAGTGAAACAGCCTCTTCAAAAGATTTGTTTCTGTATGTTTGCAATTTATCCATTTAGTGCTAGGTAAGAAAAGACTAAATGAAACTGAGAGAAAACAATAATCACCAAAAACACCATGTTTTGATCTCTGCAAGCAACTCTTGATCTTGCTGCTCATTAAGCTTAATGAAAAGCATCCCAATACTGACAGGTCCAGCAAGAGAAGGTGAGAAAACCTTGTAGTATATAATTTACTCCTGTTTATTCGCTTTGTTCACCGAGGTTGCCTTGTGCCCATGTGTTTCTTTGCTTATTTATGAGTGCCTGCTTTAATCTAGAGCCTCTCTAAATTCCCATCCACTTTTGGCAAGCTTAATGGTCTCTGGATTGGCATTTGGCTGAAATAATGAGAGAAATGAATTGGCAGAGGAGAAAGACGCTGATTCACTCTTAACCTCAACAAAAATCTGCTTTTCTTGACTACAAGAGTAACCTGCTGAAGGTTAATGATAAATACAGTTACCCAGCCTGATTATATCCCTGTAGACATGTTAAGTTTTATGTTTTTTCAATGTGTGCTTTGCATTTTTAGCTACACCAGTGATGCCTAGTACAGTTTGGTTAAATTACATTTACTAAAATATATATTCAATATACAGTATACAAGTATCTATTCGTTTGAATCAACATATTAGCTGTATCTATTTTCCATTGTTTCACATTCCCTGTTTCACATTTCACACTGCCGTAAGGTTTTTTTTTTTGTTTTTTGTTTTTTTTTGGTTCCTTTATTGTTCTATGGTTAACTTTACGACATCTGCTTTTGTTTTGCTTTTGGTCCTGTCTTCGTCCATTTACCTAAATTGTTTGATTAGCCTAATGTGTCCACCTATTCTGTGTCTCACCTTGCTTCCTTCATTTTTTTCTACCTTGTTGTTTCAGTTCTGCAGGGACTGTTGACTAGAGCTAAATAAATTAAAAAAAAAAAAAAAAAAAGCTGTTCAACAGTGAAGTTAAATTGATTGGTGTGTGACTATTCTGAGAGGATAGCAGACAGCAGAATAATTGGAGATGGTGGAATTGAAAATCGGGAATTCATTTAATTATTTAATAATATTTAGGGTCTACCTTTAGGAAGATAATATATCATAGGAAATAATACACCTAACATGCCTGCAATGATTACAGCAATACAATAGAATAGAAAAGTTTTAGAATAGAATAGTTTTATTCATTCTGCAGTACAACTCTATTTATAGTGTTTTCTAAGTTATTAAAAGGTTTCAGACAGAAATGGGGAATCTATTTCTAGCTCAATTTATTTATTTAATGGTAAAATATAGCTTACTTTATAGTGGTTTTACAGTAAAAGAAGAGGAAATAAAATAACTTTTTTATTGCATTGTTTGGAATCATAGGACCTTCATAACTGATCTAAACTCTTAACTAATTTACGGGCTGTTTTTATTGATCCGGAATCTTTGTTAATGGACACAACGTTTCAGCATCTGAATCAGAATCAAATTAAATTTCTAATTCAAATTCTAAATACGCTTCAAAACTATACATGTATTTATTTTATTTTTTCACAAAACAGCATTAAACAGAAATGATAAATAACCTGATATGTCTCCAGAAAAAGACTCCAGAGGGAATCCTGCCTCTTCTAGGTAATGCTGAAAAGCAACTCTATTAACGGTTACTCTTCTTGGCTCCTAAGTGGCTCAACAGAAAGTACATGCCACACACAAGGCGTTTGTGAATCTAAATACGTATTATGTCGCAGTCATCTGTAGCCAGGAGTCGAAGGAGAACATTCAACTGTGCTCTCTGGAGACAAGGTATAGCAAACTTACACTCCAGTCAAGGCACAATTAGACAATCGTGTGCACCTTATGTGAAAGATGGTAGACAATGTTATCCTTTAAGAGTGTTATTTTGCTCTGTGATGGAACATGAGCCTCAGTTTAAGAGCTCAACCCTGAGTAGCTGATACCTGACACATGATTCATCTGATAAGGGAGAGAGCTAATGCTTAGTGAGAAACAGGTGGAAATCATTACTGTAATAATACTGTAATAATCTGAGTCCAAAGTTATCCAAATATCCCAGGTTTGATCTGTCTAGTTCAACCACAGGTCCATCTCATTATCTTTATGCTTATGTTTTCTTCCCACTGTAGGAACATCTCTTCATGGATGACAAGCTAAGCCAGTATTGCTGAATTTCTACTCCTGCAATCATTGTTTGAATTTCACTGGCACTAAAAGAAACTTATGGTGCATCATTTTCTTTCTGGTGGACACTCAAGAGATAGTGCTATTTTTTGAAAGACATAATTAGACTTTCCAGAAACTTTATTTGTGTTTCAGTAAAGCAAAAGAGGTTGGTGAAAGCAATGTGCTACATTTTCCCCTCCATTAGAAAGCAAAGTATACAACCACAGACCTATTTTGTATTCTGAATGTATTCACGACAAGAGGAAAGAGCAGCCTCTAGTTCTTAAGCATGAATAATCAGTGTGAGTGCAGAATAGTCTTAAAAGAAGACATGCAAGTATATCCTGTAGGTTCCTGCAAGTGACTTTAAATTGTCCGTATGTGCAAAAATATGTGATTCAAAGCTGTCATGTTTATTAATGTGTTGTGCATCACATTTACAGGCATGTTTTGGGAGATTGGAGGAACCTGGAGTACCTCAAAAGACCCCCAGATGGACACAGCGAGAACATCAAAACTCCTCAAACCTTGGACACTGAGCTGTGAAGTAGTAACATGTTATTGTTCTGCCTGTGCCCATTTGGGGGTCTCTTGAGGTACTCCAGGTTCCTCCAACCTCCCAAAACATGCCTGTAAATGTATTGCCTACTGAAATTTCCCCGCATGTCTGAATGTGTGTGCTGCCCTGTAAAGAACTGGTATCCCATCCAAGGGTGTATTTTTGTCTTATTCTTTCTTGCATATGTCAGTTATAATGCCTGATATGTTGTTTTGATACTTCAGGTTTCACAGGCCACCTTCATAATTAATGTAAAATAATAGAATAATCATTAACTTATTTATTTGCAATGATTGAATGTTCACTGCAAATGAATGGATGGTAGCTCAGAGTTTAAGGTGTTGGATTTCTGCTCTTAAAGTGCTAGTTTGAAACCCAGGTCTACCAAGCTACCACTCCTGGGCCCCTGAGCAAGGCCCTTAACCCTCAACTGCTCAGCTTTATAAATGAGGTAAATGTAAGTTGTTCTGGATAAAGGTGTCTTCCAAATGCTGTAAATGGATGGAATTGAACGATACAACCTTTCATACACATATTACTCACATTGCATAAGAACATTTACACATACAGTACTGTGAAAAAGTGTTGGCCCCCTTCCTGATTTTTTTTTTTCTGCACATTTGTCACACTTTAATGTTTCAGATCATCAAACAAATTTAAGTATTAGTCAAAGATATCACAAGTAAACACAACATGCAGTTTTAAAATCCAAACCTACATGGCCCTGTGTGAAAAAGTGTTTGCCCCCCTTGTTAAAACATAACTGTGGTTTATCACAATTAAACTCAATTTCTCTAGCCACACGCAGGCCTGATCACAATTAAGATATCACTTAAATAAGAACTGACTGACAAAGTGAAGTAGACAAAAAGATCCTCAAAATCTACAGATATGCCAAGAGCCAAAGAAATTCAGGAACAAATGAAAGAAAGGTAATTGAGATCTATCAGATTGGAAATGGTTATACAGCTATTTCTAGAGCTTTGGGATTCCAGCAAACCACAGTGAGAGCCATTATCCACAAATGGCGAAAACATGGAACAGTCATGAACGTTCCCAGGAGTGGTTGGCCGACCAAAATTACCCCAAGAGCGCAGCGACGACTCATCCAAGATGTCACAAAAGACCCCACAACAACATTCAGAGAACTGCAGGCCTCACTTGCCTACTTGTGTTATCTTTGACTACTATTTAAATTTGTTTGATGATCTGAAACACTAAAGTGTGACCATGCAAAAAAATAGAAAAATCAAGAAGGGGGCAAACACTTTTTCACACCTGTGTATGTTTAAGGGTTAAATTCAGATGAAAATCAACATAAAGACTTCAGACTGCTGGGGTGCAACCTTTAGTATACCTTTTACCTGGGACGGTGCATGTAGTAGCTTTATAGAGTAATGTTATTCATGTATAAATGTGGTCCTTACGGTCACGTTTATATACCTGAAATAATTTTTATAAAACTATGGTGGCATCACATCCACACTCTACCACGCAAATTCCCAGGATAGGTTTCAGATCCAAAGCTACTCTGACCAGGATCAGGTTGAATATGAATGATGAAAAAAATGCTTTTTTTTTAAAGTACATTTTATTCATTTCCAGGTAAAAGATGCATACAACTGCATACACTGCAATAATGTCCTGGTAAGATACATACATAAGATGGTAGCATCCCGGTAACAAGGAAAAGAACAGTTCTAAGAGCGTATGGAATGAAGGATTAAACATGACTATACTATTATTTTATAAATGAGGACCCTGGAGCTTATGTTTGTGGAAACAGCTAGACAGAAGTGAACCTTCCTACACGCTTCCTTCTGAGAAAACTCTAAATATTTATGTTGTAGTTCATTTTTAAACTGTTAGGCCTGAAGGCTTATTTTGTTTTTTTTAAAACACCTGGCAATAAGAACTTTTGTTAGGTTTGGATGTGGTTTCAGGTTAATGCTTCTTTTTCGATTGAATAGTTCAGTTTAGTTGGTTTCATTCCATTTGATTTGATTAATCAAGCATCGCGTTAGTTCTGGCAGGCCATGTCGTCAAGCGTGCATCAGCTGCTAATCAGCTATCCACGACGCGCACCAATTCGGTTATGACATCCATATTACCTGACCATTTAAATTCCCATTCATTGAGCCGCTTTCTAGCGCTTCGCTGCTGCTGTGATTTAAACTCCCTCCTCCAACCCTGAACCTGTGTTCATTGTACCAGTTTATGTCATTATTTTCCACATATTTTTCTCTCTCTCTCACTCTCTAATTATTTATTTATCTATTTATTCATTATTATTAAAAAAAAAAATCTATGCATTATGCATGATTAATGGTCCTGTTATACAGGGGGTCTATTCTATTTTCTAGTTGCTGCTCTCCCCGCTCTGTCCATGCATGCACACGGACGGGCGCATGGATTCTTGCCCAGAACAGAACCATACCGCCAACACTAACTGTATGCATATCATCTAATAAATTATCATTTGACAAAGTGGTCCTGACAGAATTATTCTTTTTTTTTAAGATTTTGTCTAGTTTGATATCATGCAGCATCTCTTTCTTGTTTTCCTGTGTGTTTCTTAGACGGGGTGTAAGTAAAATGCCACATTGTCCTCTGTCCCATCTGTTCTTTCCCAGAAGACTGTATGGTGCTACTACCAGGTGACCTGCTTAAAAACTCAGAGGAACAGTGGGCTTGCAGTGGCTCATCAGTATAATCCTGCAGGCTCACCCTGACAACAAGCCGTTGGCAAACAATTGTGTGTGCCTGCTTCTGTATTTGTGTGTAGGAATGTGAGTATGTGTGTGTGTGTGTGTGTGTGTGTGTGTCAGGCACTTCTACCACACCAATCACCCCTCAGGCTAATGGTGGTTAATGAGTTGAGCCCTGGAGGGGTTTTAATGAGGTAAGGAGGACTATGAAGCCCCTCTCTGGACTAACAAGACTAAACAAGCTGAATGCTGTCTGTGCATATCAAACAGACTTTTTGAAATCAAAGACAGTGTGTATAGGTGTGAGGAAATTTGTTGTTTGCTTGGTGTGTGTGTGTGTGTGTGTGTGTGTGTGTGTGTGTGTGTGTGTGTGTGTGTGTGTGTGTGTGTGTGTGTGTGTGTGTGTGTGTGTGTGTGTGTAAAAAAAAAGTGATGTCTAAATACCTTCTATCGACGTTCACCATCCCCTCTTTCTCAGAGGGCTTGATAAACGACTTGCTGGTGTGACCAAAAGCTCTTTGTAGAGGATTCTGTGTCTAATAAAATAATCAAAGACAATTAATTTTATTTTAAAATGATTATTTTTAACACAACAGTTTTTGTAATTCTGATAATAATAATAATAATAATAATAATAATAATAATAATAATAATAATAATAATAATAATAATAATAATAATATATTTGGCATCACCATTCCTGCGTTATATTCCTACAGAAAATCTAAGAAGTGTACTTCTTTAAAAAGTTCCTTAGACTTTTGTACCAGTATAATGTAAAACAGCTCATAAATGCTCAAATAGAAAGAAAACTCCTCACTTTAGCTACATAGAGACATGGTTAAAACCTCAATAACATATATTATAGGCAATTAATTAAGTCAAGTAGGTACAAAACTTGCCCTACTGTGTTCCAAGATATAGCATAATTTATCGTTCATAACCTTCAAACCAGAAACGCATGACCTCAGATTAATCTTTTCAACTATGAGTTCTTCTGTATTTACAAATGATTTAGATCAATAAAGATAAACATAATTGCTTATTAAATCTATAACATTGTCTATACAGATCACTGTTCAAGGAGGAAAATCACTCATCATAGTTAGCCGGCTGGTTTGTTACTAACAAAAGAAGAACATGGAGGTGTCTGCGGGTTTTCCCACTTTGTACCGCAAATGCACAGAGACACAAAATGATGTCATTCGTCAATTTGAATGAGTTCCAACTTTCACGGTACGGCAAATGCATCTTTAATTGTATTAGTTACAAAAAAGCAGAGAAAGTGGAAGTGAGAATTCAACTTTGGAACAGGATTTGTTATTTATTACTTTTTTAATCTCAGTTTTTTCTGTTTCCCTTAAAAATGTTTCTAATGTGAGTATGCAAATGTTAAGATTTGAAAAGCAGCAATTATGGAAATGAGCCCTGAATACAGGCCGTGGGAGGCAGGCGAAGCCCACTACTCTCTCTGTTCATTCCCATAAGGAATGAAGACCCAGGGCTCATGGGTCGATTAGAGTTAAAAATGTTCCATTGTGCTGTATCGGTATTGCATTGCCTAAACGAAAGTGGTAATAAAGGCCTCTGCTTCTGAAACAATAAAGGCTCTTTGTGCCTTTTCCAGCAGATCTAGCTCTGCAAAAGAAAAGGCACTTTGAGTTTGCAGCCATTCACAGCGTATCTCAAAATAGGTTTCAATGAATTGTGTAACTATCTTGCAACATGTTGCTGTCCCCCCGCACCCCCTGCAAACCGCCTGTCGCCCATCGCTACTTTTGAATGAGGTGGCAAACGATGCCAGGCCTGCCAAAATGCCCACACAGCGGAAAAGGGAGAAAGAAACAGGGAGGAAAAACTAACATTTGGAATGTTTAAAGAAAGAAGCAAGCAGCAGGAGTGAAACCGAAAAGTTGTTAAAGACCCAAAAAAGTGAAGCACAATTCATCCCATGCACTGAATATAATGAATTTAAGTGTGATAGAGTTTGTGTGGGTGCTTGTGAGGAGAAAGTGATGGACTCGCATGCTATAAATGGAACCGTCATTTCCAATGAAGGTTCAGACTTACAAACGTGTGGCTTACTGTGAGCCAGTCATTTTTGTCCCATGCCAAG
Organism: Tachysurus fulvidraco; assembly: GCF_022655615.1. NCBI lineage: Eukaryota > Metazoa > Chordata > Actinopteri > Siluriformes > Bagridae > Tachysurus > Tachysurus fulvidraco. The sequence goes on from NC_062530.1 coordinate 5,765,357, forward strand.
AGAACGAACGTCAATGCGTGTGTGTATGTGTGTGTGCGTGTGTGTGTGTAGGTGTTTGTGCTAATAGGAGGCAGGCCTGTGGAACGGCGTGGGAATGCTCTGACCTCGTTTTTGTTGTGGAGATGAGGCGCGAGGCGGACAGAGCCACTGTGCTTGGCCATAGAGCAAAACTCCATTGTCCTTTTCCCCTGGGACACAGAAGGGATGGACCTGGTGAACACACACACACACACACATAGAAAAACCAAAACATAAGCAAAGCTAATGACATGAAATAGTGGCATTGATAAAGATGTTTCAGCAGAGATGGAGATTATCGAAAACAGATTGGGAAAACTTAGCACTAACACTATAACTGAGAGAACAAGCAGGACTTGCTTGTTGTTTTTGTTTTATTTCTTCTGTTCTATTTTCTTTCTTTCTTTTCTTTCTTCTGTGAACATTTCTCTGTCTCTGTGACTCATTAGCTATATTCAGGATTCAGATCAGCTGGTACATCGGGTTAACCCCTACAACTGAGCTTCTGCTGTCAGTTATTTAACACACTACCCAATGCATTTGATGTAATGCAACGTTAATGGAATATTCCTGAATTTTTCAACCCAATTCCTACATATACTCTTACACACTGCATTCATGCTGTATTATGTGGTGAGGAAACCCACATTTGTTAAACATTTTATAGCACAACAGTTGAATTTTCTAACCTGAGATGTTTGCACTTTCTGGATTCTTGGTAAAATGAAAAGCTGTCATTCATTTTTTGTTGTATTTTTTGTTTTTTGTTTTTTGTAAACAAAGGGGGGGGGGGAGTCTGCTTGTATTTCCTGTGATGCAAGTGATAACAGAAACATATCTCCTTGAAATTGTAATTGTTGGCAAATTGCTGTGGTATAAAAGGAATATAAAATGCCATGATGTGCAAAACAGTATGTTTGTTTTTCAAGGTAGTGTCATCACACACTGTTGATTATTTTCCTATAACAGCACTCTTCACAGTGTATTAATGCATTTGTTCTCTCTCTCTCTCTCTCTCTCTCTCTCTCTCTCTCTCTCTCTCTCTCTCTCTCTCTCTCTCTCTCTCTCAGAGTTTATCTTTTTTCTCTCAGGGTATTTATGTGTCTTTCTCTCTCTCTTTCTGTGCCAGGTGCAGCTCGGGCCCCAGTGTCAGAGATTAACCCAAAAGCAATCAGCTTTCTAATGTCCATCCTATTAGCTATGGGCTGTCATGGGGTGATGGCAGGGGTGTGAGGGGACAGTGTGCGCATGTGTGTGTGTGCGTGAGTGTGCGTGAGCCTGAGCGGAGACCCCAGGGTGCTTGAGTGAACGTAGTTTCAGGGAAAGCGTGGGAAAATAAGTAGCAGGTGAAGTGAGCTCCAGCACGAGGCAGAACAGGATCAATATTAATGGCCAGCTCCTTTCTCTCTCTAATTAGCCTCGAAGATGCATCACATTAGCTGCTCAATCAGCCTGGGGAAAAGTCACATTCCAGTCCAGACAGCCGAATTTCATTAGGAGCGAGTTGAGAAGTCATAAGGGGGTTGTGTGAGCAGTGCGCAGTGAATTGCTATGCATTACTCTCAGAATTGGATATGTCATGAACTTATTGGAGAACTTGTGTTTGGCAGGAACTTGAAGTGAATATTACTGAGAAAGTCCAAAAGGCCACGAGTTCTAAATCTCAGCATCTGGGACACAATGTGCTGCACATTTTGAAGTTTTCCCAGTAGATGACAGGCTTGATAATTAACTGCAGATTAAGCCGTGTGTATAATGTGAATAATGCAAACATTTTTTCAGATCTGGGATTTGGGAATCGCTATCTTTGATTGTGTTCTGGTGCCAAGCTGTTGTATTAATTTCATTTGCCTGCAGACTATTTACTGTATCAAATCTGATTTAAGATGTAATTAGAAGACTGGGAAAATTATGTTAAAGACAAGGATGATAATGAATGAACATATTTTAATGTAATTAATTAAAGAAATCAGACCTTTGCACCAAAAGAAAAGAAAACCGACATACTTTTTTCTTTTATTTTTGTAATCAGGTGAACTTTAGCTAATGATCTACTGTAGTTTGATCCATTTTGGGTGCCTTGCTAACATTCCGCCTTGTGAAAAGTTTTATAATGCAATCATATATTAAAATGTAAGCTAGAGTCTAAGGCCTGATTGATGAGTATTATACATATGGCAAGGAACTTTATACAATTATCTATTAATACTTTCCCTTGTGCTAATGGTTAATAAAATGTATCCTAAATACAAAACTTCTTTTGATTCTGACTTCATGAAAAAGTTGGTGTGAAACTTTTAGTTTATTCCTAATGATCCTGGTATTTGTTGTAAATATTTATAAAAATGTCAATTGTTTTTAACAAAATAAATAAAAAATATTGTCACAAAAAGTGTTTCCAAAAACACTTTACGTCATAAGTTGTATGTCGTAAATAATATTAAGACAACAAATATTGATCAGTAAAATACACATATAGAAAAACACAAATATGGTTAAAAGTTCTAAAATAAAATAAAAAACTGACCAACACAACCATTCCTGTTTGAGGACTGAATATGGTGGAGCTACTGCTTAAGGCTACACATGAATGCAAAGTGTTTGCCCAGGATGTGCAATACAGCATGTATCATATTCTGGCTTCTCTGCACATGGGTGGAATAATAAAACAAAGACACTACAGATCACAAAGTCTTGTCAGCAGCCAGGAAATGGAGTCCCAGAACATACACAATGCACACAAGGCTGCAGTAAGCATACACAGGTTGACACTGTGACAGAAGTGTTTTAAAGACATGGACATTTGTGGAAAAAAATAACAATATAGTTTCAAATTTCTCATCCATGTTTTCAAAAAGGCTTTCAGTGTGTGTGTGTGTGTGTGTGTGTGTGTGTGTGTGTGTGTGTGTGTGTGCGTGTGTGTGCGTGTGTGTGCGTGTGTGTGAGAGAGAGAGAGCAAAGTGTGTATTGCATGCTCCACTGCAATTGGACACTAGAGGCTGAATGAGTACCGCTTTATGAGCATTCAGCTCAGAAAGTATAGAAATCCTGTTGTTTGTTGCATGACCAGGAAGAAGGAGGGAGCATGAGGGAAAGCGGCAGAGAAAGAGGCATTGGGGACTTTTTTGGAAGAGCAGCTGTGAAAGGTTAAAGGTCAGAGGTGAGGCCTCTTACCCCTCCTTTGGGCTACTGGGTTGCCGTGACTCCAGGCTTTGTGCCGCCGACTCAGTGTTCCACTAAAGCAGAAAACACACACACACATACACACACGTGTAGAGCACACTCCGCTCCCATCTTCAGCACTCTTGTTGCTCTGGCCTGCAGATGTTTTGGTCTTCAGAGAAAGGTTAAAGGATGTTAGGCTTGATAGACACACACATTCCTGAGCTGCGAATGCACGCCAGTAGGATGTACTGTATAGTTCCAGCTGTAAGAATTCTCAACTCAAAGCAATGTCTCGAATCCAATTGTTAACAGATTATTTCACATATTTAATGAGCTACAAATTCCATCACGATGTATTTTAAGATACTGCTTACAATTTTACGATTTCTAAATACATATGTATAAATGTATATATAGACTTTAATTAGACTTAAAGTCTTAATTAGACTTAATTTACACATTAGACTTTAATTTCACTTAAAAATGACCTAAAATGACCTTCGGTGTTCCTGCTAGTGTTCCTGCTATCATCTGAAGTTTTTTCATTTTGTTGTAATTTGTTTGTTTCGACTGTTTAGGGATCTTTCTGTTTTAATTGTGCCTTATTTATTGTCCATGCATATATGTAATATTTAAAATGTTCAACAAAAAGGTTTTGGCTAAGGGAAAGAAACAATTTTAGGCTTCATCTTAGCTGCTTTTAGAATCACAATGACTTTAAATATGACCAGTTTGGCCTGTTTTTGCTCATTTTATTTGAAACGATAATAATAAATCACACACTTTCACCCATCACACCAGGCTTTTTACTGCCCCACACCCTTATTTGATTGATTGCTAAAAATCCTCCTACCCTTGTAAAAGAGTCCTCAGGGCTTTCTTAAGTTCCTTTGGTTTGCTACTCAAAAGCAAATCATAAAGTAGTGTTTAAAGTAGGGCTACCTAATATGTTATTGTTAAATGTTATTCCAAGATAGATCTTTGTTCCAATGCGACTGAGAATTTATCGATATACGACTGAGCTCGTTAAGATAACACATACTTGTGTTAGACCGTGTGGTTCTACAAACTGGAGAGCATTATTAGCCTTGAGAAAGGGTTCTGTACTTTCTGGCTTAATATTTCCTCATATATGCCCCAAAGATTTGCAAGACTTACTTTACCTTGATTTGTACCTAGGAATTGCTGTTGTAATCATAAAGACTGTCCTTGTGTCTTTAGGAGCTGGCCTCATGGCCTAAGACTCAATATACTCAGACTGAACTTTCTTTCAATATGTTTTTAATTCTCTTATGTTTTGTACACAGTATACAATATACCGTATCTGAACACTGTAATTATTTACAATCGCTCTGCCCAATGTAACACCGAAGAGTATAGGTTCATTTTTAAGCCTCTTCTCCTCCAAGTTTCTTCCTCTTGTTGTCTCAGGTGGACCTAGATTGCTATAGAGCTACTTTTTAATACAAGTCTATTGTTAAAAGTGCCATTCCAATAAAAAAAGAATAGTTGCCATCTATGTCTCAAATGTATTATTAATATAATATTAATATTATGTGTATAAATTAATTTGGCTAGAAACACTGAAACATAAAGTATTATTAATGTTGATTTGTTTATGCTAAAATCTCCAAGCCATGCTTGTTCATGAGCTACAGTTAAAAAGAAATGAAATACGATATATTCCTTTATTTATTCATTTAATATCAGTAACTGGAGATCAAGAGCCTGTCCTACAAAACTATGCACAAGGTGGGAATTCATCCTGGATGGTCTCTTGCTGGGAAACTTGTCTACACATTCACACATTCATACACATTTGGTGCAGTTGAGCATAGCCAGTCCACTTACTGATATGTGTTTATAGGAGGTCGAAGGAAATCAGAGAACCCAGAGGAAACCCACACGAGCATGAGGAGAATGTTCAAAACATGACACAGCCAAAAACCTGAGCTCAATATCAAACCAGAGAGGCAGATTAGTTTTCTGTGAACTTTTTTACACAAAGATTTTGGCCAATCCCATTTGGTTGTCCATCTTGATCCATGATACATTAAAGCTTTGCCTATTTGCTTTTGTCCATTGAATGGCATATAATATTCACAATGCTTTTTTAGTTTGTTTTTATGCAGGCATAATACTGTAGAGGAATATATGATAGCTTTATGGTCTTATCAACAAAATACATCTTTAACATTGATGGAAATCAATGTGTATTTGGATTGTGTTTGTAATTTTTTCAGACAGGTTCAAACAGAAAGGTCAAATCACATAGTTCCTTGTGGACATATGGAAATTAACACCTAATTAGCTTTTGTATCAACACTAATGACAAAAGCTAGACATCATGATGTGCTCTCAGTCTCACCTTTCTCACACCTTCCTTGTTTCTACCCTGCCCAGGTGCATGCTGTACTGAGACTGGCAGACAGGCTGAAATCTCATGGCAGGCATCTGATTACCACAAACACTAGGCTTAAGGGGGCTGTGTTCCATCTCTGTGCAGTAAATGCATCTTTGTGTCCCGCTGTGGACTATTCCTCTGGGACCTGTCTAAATGCCAGCTTTTCAGCATTCAGCCTTTCTCGTGTAGGACAAGGCTTGTTTTTTTGCGTGTGGTTGTTTTTAGAGATTTATGTGCCGACATTTTTTTTTCCCAGGACACATGGCAATGTCCAAAAGCCCCAAAGGCAATTAGTCGACAGATAATTAACTTCATTGAAACGTATGCATGAATGGCGGCTTTCTTTCTGCTGCCGTTCTGTTCCTGCGCTCTCTCCCTCTCTAATGACAGTCCGTCGTTCACAGAGGACAGAGGAAACTCTCTTTTTCCATGTAGACGTTTCTTGATGAGCAAAAGTCTAAAATTCTGCTTGGGAAAGATAGTAGTAACTTCACAATGCTCTATTCAAGCCACATCATTTCATAAATGGAGAAGAATGGTGGGAAGGAGCTTCCGCTTGGACTGATTTGAGCGTTGAATCACAATAGACAATTTCTCCAGTGGAGCTTTTAATAAAAATATATCTATTTATGAAGGGCAAATTTTATTTAAGCCAGCTACTTTATTTCGTATAGTTTGGTATGAAGACTGTGAAGCCCAGATATACTTTATAATTCATACTTTGTAGAAAGCCCATAAAAAATAAATCAGTAAGGCAAAATGTGATTAAAATCTATATATCTGTCAGGGACGCGGGGATAAAACAGACCCAAATGCAGGACAGTGTAAAAGAAAACGGGATTTATTAAATAAAAAACACAAAACAGGAACCAAGACATGACACAAGACGCAACAAGAGGCGACATGAGACGACAAAGGACTACGAGGACAGAGGCTCAACTAAATACTAATCACAATTACACATGAGGAACAGGTGTGCAGAAGTGGGCAGGAAGAGACAAGGGCGGGGCAGACACGTGACACAAAACAAACAGATGCACATGGCCAAAGTTCAGGCTGAGTCCTGACACTATCTATCTATTTGACACTATCTATCTATTTATCTATTTATCTATCTGTCTATCTATCTATCTATCTATCTATCTATCTATCTATCTATCTATCTATCTATCTATCTATCTATCTATCTACATCCATCCATCCATCCATCCATCCATCTATCTATCTATCTATCTATCTATCTATCTATCTATCTATCTATCTATCTATCTATCTATCTATCTATCTATCTATCTATCTGTCTGTCTATCTATGTCTATCTACCAACACAACCAACCTGATTATGTTCCTGTAACTGAACATCCTGATATTTTATTCCTCTTTTCCTCTGTTAAAGTCAACAAAAAATGCTGATGCTGGAGACATTCTAAATATTACTTCTTGAAGATAGCTTTGTCTTATTAATGAACGTATGTGTTTATTATTAGGCCTATATTATTGCAGCATTGTACCAATGCTATTATGTATTAATCAGATTACAATATAATGTATATTGTAATAATCAGATTACAGATATAACAGATAACAAGATATAAAGTTCTCTACTTAAGTTCATGAACATTTTTGTAAAAAAAAAAAAAAATGGCCTTATGTTTTGTTTTTGTTTTTTTATCCTTTTTTTAAGCATTTGTTCCAGCATAAATAATGTGCAAGTCAGACACAGGTTTCTAACTGCAGTAATCTCACCACAATTGTAGGAAGTTGTAAATTGGAGCTCCAAATGAGGCAAGGTTTACATAACCCGCATCAACAACACTTTGATCTGCTTTGCCCTACCATGAAGCAGTTGTGAAACTTTTTTGGTGGGGCAGACAGCAGGTCTTTCTTTCTCTCAAGGCGTTGCAGAGTAATACCAGTTAACTGCCAGCGGTTTGGGTCGTTAGCTCCTCTAGTCGCCGTCCGTTATGACTGAGCTGGAGGCAACCGCAACATCTTGCGCAGTGGTTGTGGATGTGCAGGGGGTGGAAGTCGGTATAGGCAACAGAGGCAGTGTAGGTTTGGCTTATCACCAATTTACAACCACTGCAGTGAGACAGTTTCCCCGTTCTGTACCTCCCTGTACCAACCAGCTGTCAGGAGGAGCTTTTATCTGTGTTACTGGAAATCAAGTTCATAAATATCATGTGTGCATTCTATGTGCATGTGTACCCATGATCTCTGTTTATATGGATAAATATGAGTAGAGGAAAAATTAACGAATCTTCAAATAACCTTTTTAATGTGATCTAAAGTAACCAAAAACTCATTTAAATACCACAAATGTTTTGAATGTTATTAAACAACAGAAAAGTACCAAACATCAACACTTTAATTTTCACTTTACCCAGGGAAATTAATTAGGTTAGAAAGGTTTTTATAAACTTTTCACCAATGGAAGCACATAATATTGTTATTATATGATCACAGAACACTCTAGCTATGCTTCATGGAGTCTTAAGGTACCTCACTTGATCCTCGGCCCTAGAACTATGACTTAATATTATATATTGAAACATTATTATACTGTATGATGCACTAACATCCCCCATTTCTACAATGAATGTGTCCAAACTGCTGAAATTTATGACATAATCAGACTGTGAAAAATCATTGAAAACATGATTAATATAAAAATTTGCCTGAGGTCCATCTACCCTACTCATATCCAATAAACACAGCATATGGCGAACCAAATGTGTTTGTTTGTTCTCATAGTCTGAAAGCTTGCCATGACTTTCTCCTCGGTGGTTTTGTTGCATGCCATTGCTGAATCTCCATAAAGATCTGCTGATTGAAACAACACATGGCTTCACCAATTTGAAAACTAGCAGATCCATCCGTGAGTCATTAGAGCTCACCCCAGGGCTCAGCCATAACAAGCATACCTTGGGGTTAAATTTTAGAATTCAGCTTGTTTAAAGTTCTCCGGTCAGAAGGCATTAGTCATTTTGGTCGGTTGGGAGAACTTAAAGTTTGACAAAAAATAAATAAATCAATACAAAAAAGACAACGTTATTTTTTTGTGATTTGGGATCAAAAGGCAGTTTTCTAAATAGACAGGATATTTAATCTTTTAGGAATAAAAATGCATTTGCCAACTGAGCAGTGACAGCTGGTGGTGATATTAGATGGAATGACTAAAATCTAATATTTATTATAATCTCAACAATTAAACTATTAGGGTTCAGCATTACATAATATCAGGTCATACCAAATGATGTGGGGGACTACAAGGTGTCCCAAAGGTCCCAACATCCTCCACATGATTGCCATTTCTTTGTAAACACACACATTCATCTCTCCCACTCTTGATAATATAACATCTGGTGCTATGTATGTAAATGCATACCCATCACAACCTTGTGACGTATTTGTTTTTTTCTTTTGTCAAAGGTAAGGTTATCTAAAAAAAAAAAAAGACGATTTTGCTAAAAGCTCTTTGTCAACATTGCTAATAAGAAAATCTTTTTTTCAGATGTGCCCAATGTTTCAGTCAGAAAACTATGAGACAAATAAGAAGCTCCTCCATATTTTTACCATCCAAAATGATCATAGCCCTTCTTTTATTTTTCTCTTCACTCACTAAACCAAATCTTGTAAATTCACAGATCGCAGTTGACCTTAATAATGTTAGCACAAAACAAAAGTACTACAACAGAACGAATACAAACATATACGTCCTTCACATCCAGCATTCTTTCCCTTTCAGTGAAGAGTTATTTTTCAACAAGTGAATTTTATTCATCTGCTCTCTGGGTTCTGCTGCTTTTTATGGCATGTGGTCAAAATATTGCAGATTCTATTGCGAAATAACAGCCACTTCTCCAACAACATCAAAACTATTGATAGAGAACAGGATATTTAATTCAGTGTTGAAGTTAACTTGGCAGCATGCTGGTTGTGGAAGTAAAGCTGCAAAAAAATGTGTACTTCCAAGTACAATCATCTATCATTTTGATGTGGAGCTGCCATATAAAAGTAGTTGATTTTGCCATGGAACATTACTTATCATTGTTATTATCTTATGATATTTGTGCTTGGGTGAAGAAACTGTAGAAATGACTCCAAACCTCATTTATCTCCGATGCGAAAATGCTTAATGTCTCATTGGCCATTCCTAAATATCTCTACATGCATTTGAGTGAATAATGACATTTTAACAAAGTGTCCCAAATGTTGTTATTTATTAAACCCATATAACTCTTTGTCCATGTGACCAAACTGTGGAATTGGAGAAGGGCTTCAGGGTTTAGTGCACCATTTGTGACTATGAGAACATTTGTTGGTCTTTGCCAAGCAAGAAAGAGAAAGCCTTAAACGGACAGTTGAAAAGGAGCTTTTAGTACTCCTTAGTCCAATTTGTGACCTTTTGTGCTTTTCATTTTCCTCTACACATCCTGTCCCTCCATCTAAGCAGGGGGTAGGGGTTGTATTCACTCCACTCCTCATCTCTCCTACTGTTTTCTCTCACTGAACATACATGTTGATTTAGCAGCCTGAAGGAAGTTGTGCCAAGCTCAGGGCTCAGCAGTAGGGACTCCAAGAGAAAATACATATCAGAGGAGATATTTGAAGACAAACATGAGGTCACATCCACAGAGGCAGGCCAAAACCCTAGAGTTGCCATTATTTGTTTTTCCATCTCAAACTCAGCAGTGATCCCAGGTGTTCATACAGTAGACACTTACATAAAGTAAGCAGAAATCAGCACAGTCATTTTTTAACCATAGGTCAAGGTATGCAGTAGGGGTCATGAATATTTTAGTTGGGGCAAAAAAAAATATAGTAAGTGCATAATTATATTTATCAATTTAGTATAAAGAACCCTGATGAATTTGGATTCAGCAGAATTTGGAAACTGGACACTCTTTAGGTTGAGCAAAGCTTGCATAACCTTTCCACCCACCAATCACAAGGCAGATGTCGCTTCTCACTTACGCTCCAGTGGTCTCTTCAAGTGTGGGCAACCAAGCAAGTGAATGCTAACAGAAACTCTGCTTACTCCAGGCCAACTCACACAACCCCATTGTTAATTATTTTCCTAAAACAGCATGCTGCAAGTGTTTAATTTCTTACTTGTCACTGGAGTAAGGGAATACGGAGGCGGTTAATAAGCTGTGCTATTCAATTTCCCAGAACCCTGCTATTAACTGATGCAGGTATTCCTTCAGTATGACAGTTTAAATAATACTTAAGATTGCATGGATTGTCTGCAATACATTATAAAGTAAAGGAAGATAAAGAATAAAAAGTAATTAAAGTTTATAGTGATTAATGTCTGTGTTTTGTTTTAAATGTTAAATGTTTGCTTGGTGTAGTAACACAAGGCTGGGGTTTTTCTAGCCATTTTCTAGAACCACTTATAATATCTAGAGTTGTGGGAAGACTGGAAACTATCCCAGGGGACTTGAGATACAAGGCAGGGGATGCATGGAATGCATAACCTGCTTTTATGCCAGGGGGCACAATTGCACCCACATTCACACATTAATTCAATAGTCCCTCCAAGATTTAACGATTTTGCAATCGCAAACTCTGTGATATTCAGAGGAACTTGCGATTTTTCCAAATGATTTCAGATTTTCCACCATTTGAACCAAGACTTATCATGTGATGTCATCAAAATGTGCATTCAACTAAAGCCCTCTTCAAATAATTACCTAAAATATGAATACATCTTTCCAGGAAAGAATACATCTTTCCAGGAAAGAATCCTGTGCTTGCAAAAAAGAAAATAAATAAATAAATAAATAAATAAATAAATAATAAATGCACAAAAAATACTGCAAGCTGCATTGCAACTTTTGGAAATCAAGTCTGCAACTAATGTGAGCAATTTTGAGATGCCTACAACATACTTGAACTATGGGAGAGCATGGAGTATCCACACACAGGATGAAGGTAGGAATCAGACATTAAAGAGTAAAAGTGTTTTATACTGGTTATTATTTTTTTCTAATGAAACACATCATACGATTTTCGACAAGATACAAACATTAAGCATACAGACATTAAGCTTATGTATCTTTGTCATATCTTTGTCAAGACATTTTTGTTGTGTTCATGTAAACAACACCAGGTGCTTGTTTCATCGTCATTTTAATTAATGACTAAGCCAGTTATGGTGCTTTTATGCAGCTAAGCTTCATTAAACATCCGTTTCTTAAAAAAAAAAAAAAATCTTAGAAGAATTTCCCTGTAACGAGACTGTGAAGTGGAAGATCTGTCAGACCAGTGATGAGTGCAAAGAGAAAAAGAGCAAGCGTAATACAATATAAAGAGATATTTTTTTTTGTCGGAATGTATGGCCTGCGAGGCCCATAACAGCAGCCGTCCATGACCTGAGAAAGGATGAGGAGTTTGCAGGGGGACCAGTAAAAAAAATATGAACACACTGAGGAAGGATCGTTTATCAGCCCAGGACAGCCATCGTTGCACACGCTGTTCAAACCAGATATGCTTCATGAACCACGTACTTGCTGTTATGGCAATCCAGAACACTGAAAAACTGCTGAAAGGCTTTCAGTGACTAGATTGTTACTATACTGGAGAGCCTTCTACACAAACTTCCACATGATCTCTGTAGTTTTCCCATTTCTATCCTATTCTATTGATCATTTACCTCATATAAGTGACGTAAGAGCATGAGCTATTCTGTCTACAGCTTGAATTTTTTTTTATCTTTGCCTAGTAAACAGTTCATATTTGTTTTAGTCACACTACACTTCATGCAGAATATATTTCTTTATTACTTGGACACTTATCTCATTCACAGTGATTGTTTTGCTTCTTTTCTTTTTTCCAAACAGGTTTTTTGTGCAAAAATAGATCAGGCCAGTTTGTTATGTGGCTTCTTTTAGGAAACAGGTTGTGACCATTTGACCATCCGCTCCCTCCTGTTCTGTCTAGACTTCAACAGGAAGTGTATGTGCCAAGAGCAGATGACTGGTGTGAGTAACACAGGAGCACACAGTCGTAACAACACTTTACCAATGATTCAGATTCAAATGCCTTGTGAAATATTAGGAACATAAAGCACAGGACTGAACTTTAAGGGTAACTTCTGTTGCTGTGGAGACATTTCACTGCCAATTTTGGATTAAAGGATAAAATATGTGTAGGCATATTTTTTTTTTATATCTTGGTGAAAACCAAATGTCCCCAAAAGGTTAGGAATATCTGAATGCTGTTATGGTGCCATTTGGCTGATTTTTTGTTATAAATACTGATGTTAATAACTATAAAACTATAAACAAAGCAAGATAAGTGTGTGTGTGTGTGTGTGTGTGTGTGTGTGTGTGTGTGTGTGTGTGTGTGTGTGTGTGTGTGTGTGTGTGTGTGTGTGTGTGTGTGTGTGTGTGTGTGTGTGTGTGTGTGTGTGTGTGTGTGTGTGTGTGTGTGGACTGATGATTACTCAGTCCAAGCCACTACGCTACACCACTTGCATGCCATTTGGTTAAAGCCATAAACAAGAATTCAGGCATTTAACTGCAGTTTAAAACTATTAGATCTTTAAACATTATTAAATGGTTGTTAGTTAACTTTACTCTTAGCTTACTCTCAGGGAATATATTTAAGCAAATGAGTGAGAATAACAAATGGGCAAATTTGTAAATTTTAATGCCACACAAAATTTACGCAATTTATTTAAAAAGTTAACCATGTTGAATAAATAGATTAGAAAACTATGGGACTTTATGCTTAAAACCCATAAGTATAATTCTCAACTTCTCTGTCAAATTCATATAAACAAATAACATTTCTGTCCACACTAAGGGTCAGCTAACATCTATTACCATTATCGCTTCTTGTCTGTTTGAGTTCAAGGGCCAGGGCCCACAGAGCTACCATGGAATTCCTTCACAGATGGGGACTTTTTTAGGAATACCGCACACCCTTCCCCCTGCCCACTTCTCCCCGGAGTCCATTTCAGGATTTTGTGGATCAGTGAGCTAAAGCCTGGGGAAAAGTGAAAAGAAAAAGAAAGGATAATGTGCTGAGAGAAGGAGGGGGATGTCATTGTGTGGAACCTGTGGGATGTGGTAGCTCATTGGTTAAGGTGTTGGGCTACTGATCGGAAGGTCATGGGTTCGAACCCCAGGTCCACCAAGCTGCCACTGCTGGGCCCCTGAGCAAGGCCCTTAACCCTCAGTTGCTCAGTTGTAAGTCACTCTGGATAAGGGGGTCTGCTAAATAATGTAAATAAATAAATAAATAAAACCTTTAGCTTACTAAATAAACGTCTCAGCAGCCAGGATGATTACTCCCCGCTTCTGTGAAACAACAACACGTTACCATATCTAAAATTCCTCTACAGAAATGACTGTAGTCCACCAGCTGTTCCTCAGAGGTGCTGGTCTCATTTTGACCAGATTTCAGTTGTCCTCTTAATATATATATATATATATATATATATATATATATATATATATATATATAGATATATATATATATATAGATATATATATTACACAAATCCTAGAAAATGTTTGGGTTTTTTATCCAGTAGTCAGGTTATTTGTTGCATGTACACATTTATTCTGCTATGCTTTTTATTATTATTATTTTTTTTATTATTATTTTTTTTACATCTGCACATAAAGAAACAGCCTTCACACTCATCAGTATTTGCATCATTGTTTATAATGGACAGAGACTGAGATGCAGGATCAAATGCTAGATCAGCTCATCTCCACCTCAGTGTTTTTCTATTTAGTGTAATTTTATTTTACATTTACATTCAGGGAATCTGACAGACGATCTCTTCCAGATGGATGTATAAAAGTGCTTTAAGTCTCCATCAAAGAATACATGGATATTGATTTGTTAGGTCACAGACTAAGGATACCATGAGTTTAAAACGGTTTCTATTTCATTAGTAATACTTCTATATTTTGCTGTCTTTAATTTTACAGCATATTTACTCGAGTTGCTGTTGTCAGCTTGAATTACTGCTATGGGGGATTTATTACGGTGCATCACATCTCGTCTCATCTTATCTCATCTTTGGATCAAAACTGATGCTTAATTCCATTTAATTTCATTTTATTTAATAGAATTTAACCTGCAAGCCCTAAAACCAATGTAGAAGAATATTTATCTGGATTAATTGCCATGTAAATATTACAAAATGTCCTAGAAAAGGACTGTGGTGCATGTATTCAGAAGGAAATCATATTACTGACTGACTGACTCGTGTACGAATGTAAACATGATAAATCACTAGAGCTCTGTTTTTCCATCATTTCTCATAGATTTCCCATCACCACTAGTACACACTACTCAAATGGGCATACAGCTGTGTTGATGTGCATTACTATGTTGCATATCAGTGTACTTTCTACACATTTCATCACATGTATTTGTGTATTTTTATTTTATCTCATCGCAGATTCCACCATGTGTATTTCTGCATTAGTTTATAGCCTATTATTTTAGTGTATCTATGAACATTTTGTATAGATTTCACAGTATGCAGTTATACAGTGTTTTTCTCCTGTCACGTTGCATTATGCGAGCACTTTACTGCAGTCTAACTTCCCTTGTGCCATGTTTTCTGCACAGCTCAGGAATTTCACTACAGTACGTGTCTCTTAAATGATATACTGCATGTCTCATTTCATGCGAGAAATAAAGCTTAATTAAGCTAATATTTTCTGAATTGTACTAAAAAAAAACATGCAGGGATATCCTCCCAGCTCTTTAAGGTTAATAGCTTTATTTATACAACTTTTAATTGGTCTGAAAGTGTTGATTCGTTTTGTACAACAACAGCTCAGACAGTAGTTTTGTCTAAAATTCAAATCCCAGCTTGTTTAGTAACAGCTAATTTACAAGTACATGAAGATTTCACAGATGTTTCAAATAATTTAGTCTCAAAATTAACGGATTAATCAAAATGTGTGTTTATTTATTTATTTATTTATTTATTTATTTATTTATTTATTTATTTATTCATTCATTCATTCAGTGTAAGTGCTCTGTAACAGTCCAGAAGTGAAGCTGTTTTACCCATGGGACACTTGTGCCATTTGGTTCCATAAGAAGCGTCAGTTTTTTATCTTTAAGTATGACAATTTTTGTAAATTTTTAATGTAATTACCTTCATTATGTAATAAAATTCATCATTATTATTATATAACAGCACTCAGTTCCACGTTTTATTTATATTCTATACAGACCTAAACTCATGTGCTGTTTGTAGTTGTATAAATTTACCCAGATTTAAAGAATTTTGCAATTCTGCCTTCTGATTTTAATGTCAAGTTGCTACTTTTTGCCTTTATGTTTTTATTGCTTGCCGTTTAATATCTTCTATGTTGCACTTTTTTCCTGCAGGCATGTTATTATCCATATACTGTATATGGTGGAATATAATAAAAAACAATGAAATGTAATAAAAACACATAAATGCATGAAATTGGATATAATAAACTTTCACAACTGTGACCCTTAATGCATTCTTTTAAAAGAATCCACCCATGACTCATCTCTCCTCACTCCATTTACACTCCGCCACTGTTATGACAACATTAGTCCAACGCCTGCTAAAACACACACTTTAGAAGACTTAGAAAGGATGTGAGCCCTCCCAGCTACAGTACCCATGACATAACAACAGCGGCCGTTATCTATGCAAACACTTCAGCACTCAGGGCCATTGGTGCGACTTTCACATGGAAATGTGCTAATTGTATCTGAGAGTGTGTGAATGGCCAGCTACTGAGAGAACCCAGGAAATGTGTGTTAATCAGAGCCATCAGGACTAGCAATGCTACACACAATAAAAAGAATGCATGCACATTACATATGTGCATTACAAGGGCCTGAGGCCTGAAGGGCGTTTTGTGCACTATTTATATGCGATTTTCCAAAAGAACTGACATGGATAGGTTTTTCCCCCATTGGGACAAAATATTTCATATAACAGATATAACATGTGATTCATCCAGCCAGTGCAATGGGTGCTTGTTGGTGCAATGGAAGAAAGGGTAGACTTTTAATATATATATATATATATATATATATATATATATATATATATATATATATATATATATATATATATATATATATATATATATAAAAGCATGACATATATTGAAATGCTTTGTATGACTGTGCAAAAACAACAATAGTAGAGAAAATAAAAAAATAAAGGAATAAATATAAGGCACAGGTGTATACAATATAAGAAGAAATATATATATATTAATATATGTCAAAATACATAACAAAGAAGACCAGAAAAATATTATAAATATATATATATATAATATATATATATATATATATATATATAATATATATATATATATATATATATATATATATATATATATATATATATATATATTATAAAGTATAATATCAAATATTAAATATAAAATATTGCTAGAAAAAAATACATCAGAAAGAAAATATAATCAAACATGTAGACCCGGTGCTTGCTTCCCATTTTTATCACCCCTATAGCACGGTTCAGAACAGAGGTATTACTGTATGATGCAGTGACGTGTGAGTACATATATAAATGTTAAATACAGGATAGTGCACGTGTGTGAGGTGCAAATGTCCAGCTATAGTACATATGTGGTTTTTGTGGCAGTCTTGAAAAGCCCAATGAAAATCATTATTATTATTATTATTATTATTATTATTATTATTATTATTATTATTATTATTATTATTATTATTATTATTCTTTTGTTGTTTCTATGATAAAAACTAATTCACAGCAACTTGTGTCCATGTAATAGCCTAGTGGTTAAGATGTTGGACTACGTATCAGACGCTCATGAGTTTGAATCGGAGGTCCACCAATTTGCCACTGCTGGGCCCCTGAGCAAGGCCCTTAACCCTCAGTTGTATAAATTGAATTAAAAAATATTATAAGTCACTCTGTATAAGGGTGTCTGCTAAATACAATAAATGTATGATTTTGGATAAAATTCATGTATTCATGCAATAATTTAAAATCAATAAATCATATGAATAATCTTGTTTTCAAATCTGATATTACGGGATTACTTGGATTGGTGTGTGTGTGTGTGTGTGTGTGTGTGTGTGTGTGTGTGTGTGTGTGTGTGTGTGTGTGTGTGTGTGTGTGTGTGTATAAAGAGACATTTAATTGATATAGATGTGTGTATAAAGCACTCAGAGATTTAGCAAGTTTTCTGTGTGTCTCTGAGAATGGAGCACTTGTGTTTTTACTCTGACATGTTGTCAAAATATGTGTAAACTCTCTTAACACTGTTTCATCATAAATGAGGCTGCTGGTCAGTGTGTGTGTTTGTGTGTTGGTGTGTGTATGTGAGTGAGTGAGTGAGTGAGTGTGGGAACTGGTTTGTAACTTATCCCCAGAACAGAGGGGGCACACACACACAGGCCAATGTCTCTGCAGGCCTTCTGCTCCTCATATTGATTGAGCCATGGGGTGGAGTTTACACATCTGTACCATCCACTGACCCTAAACCCATTCATGCCGCTGAAGCCTCGTCCTGTGCGTCCATGAGGAAATATCCCCCAACCCCCTGCTCTGGCCTTCTCATCCCCCATTCACTCTGTCCAGACGTGTTTATGGCCTGAGCCGGCAGCGCAGGGCTTCTTTGACTCTTCAGCCTGGCATATGGAGGGCCGCAACAAAAGGACTCTTGTGAAGGGGGACACAAAGAAGAGTGATCCATTTCCCACAAGGGGCGGAGCCACATCAGCAATAAAGTATAACTGACATGCTGGGTGGGAGGAGTCATGAGAGGAATTAAAAAAAAAAAAGAGGTGAAGACAGGACATGTCATTCATGCTGCCAGGATTTAGATATTTATGTTTATGTTGAATTGAATGAGTTGATTAGCTTTATCTGTAACTATAAGCAAAATGTATTTAATTTGGCATTACTGTTTTCTTTAGATTGTACTAGCATTAGCGTGTACTAATTTATTACAAATCAATTAAATACAAATTTGTTGTTTTTTTTCTTATCTTAAATGCACACAAACGTGGAAAGTGTACATGGAGGGTATGAGTGAATATGTGCAAAAAGTAAAATAGCTGAAACAACAGGCTTAGAAGCTGTGTTTTTGAATTAGAAATTGTATTTTGTTACAAAGTAAACACAAATAAGATCAACTCATTGGTTTAATATGATTCAAATCAAACACAAATGAAACCCCACAGTTTAAACTTTCAAACACGGCTGTCTTTTTTCATCCTTTTTTTAATTTGTTTAGAAATGTCTTTGATTTATACATCAAATTAAAAACAACAAAAGAATATGCTATGTGGACTATTATCTGTTCTCGATTAAGAACCGTTGAGGTTTTGCAGTCTTAGGCAGAAACATTTAGAATTAAAAGCAGTGAGAAGATAAACAACAATATCTGCCATCAGTCAGACAGAGAACTGGTCCAAGCCTCATATTTACAGTTAAAGCACCCAAACGGCTACAGCGTGTGCACTGATAACCAGACTGTGTTTTTTTTACTTCGGGGTTATGTAAAAGACCCATGAGCAACGGGGTAACAGTCACATTCCTTCCTGTCTGATGAAAAAAAAACTGCCACCAAACAACGTTGGGCAGCTAAAGCTGAGTTTCAGCTTCCGTCTAGTAACCACAGCAGAATAAATTCACACAATATTATTTTGTACATTATTTTGAAGAGCTTAGGCTTATATTATACACGTTTTGCTTTTTACACCGAGAGGATCACAATCTACGATTATATTTATTGTTACATTTTTAGAATCATCAGCTTTTGACTAGTCCCTTTAATCAAATGAGTTTAATCCAAACTTCAGTAACTCAAAACAAAGTAATTGTAAACAAGCAGGCCTGAAAATAATTTTTCCCGTTTACACATTAGGTCATTAGGAAATTTACTTTTTGCACATTCTGAATGAATAATCTATTTATTCTTATTTATATAGACTTAATAAAGTTTATTGCAACTTTATATACCTGTTTATGTCACAAATAAAATCTTGAATCTTGAATATATGGCTCCAAATAGATCAAATATTATGTATATTATTGTACACATGTGAATCCTTGTAAAATAAGTCTATACTCGGAAGTCTATAGAATTTATTTTACACTTAAAGGAGTTCCTATCAAGTTAGAAAACCGCTGAACTAAGTATCTCTAAATGGAATACACTACGTAATCGAAGTGCAGAAACAAAATGGAATGGAATTGAATTGAATCTTTTGAACAATCACTGCAATTGTTAGTGACAGAATAAACTTAGTGAACATGGTAACTCCTATAAAGCATCTATTTGCTTTCTTGACTTTTATTAGCTCAGTGTGCTTCCATTGCCCAGGCTAATCATTAACAATTCTTCTCAATCCTCCTCAGCCTCATTAAAGATTCAGGACCTGGACCCTGTGACTCAGGCTCTCCGGTGTGTCTCACACTTGGTAAGCCATGACATGGCTAGAGAGCAAAACAGCATCCGCATAATGCTATTGTTGGGCGAGCGAGCACCGCGGCTCTCTTCATGTCGCTACAGCCAGAGAAAACCTCCAGGAGGCCTTTGTGCCTTATAATTGTCTCTATCGAAGTATGGACATCCCAGTGTCTCTTTTTTTTCTCAAAACAGTATTGGTGTGCAATCTCATCCATTTTGTTTTTATTTCATGCCTTTTAACACCATGTTTCAAGAGTTTCCATTCAACTCTACAGATAGCAACACCTGCAACCAAATTCCCACCAGAAAACTCCCAGATTCAGCATTTCGTTTAAAATGGAAGGAACTATGCTCAATGAGCAGCTAGCAAAGAAGCAGCTTCTAAAAGTCAGTAGTGCTTTAAACAGCCATCAAGCTCCTATCACTGTTTGCGAGACAATAGTAGTTGCTTGTTTTTGTTCTCTGGCATTCAAATGGATTTTAATCTCCTCTACAGACCCTTTGCTACAAACAAATACAACCCCAGATTCAGTTGCTTGTCTCTCCGGCCAAATTAAACACCCCTGTGGTTTATCTGCCAGAAGTCAACAAGTGTTCCCTTGGATAGTGGACTATTCGTATTGCCGATCTCTCCGATAACTGAACTAGAAGAGGTTTTGACACTACCCTTTGAGATAAGGCCTTATTGTTTTGAAGGGACAGTGTTGCTTATTGACTGGAGTGTCTTGTGCTAATATTTACAGTGTATTTTTTCCCTGGGGACAGTAGTGAGGGAGGTCACATCCTCTGGAAAAACAATGAAAAAGACAAAAGTGACAATATTTCAAATTTAAGAGTCTGGAATCTCTCCGAAGCTGTATTGTGGTTAAATCTAATCTGTTTTTTTTTTTTTTTTTTTACAAAATCTAATTTGTTGAACTGTCTGCATGCATGCTTATTATGAAACTGGTCATTGCTTTAACAGAAAATACAAAAAAAAAACACATAGATCTACCAGTCTTGAAACTGAAAGCAGAGACGTTATGGTGACACTTCAACAACAGGAATGAATAATAAAGTGGTGGTCATGGTGCAACATGCTGTGCATGAAGTGTGCTTGGGTATGAAATATTTTTTATTAGGACAAAGTCGGGGTTATTACGAAGAATCACTTCTCAGATAACTGGACTATATGAAAGAAATTAGATATGCACAAATCATACAGGGATTCCACAAAACACATGATGCGTCTAATGTTTGTGCAGGAATGTGCTTCTTCGATAAGATGAATAAGATGTATTATCTCAAATTCTCACACTATAATATTATGAAAATCTTATTGTATTAATAGGGCTGCACAGTTAATCTTAAAACACAGCTAGGGTTATTTAAAATTCTTTGCTTCTTCAATTAAAATCATCTGTGATTAAAATGAAATGGTCAACATTAGGTAGTGCTTTATTAACTAAAATTAAAACATAAGCTTTTTATTTGTAGGTCTTAGGTGTGACAAATTGTTATTTATTTTAACTGTGTTTGCGTGTAATATTGAAATAAATACTCAATGTGTCTACATTACCATTTAAAGCATATGTCAGACGCCCTTATCCAGAGCGACAGAAGTGCTTAAGTCTCTATCATCAGGTACATTAACTCTGGGCCACTAGGTTACATACCTAATATACCATGAACCTAAAACATCATATATATATATATATATATATATATATATATATATATATATATATATATATATATATATATATATATATATAATCTTTAAAAAAAAGGTTTAATCTACTTTATTTTATTAAAAAAGCTGATTTTTCTGATTATTTTAAACTAAAACTGTTTTGCTCCCAGACACATGAACCGTAGTTGTAACAACCACAGTATTAGCATTTTACTTTATGTAGTCTACTGATTCAATGTTGAAACTACAGGACATTGTAGTTACTCTTTGCTTTATACAGTACTCAATGTCTTTAAAAGAATTGCAGTTAAATTAGACTAGCTAAGTGCAATTTTTGACTCTCCATGCAGTACACATTGGCATACAAAGCTTTTCTACTGACGAAAGCTTCTAAGTGCAGATTATCCTAAGGTGTTGACATGTGAAGAGTGGCTTGTATACAATGCAAATTCAAAAAGATGATATGGTAAATAACCAGAAAGTGGCAAAGACTGTTTTAACTCTTGTGTTTTAATGCAATAAAAGTTACTAAGGCTGAGAGAAATGTGTAAATGGATCTCTCTTAACACTTAAAGGGGCGTGAAATACCATCTTACCAAAATGTGGGTGGAGTTCCAAAGTTTCTGCTTATAAAAGGGGATTCCAACAGATGGGAGGTAGAGCGTAGGAGTGCTTCACACCCCAATCCTCAACCAACTTCACACTTTCTTGGCTACAGTTTCTTAGGCCTACTGTCTAAGGCATCTTTGCAATGCCATCAAATCTCCTCACACCTTTCCTTGAGCTGGATGAGGAATTTTGCAAGGTGAGTTACAAAATTGTTTTAATTCATTTATTTTTGGGTTAAAGCTACTGAAACTTTATGTTTTATGTGGCTAAAGTTCATACCTGTATTTTTAGACTTTCTTTTAATAGTAAAACTTCTCTTGATACAAAAAAACAAAGCCCTTCAGAAAAAAATGTTTCAGAATGAATTTAAAAATTCAAAAGGCATGACTTTATTTATAACTGTGACAACTTGCATTGTTGCCGGATGGTCGGTGTTCCTTACTATTTGGACTGAAATGGAGGAAGTCTGTATTGAGTCTGTACAAGCGTACTTGTAGATCAGTTAACCTTAAGTTATGCTGTTTATTAAAAACCCTAATCTCCTTTTCTATCCCGCAGACTTTTCAAAGTCTTGAAGTACAGGATGGTTCCAGACGCGCCGTCGGTTTCCAGCGCAGACATTCCCTATGTCCCGTCACACTTCCCAACTCCAAATTCAACATCGGTGGAAGTGCCATAGACCCAACAGACGAGCTCTGGTCCCTTGCAAGCATTAGCAGCCAGCCATGGAGCCGAGAGCAGCTTCCGCGCTCTGCCCTACAGCGCATCCCTTTCAGGGCCGACCGCTCCGTGAGCATGATCGAAGGACACGTGAGTGGTGAGTCCACCCTACCGCCTCCCCCCGGCCTGAGTATTTCACCACCGGGCCTGAGCGTCTCTCCGCCATCACCAAGAGCGACGCCGGTGCCTGTCGTGTCTGCGCGCTACAAAACCGAGCTCTGTCGTACATATGAGGAGAGCGGAGCCTGCAAGTACGGCGCCAAGTGCCAGTTTGCGCATGGCGCAGAGGAGCTGCGCGGCCTAAACAGGCACCCCAAGTACAAAACCGAGCCGTGCCGCACATTCCACACCGTGGGCTTTTGTCCGTACGGCGCGCGCTGTCACTTCATCCACAACGCCGACGAGCAGCAGCAATATCATCGGCAGGCCACGAGCACCACCAGGGAGCGCCCGCGCCTGTTGCGCCAGAGCGTCAGCTTCGCTGGCTTTTCTTCCCGAGCCACCGTGGCCGCTTTCCAGGCCTTGCCAGACCCACTCTCGTTCACTAGAGCGTCTTCTGTATCTCCTCCACCGTCATCTTCCTTTTCGTGCAGCCCTGATCTCCCGTCTCCACCGCTGCTGCCAGAGCACGGAGCCTTGAAGCACGGCTTCGGGTTCACAACAGATATCGCGCTCAGCGACCGGATCGCAGCTCTGCAGCGCAGCGCGTCCGCAGACTCGCTCTCTGACCACGACGGCTACTCGAGCTCCGGGAGCCTAAGCGGCTGCGACTCGCCTAGTGTAGATGCAAGCAGACGGCTGCCCATCTTCAGCCGCCTGTCTGTCTCAGACGATTAATGAACGATCTGTGCATATTGCATATTGGCTTTGATTTGTTATAGAATGTTTTTTTTTCTCTCTTTATCTGATGCATCAAAAGTTTACACAGAAATTCCCACAGTATTGAATTAACTCCCATAGCTTCCACTGAAAAGTTTGAAAGGGTCATTTGTGTCCACGTGACCTGATCTATATATACTGTGTTTAAGGTGTTTATCCAACACTGTGGATTTTTTGCTGTGTGCCAATGTATACTGTTGTATACCGGTTGAAACTGTACTAGTTATTTCACTCTAGATTCACACTTTTAGGGTCGCCTAGATGCAAGGAAAAGTTCTGAGAACCTTTTCTGTACCCGTTATGTCCGGAAAGTGTAAAGAATTAAGCAACAGTACAGATGAGCATGTTTCACTACATGCACTTTTCTGTGCTTTAACCAAAGCTGAACAACTTTAGTCTATATTTAGCTGTAGGACGAACCCTAACCTTGAACCCAGACATGTACTGTAAACAAAGTGTAGCCTTTAGTGAAGGCATTTTATAAATTGATTAGTTTTACAAAGTTTTACAAAGTAGTTTGAACAAGTTTCTTATCTAAGATTCTATTTATTGCCCATTTTATTCTTTTGTGATTGCATTTTTATGCATTTTTACACAGTGAACACATCTTTTGAGTTTGCTTTGTTTGAGCTATTTCCCAGCTTTAAGTGAAACCAGCAGTACAGACTCTGAATGTAGAAATCTCAGGATCATAAGTGATAAAACCCCACCACGTTTCTTCTGTGCTCACTGAGATCAGTATTTGGGCTCAATCATTACAAACAAGTGTGTGTGTGTGTGTGTGTGTGTGTGTGTGTGTGTGTGTGTGTGTGTGTGTGTGTGTGTGTGTGTGTGAGTGGCAGTGTGACAATGTATCAGGAAAAAGTGCTACGCCATCTTACATCTCTTGCACTGTCAATCTGTATTATAGCGACAAAAGATATAATGTTCCTTACAACATATAGATGTAGATGAAAAGTGCATTTCCTGACTTTGATTAAAAGCTTACAGTGTAGTAGATCCTTTAAAAAGAAGAAAAACAAGTTGCAAGTTCCTGTCTTAGCTGTTTGTGTAAGCTTTTGCCTTTTGTTAACTTAAACTTATTTATTTTCTTTTTTCTTTTTTCAGTGCAGGAAAAAGACAGAATAATGTGCTATGATTTTGTATTGTGTTGTTTCATATATAATTTAAACGGACCGTTTACATTCCTTGTGGTTGTGATGCCAACGTTATAATATATTGTTGATTGTTTCGAAATAAACTTTCAGAAACTTCAAAATGTCATACTTTTTTTTGCTTTACTCTGAACCATGTCTATATACTGACGCATCAAAAAATTCTAAACAGCATTCGCACATTTATTCCATTGCAGAAGTGAAAACACTCGACAGCTGGACACACACACATGTAACCTTTAAGATGAATGAACAGATGAGAGCTTTTGTGTGTAGTCGGACTCTTTGTTGCAACCCTTTGTGCACAGCAGACTAAGAAACATCCCACTGTCACTTGTCCAAAGACAATCGTTCCTGCCTTTCTTTCTGGTCATGGGGGTCGGACACCGTAAATAAAATCTAGGGCCACTTCTCTCTGCATGGCTCTTTTGTGAGGCAACTTTCTCTTTTTAACCACATCTGTATGCTAATGCAGCGACAGAAGGGAAGGGCAATTTGCAAGTCTATTGGAAGGCTCTGTGTCTTTCAGCAAGATTACCAGCGACAATGCAGTGATACAAGATAAAGAAAAAAGCTTTATATATGGGGGTATAATAGCAAAATCTGAAATAGTTATACTTATATGCTAGTCATTTCTATCAGACTGTGCAACTCACCCATTCACCCACTACGAATTTAGTGCAAAACACATTATTTAGTTTGTAATACACTGTAAATGATTTTTGGTTTTATTGCTGTATAGAACACACACAATACTGCCTTTATATGTATGTTTAGCATATTTCTAAAAGAGTGAAACCTACTTTAATGCCATTTAATATGATATTCTCAAATGCCAAAAAAAAAACATTACTTTTTCATATTATTATCAAATTATGAATTTCTGATGCATTTTGCCATAAAGGTCAACAGACTCAACAGATATAATCATCATAATTTAAACATAATAATGACAGCAAAAGAAGAAGAAGAAGAAGAAGAAGAAGAAGAAGAAGAAGAAGAAGAAGAAGAAGAAGAAGAAGAAACATATAAACAAAACCCCAGTGGAATCAGCAGTGCTGTTTGTCTGGAGTATTTTTCCTCTTCTAACAATCGTATTAAACCTGGTCATTAATGAGTTAATTAAATCAGGTGTATCATAGTAGGAAAACCAGCCATTTTTAATCCATTTTTTTATTCCACTGATAGAATGCAGCTGCTGAAATATACTTCTTATTTACTGTCAATCTAAGGGGTTAAGGTTATTATTTAATATTTGCCTGTTTAATATGGAAATGACTCCAAGTAAGTGGCGTGATGATTGTAGATTGGGTGCAGCCCCTTCAGAACAACCATTAAATGTTGTAAAAGAAAGAAATAAAAATAAAATCATAATGACATGCACCATGCACTCTGTTACACACTTAGTCTATAAGTTCATTTTTGTTAAGAGAGAGCAAAATAAAGTAGTTTACAGTTAATAAGTTAACCACTAGAGGGCATACACATGCACTTTTTAGTATGTACTATAGTAGTTTCCTTACACAGCCACATAAGATATATGTACCATAGTTTCTACACATAGTAGCTTGATGTAAGGTTATTTATCCCTTAATTATAATGCATTTTTAAAGACAGTTGAAGTAGTTCCTGATTAACAGAATTTAATTGTTTTTTTTTTGTTTGTTTTTTTTAAATATGGTAAACAGACACTATGATGTGTGAGGAAATGTGATATTCATTTGTATGCTTCTCATAACTTCATTAATAAGATTCAACACTCTTTTATGACCTTGTGTAAAACAAAAACAAAAAAAAAGTGTACATATCATTTTATCATTAGTGTTTCTCAAGCTTGATTTTCCTCTGTGAGGACTCCATCTGTTTGGAGCATTCAGATGCCAGATTTCTGTGATGAGGATCCAAAAATCTGTTGATGGAAAAGGACATACTCAAGTTCTTGAGAGACCTCTGGTGGCTCAGTTAGATAAGAAACATTGAGCTGAGACATTATACACATCAGTAGCAGTGTTATTAATGAAAGCTAAAGCTAATATATGAAATGAAATCAAGTAAACAAATGGCTTTTATTTAAAGTTTTATTTTTATTACAAGATTATACACACACACACACACACACACACACACACACACACACACACACACACACACACACACACACACACACACACACACAGACATACTCACATTCCTACACACATGTTTTTTTTCTGGAGTAGGATGTAACCAGAGGAAACCCACATATCTCCAACAGGAAACCAGTCTCCAGAGTAACCAAAGGTCAGGATTAAATATCTTACATCCTGGAACTGTGAGAAACCAATTAGAGCTGTCTCCATTGCTCAAGAACTTGTTATGGAGGTATTTGCTAGCAGCTTGCAACTGCTGTCTTTAGGTGCCCTTGGTGTTTTCTAATGCTATCTTCTTTTTATTTTCATCATGCATTGGTGTTATGAGCACTATTTTAAAACACAATTGTGCACTTTGTTTTTAAGGATTATAAATTTTTATCCCACATGCTGGTTACTGCTATTTTAACCTATAGTACATGCTTATTAAATAAACAGTTCTTTATTTTCATCTAGGTATACATGAGCAGGCCTTATCCACAATATCCATGTCATATCTCAATAAAAGCAGGTGAGCATTGTATATATCCCTCCTACTGTTGTTTGTGTTGCATCCCTGTTACTTAACAAAAGCACTACATTAAATAGATGCTGAATACAGATGTGCTGACTTCCTTGTGAAAAATGTTCTAGCAGTGCAGGTAGCACACATTAGCAATATATTTGCTGTTCTGCTTCTAGCATTGGAGCTATCTCTTCAATCTGCAGATTTCACCTATGTAATTGAGCTAATTAACCTATCTTCTGAGTGCTCTCAGGAAGAAGTAGGCTATCAAGAACATGCCCATCATTCTAGTGTGTGCTAAATGTCATTACAGTTACCAGTCCATACCCTGCAGATCAGCTTCTAGTGAGAGTGCTCGGACTGATGACGTCAGCAGCATCAGTAATCCTTGCTGACAAGAAGAGTCATCCGGCAACTCAACCCAAAATACCACATTTCTCAGAAAAGGCAAATCATTAGCCCACTGGAAGTGTAGGATGTTGTTAGCAGACGGCGAAAGTAGAGATTTATTTCCGCTTGAAGAAACACCAGAGATGCTAATCTCACAGGCTGGGGTCTATCTGCTGCTACGTGGCCCCTAGAGGTGGTTGCTTGCTTCTGGTGTAATCTAAACCAGCCAGCTGGAGCTGATAACAGTCCTAACGCCCTTCTTGCATGTTCTCAGATATTGTCTTCTTATGGACTGCATATATTAACCATTAGAGCAACATAAGGGTCAGTGGCTTTCTTTGCTGTACTGCAAATTAAAACTAGATTTGTAAAGTTCGTTGCGACAAATTTTGATGTTGACTTTGACGAGGCAAGTATTCGCAAAGGCTGGTGCTTTTTGGAGGCGAGTAGACATAAGGGTCAGTGTTACTTTTGGAAGCAAGTAGACAGAAAGCTAGGGTGCCAAAACATTTGGAGGTAAGTGGAGACGAGCATGTGATGTCATCAGAATACCTGTGAGGATGTTCCTCTCATTGTTCTGAGTGTTTTGATGTGTCATGTCGTTATGACATGTCCATGTTGATATGACATGTCCATGTTGGAAAAAGTTTTTTGCTTTTGCATATTTTGAGGGCAGGACTGCGGGACAAATGAAAGGCCCATTTAAAACATTGTTCAGAGTATCACAATAAAGGGGCTTTCCGAGTTTGGTGTAGATAGTTCGAAAGCTTGCCGAGTTATAAACCTCCGAAGTTTATAATGGGAGTCTATGGGGAAAAAGGCCACTTGACGACCCGGTACCGGAAGTACCGGTACTCGGATCGTTTAGAAAAGTAATAGCAACAAACTTCAGACAGGGTCTACAACATATCCGGTACAATTTGGTACATGTGACTCAAAAACCCTAGGAGGAGTTACTCTTGATAAATATTCGTCTAAGCTTAAATAGGAAAACAGAATGTTGGCTTCTTCAAAGCCAACATAATAAGACATCAATGTGCCTTATATATGTACTCATGGAAGGTGTGGTGAACAACATTAATGAGACTTCATTGGTTAAGTTTAAACAATTAATACCATAGCCTACTGATCAGAAGGTTTTGCTTTCTCTGTTGAGTATATTATCAAATGTGTTTAAGTGTCTGTTCAACAGTGTACAACGTGCAAGCTCAGTCAACCAGTTAGTCGTGCATCCGCTTTCATTTCCTGCAAAAATGCTGATAGAAGATTATACCAGCCCACACTAATACATGTTTTTTTTCCAGCAGAGGTCACACTTCCCAAACTCCTGTATTTTGTTATGACAGCTGAGTTCTTGCATGTATTGTATAGCCTCCCTAGACAACCAATGCATTTCTTTTC
Source organism: Tachysurus fulvidraco (assembly GCF_022655615.1). NCBI lineage: Eukaryota > Metazoa > Chordata > Actinopteri > Siluriformes > Bagridae > Tachysurus > Tachysurus fulvidraco. The sequence goes on from NC_062530.1 coordinate 5,794,850, forward strand.
ACACATTCATGTGTGGTTTTACATTCACATCTGTAGAGATCGTCAAGAGCACCAAATTTCTGGGTGTTCATCTAGCGGAGAACCTCACCTGGTCACTCAACACCAGCGCCATCACCAAGAAAGCCCAGCAGCGTCTCTACTTCCTCCGAAGGCTGAGAAAGGCACATCTCCCTCCCCCAACCCTGACCATGTTCTACAGAGGGACCATTGAGAGCATCCTGAGCAGCTGCATCACTGTCTGGTTTGGGAACTGTACGATCTCGGATCGCAAAACCCTGCAGCGGATAGTGAGGACAGCGGAGAAGATCATTGGGGTCTCTCTTCCCTCTATCATGGACACTTACACCACACGCTGCGTCCGCAAAGGCAACAGCATTGTCGATGACCCCACACACCCCTCACACACACTCTTCACCCTCCTGCCGTCTGGAAAAAGGTACCGAAGCATTCGGGCCCTCACGACCAGACTGCGTAACAGTTTCTTCCCACAAGCCATCAGACTTCTCAATAACTGAACTGTACTATACTGAGCACAACATACACACACATCATCTGTATGGACTGCATAGACCCTCACAAAACACACACACTGTTTTGCACACTTTTCTGCTGTTTTTGCACATATTGGACAATATCTCAGTCATCTGCTGTTTTTTTGCACAACTCTATATATAATCCAAAGGACCTGCTGCTAAGAACCTGCTGCTGTTCATTCTTTTACTGCACAAAATATTGTTTGAACATTCAGTATTTACACCGGTCGGTCGGCGCTGTTTCTGTTACTGTTTATTGTCTTTTGTGTATTGCATTTTTTGTACTTTTTGTATTGTCTTGTAACTTAATGCCTGCACTGTTTTTTGTCCTGCACTGTCTTTTGTCCTGCACTGTCTTGCTTGTCTTGTCCTGCACTGTTTGCACCAGGTTGCACAGTTGCACTTTATGTGGCTAAGACTACTTACATGTCCTTAGCCCTGTCTTTGTTTTATGTAGCACCTTGATCCTGGAGAAACGTTGTCTCATTTCACTGTGTACTGCAACAGCTATATATGGTTGAAATGACAATAAAAAGCTTCTTGACTTCTTCTTGACTTGACATTTATGGCATTTAGCAGACACCCTTATCCAGAGTGACTTACAACTGAACAACTGAGGGTTAAGGGCCTTGCTCAGGGGCCCAGCAGTGGCAGCTTGGTGGACCTGGGGTTCGAACCCATGACCTTCCAATCAGTAGCCCAACACCTTAACCACTGCGCTACCACATGCCAAAAAAAACATGGTTTTGGGTTCTACATTTAATTGTTATGTATGGACTGTTGCTGTTCTTGGCCTTCTATTATTTTTTATATTTGCCCCAAGGTTTCATTTTAGAAGAAATTATAGACCTTGTGCTTTAGTTGTTATCTCAATCTTTTCTTTGCTTGTCTTGCCAGCCATTTTTGCATGCCTTGCATCATCTTTTTGTGTTGCGTGTCTGTCTTATTTGTACAATTTACATGTATGGAATAAAAACACTGTCAATAATAATCGCACGTAATTCAAAGTAATGCCTGTGAACGTGATGACGTATTTTTGACAGTTGTTTCGCAGACCGTTTTCGTGTGTAAAAAAGAGGTGTGAGACGATGAGTGAGCGCTTGGCTGCTGATCCGCCATTTCGGCGCCAGTGGTTTAGAAGACCGTTTTCGTGTGTGAAAAAGAGGTGTTGTCAAAAAACAAGCGTTGTGTGTGTAAACTGTCATAGTCGTACATTTTGGAGTTGTATTTGAACAAACACACAAAATCTCGTATCTGTAAACTATCGTGGCCGTAGATTTTGGGATCCAACTCCGCAAAATTAAAATTTACACACAAATGCTTTGAATTACGTACGATTATTATTGACAGTGTTTCTATTCCATAAAAGCACAGGTACGCGCAGCGTGCACGCGCAGTCAGAGCTGGAGGCGTTTATCTATAACGTTAATCGGCGGAAAGACGCAAAGACGGCAACCAAAAGCAGTGAAATTAAACTATTCTTATTACCAGAGTTGTCATATAATATATAATATAAAACTCTTTTTGTTTTAAATTCTCAATGAGGGCTAAACCCCCCTAAAGATTTACCTGAGACGATGAGCAGTGTTGTAATGTAACGGAGTAAAAACACTTCGTTACTGTACTTAAGTAGAAATGTCACGTATCTGTACTTTACTTCGCTATTTAAATTTATGTCAACTTTCACTTTTACTCCACTACATTTCCTAGATAAAATGTATACTTTTATTCCGTTATATTTCTACTAAGCATCTTCGTTACTACAAAATAAAATCAGAAGAAATGTGTGGGAGGTTTGGTGAATCTGTGCATTTGTGGATTTGAAACATTTCTAACGTCAAGACGTGCACAAGAATCCACAAATAGGTGGACTCCGCCCACCGTCTACTCCAGCCAATCACGTTCTGATTTACTCGCTCTTCACACTACCACTGGACCCATTGATGATTCTGAAATCGTTTCCAAAGAAAGCAGAATTGAACTAACCCTTAGTGCTGGCTACAATCCATACAGGGTTACCAGATTGGGCTCGAATCTGCGACAAATGTTTTTTATTTGTTTTGTTTTTTAATCGTATTTTGCAGTACATATTACACTGTGATAGTGCGAGTAAATCAGAACGTGATTGGTTTGAGGTAGACCGTGCCACGATTGGTCAGCGCCACGAGACCGTTGTCCGATTGGCTGGAGTAGACGGTGGGCGGAGTCCACCTATTTGTGGATTCTTGTGCACGTCTTGACGTTAGAAATGTTTCAAATCCACAAATGCACAGAATGCAATCCACAAATGAGCAGGAAGCAATTCGCAAATAAATACAATTTATAAATAATTTTTATTTGCAAATCCCATTTTATTTATTTGTGAATTTCATTTCTTTTTGTGAAATTTGTAAAAATATTTGTGAAACTCTTTATATTTATTTGTGGATCATAGTGTATTTATTCAGAATAACGAAACAATTCTGACCCCATACAGGTACCCCATACAGTGCACCCGCAGTCAGAGCTGGAGGCGTTAATGTATAACGTTAATCGGAAAGCTGCAAATACAGCAACCAAAAGAGGTGAAATTTCACTATTCTTATTACCAGAGTTGTAGCACAAACAGAATATTAATGCAATGCATACAATACTAAATAAAAATAACATTTATTGATTTGGTCTTTGTGAATATTAGTTTATTAATGACTGCATTCATTGGACATGTTTGTAGAGAATGAACACATACATGAACTGAACCGCCCCTGCTCTTAAAATCACTCTGTAAATCACTGAAATTTTACTTTTTACTTTTACTTCAAATACTTAAGTACATTAAATATCAGAAAATGACTTTTGATACTTAAGTACAGTAAATATCAGATACTTTAAGACTTTTACTTGAGTAGTATTCTAAAAGGTGACTTTCACTTCTACCAAAGTCTTTTTCTAGTATGATACTTGTACTTTTACTCAAGTATTGCTTTCTAATACTTTATACAACACAGACGATGAGTGAGCGCTTGGCTGCTGATCCGCCATTTCGGCGCCAGTGGTTTAAAAAGAGGGCCCCCCTTGACAACACTGACAAGGTGGAAGCAAAGTAGTGTGTAATGTGTGTAACCCTAGCAGTGTAGGGGTTTTATATGACCATACTGTTGTCAAAAATACAGTTGACTATAAGTTCATTTGAGATCAGTGAACCATTCCATACATGTGCCTGTGTGACAATAATTCAAAACAGGTCATTAGAATATGAGAACCAGAGGGGTTGTCATCTGTGATCTCTACTAATCTCATCACACTGCAAATCATCAAATAATAAAGGAAGTGTGAATGTCAAGCTCTCTCCCATTGTGCAAATTAAGAGAACTGAAAAAGCCATATGATGTGTATCTCAACCTAGCAAATAAAAAAAAAAATAAATAAAAAAAAATCACATTCTACTTGGTTATGATTGGATAATTATGGAGTGTGCTGATGGATCTTTGTGTTCATCAGCCACAAGAGTGTTACGAAAGGCAGGCACTGATGTAGGTGAGGTAGGGTGGAGTCAGCGTTCACATTCATCCAAAGGTGTCAAGGTCGTCGATTTGGGTAGGGACGGTAGGGACATGTCCCTATATCCAGGGAACACTCAAATGTCCCTAGCAATAATTCGACCAAGCCAATATATATTTATACATGACCACTGATATCCGTCTGTGTCTTGTGCTTTTTTATTTATTTCATTTAACATTTATCCAGGAATCATTAAATAAGATGAAAATATTTTACAACGGCGTTCTGTAAAATAAATACGCAACTTGTGGAACACAAACGGTTAACAGATTTACCCCTGCAATGAATCCCGCCTCTGTAACTCAACTCTCTAAAAGGATTGGCCTTTGCCTTTTTTGAGTCCCGCCTCTCTAACCCACGTCGCTGTTTGATTGGCTTTGTCTTTCTCGCTAATGTGTTGAGGGAGGCTGCAGCTATATTCCGTTGTATGAAGCAATATACAACGTGATTATGCAGGCTACCGGTATGTGAGGAAGAAAGTATTATTATAACAACAGTTTTATGCACAAAATACGGGGAATGTTGTCCCAACAAAATGTCAAATAAATTATGTCCCCACCAATGTCAAAATCAAACTTTCGCCATTGGTGGTCAGTAGGGATGAGATCAGAAAACAACCACATATAGCAGGAAAGGTCAGGTGACCCAATACTTTTGGAAATATAATGTATACCAAGTGTATCACCAAGGCCATATCCCAAACTGTAGGGAGATTCCAGCTCTGTCCTTGAAAACAACTCAGAATTATTGTGATGTTTTACAAATGACAAAATTAATGTTAATTAAATTAAGCACTTCGTGTTTTTTGGTTGTCCTCATTGTTAGTTATTTTAAAATCGGTGACTCCCTCTGAATTAACATTAGCCATTCCTTTTGTAGGTGTGCTGCTCATTGTTAGCTCCGCTATCCTTAGTCTATGTCTGATAGCCATTAAATAATACAGTACACCAGTCACATGGGGAAAAGCCGCACAATGATAGACAATGCAAAACAATTTGCAAGTCTACTATGTAATCTGCAATACTGTTGATTCTATTTATCACATCATGCCCCATGTATAAAAATGCATTATCTGCCTGATTTCCATTTTCTAGCAGCAACGGATATTTGTAATCCATTTGGAAAAATTAATTCAGACAGTATATATTTTGCAGCTAAGTAAAGTCACAGATTAATGATGAAATCCACATAACCAGGGAAAAGCTTTTAAGCCAGATTAAGCTTTTATGCAAGATTAACAAAAGAAAAATTTGGACAGGCATCTACATCAAGAATATGTCTAAGATGTTCTAAGATTTAACTTTTAATGTTACATCTACTATTGGATCACTCCATTCACATCAGCGTAATCAGCTTCATTTCTGACCTGTAAAATTTAGCTGAACAGTACCAGGAAAAAAATAAATGCACAACCAAACTCTCTGTTTCAAGAACTGTTCAGGAAACAGGAAATACCCCTGTAGTTGCAAAACATATAAACCACCTATACAATCAAAACACAAAATGAATACAAACAGAATAATACTAAAGAACTTTACAAAACACTGAGCTTCTTGACTTTACACTGATCTAGTTTGTGTCTGTTATTACTAATGTCATTCCTTATTAATGGCATTAATGGTTAATGGATTGACAGATGAGGTAGTCTGGGAAAGTAAAAAAAAAAAAAAAACATGTACAGGTTTCTTAGTGCTAGAAGTTGCAGGGGATTATATGCTGCTTTGGAGGTATTACTGACATGTTTGTCAAAACTGTTGCTTTAAAAAATCTTATACTGAGTTTTTTTATGTGAATTTGGCCTTTGGTGTCTGGCTCATCTGTTCATGCTATGTTTCTTTTGGTGATAATGAGTGGAAATATCTGTTGTATGTGTTCCATTTCCCGGAACATGAAACATTTCTTAATGGTGCAATATTATAACTGTTGTGCCTTTAACTGAACGTGACTGTGTTGTTGTTTTTTTAACAAATGCCAGAACACCAAATACTTTGGGGGAGTGAAACCGGAAACCTCCCCTGCAACAAGCTAAAATACTTTTTCATTTATACTTCTGTATTCATATGAAACTCTGAACTAGCTTTCCGATTTCGTCAGAAACCACAAATCTATTTCAGAAACAGTCAGTTTCTTGCTCCACTTTTTTGTGGATCAGTATAATGAGGTAAACACTCTCTGGAAAGGCTGGGACATTTCAATAGCTCCTAAAAGCCTGTCAAAATGCTAATAATTATTGATGTCCTAAAACATTATGCAGCATTTCATGATACAAGAATAGAAAAGTGTTTTTAGAAGGTCTTCCATTGTTTCTCTCTCTTTGAAGAGCTTGACAACAGATGTAGATTAGGACCAGAATAGGTCAGCGTAACACTGCAGGGTTATTTTATTTTTCATCAACAGAGGAAAAGAGAAGTTGCTCCTTTAAGCAGCTAAGACCTAATATACTGTAACACACACATGGCCTCCCTCACAGGCAGATTTGAAACGCCATTTCATTAAAATCTTTCCACAGGGAAACATATTGCCAAACCAGAAAGTATAATACAATTATTCTATTGCATAGCAAGTCTTATTTGCTATACAAATTTGCTAAAAACAAAATGCTGCAATGTTTAAAAAACTGTTTCACTCGATTTTAAATGTCCATACATAGAATAGCAGTAAAGATCAGCAATTAGAAGCAACAACAGAATCTATTCATTGCTTTAATAGAAATTGAAACACTTGTATTAAACATTATACAGGTATATTGTCCACCAAAATGTTTTTCACGGGGAGGAAATAGCTTTGGTAAAATCAAAATGACCACATTTGTCTTGGCTTGGCTGCTCACTCACTGCTATAATAAACACATATCATTAGTGTGCACAGATGGATCAGCAATAGGTACAAAATAAATTTATTGTCATCCTCAAGGTCAATGAAAATATGTTTCACAACTGAGCGATCTCATACCAGACAATTACCATTCAGGTTAGATTGTATTCATGTCGTTTCATGCTTCAGAAAGCATGAAAAAATAGCAGAAACTTTAGTAGTATATATGCCTGAGGCTCTCCATTAAAGATTCTGAACAGTTGCCACCATCTCAGAGGAAACCTCTCATCACTAATATTTGTACATTGCAAATCAGGAAGCATTCTCACATGAATTTGTATAAAATGCTACACATTATTAGGGATTAGGGTGAGAAAAAAGCTTAACACTTAAGTGTATCTTCCTTGATCACGAGTCACCGCCTGATTGCAGTTTATATGGATGTTTTCCTGTTCATGTTTACACATGGATTTCCTCCTGATTCTCAGTTTCCTGCCATCTCCTAAAGATCCTGCTGTGGTGGATTACACCCAGTGTTCCCCACAATGCTTCAGATCCATTACAGCTCTAACCATAATAAAGACTGAGTGACAGTGAAAAAAAAACCTCTAAGTTAACATATTTTTTGACATCCCTGATACATTTAATGCAACATCAAAGCTCTACTTTTGTGATGCATTAGTCATTTAGAGAGTCAAGTCAAGAAGCTTTTTATTGTCATTTCAACCATATATAGCTGTTGCAGTACACAGTGAAATGAGACAACGTTTCTCCAGGATCAAGGTGCTACATAAAACAAAGACAGGGCTAAGGACATGTAAGTAGTCTTAGCCACATAAAGTGCAACTGTGCAACCTGGTGCAAGCAGTGCAGGACAAGACAAGCAAGACAGTGCAGGACAAAAGACAGTGCAGGACAAAAAACAGTGCAGACATTAAGTTACAAGACAATACAAAAAGTACAAAAAATGCAATACACAAAAGACAATAAACAGTAACAGCGCCGACCGACCGGTGTAAATACTGAATGTTCAAACAATATTTTGTGCAGTAAAAGAATGAACAGCAGCAGGTTCTTAGCAGCAGGTCCTTTGGATTATATATATAGAGTTGTGCAAAAAACAGCAGATGACTGAGATATTGTCCAATATGTGCAAAAACAGCAGAAAAGTGTGCAAAACAGTGTGTGTGTTTTGTGAGGGTCTATGCAGTCCATACAGATGATGTGTGTGTATGTTGTGCTCAGTATAGTACTCATTAGTTCTTACTTGATCTTTCTTATTTTTCTGTTTTTTGAAAAGTCAATATGTATAATTGTGAAAGAACATGCTATATTTTAATACCCATGGATACCCATGACATTTTGACTATATTTTCAGGAAGAACACACATGCCATGATGCGACCACGTGGGTCATCCCTGAGTTTCACACTTGCCGTACTATGACCAGGGAGGACGTTCATGAACTTTTTTCACTGCCTTGGTCATCTGTTCATTCTATGCGTCATGGCCCAGGTCTAAATATAATCTCATAATATTCGTATATATATACACACACATATATGGTGCAGCAGATTGCAGCCTCGGCATGACTCTCTTTAGTACTTTCTTTCATTTTGTTTACCTTGATAACATTGCTACACAATTCTTTAATCGCTCTGTACCCAGGGCAGCCTTCTGGAACTCAGATCACTGCTTGGATCATCTTATCCCAACATACAGGCAGAAACTATAATCTACTAAACCTTTAGTCAAAACAGTGAAGAGATGGACCATTGAGGCAAAGCAGGAACTACATGACTGATTTGACTGCACTGATTGGAGTATCTTTGAGGCTGGAGCTGACAGCCTGGATGAACTGACTGACACTGTGACATCTTACAGTACATCAGTTTTTGTGAAGACGTGTGTGCAAACCAAAACCTTCTGCAAAGTCAGTAACAACAATCCATGATTCACATCCAAACTGAAAAAACTTTGACATGCCAATGAAGATGCCTACAAAGGGGAGGACAAAGCCCTGTATATGAAGGCCAGGAACCTACTGCCAAAAGAGTACGAAATCGCCAAAAGAAGCTGCAAGTTTGATCACTGGTGCTGTGTGAGTTCCCCTCTTGCTACACAATATCTCAACTCTCCACAATCATCCTGGTCCCCAAGAAACCCTCCATCACTGGAGTGAATGACTACAGGCCTGTTGCTCTGACATCTGTCAACAAAAAGACCTCCTAAACTCCTAAAGCTCTCTCTATACTAATGACTGCACGTCAAGTGACCCAACTGTTAAACTCCTGAAATTTGCAGATGATACTTCTCTCATTAGACTTATTCAAGATGGTGACGAGTCTGCATACCGGCAGGAAGTGAAGCGGCTGGTGCTATGGTGTAATCACAATAGCCATGAGCGAAACACCCTCAAAACTGTGGAAATGACAGTGGAAAGACCCTTCAACACTACTCCCCCAATTAAAGAAGTACAGTCTGCCACAGGAGCTGTTGATGCAGTATTACACTGCAGTCATTGAATCTGTCCTGTGCACATCCATCACCATATGGTTTGGAGCAGTAACAAAACAGGACAGGAACAGACTGCAACACACCCTGCCCACTCCCCAGGACTTGTACCATACAAGAACCAGAAACCGGGCAGGAAAAATCATTACTGACCCTTCACACCCTGGACAGAACCTCTTTCAGCTCCTCCCTTTTGGCAGGTGCTACAGAACTTTGCTTCCCAAAACTGCTTGACACAGGAACAGTTTCTTTTTTCAGACAATCACCCTGATTAACAACTTACCATAATTACATTCCCTGCTTCATATCTATACAGTAAGTGCTGCATTATCAAAACTGCCTGTCATCACATCATCCGCATATGTTACACACACTACTTCTGCTGTATATTGTACAAAAGCATAAAATTGCACAATACTGTTATTTGCACTACGATGCACTTCTCACACTTTATGTACATAACTGATCTATCATATATTCTGTATTCATATTTAATACTCACACGGTCTATATTGTCTCACATTGTCTGTTTTGTCTAAAAGGTACATGGTGACAGAAACAAATATGAGATGGACGATGATATGTTATTCATCTTCTCTTATTGGAGTTAGTGAGGGCATTTATTATCTTGTGAAATTGTGAAGTGAAACGTCAAAAATCGGAAGAGGAAATTTACAGCTTAGGTTTACTTAACAAAAAGTGCCTTTATTGTGTCTTACTTATTTTTAATAGTGTCTTGAAATGAAAAGATACTGAGCACATACCTGAGCAGTCTGTGTGTACACTTGATTGTCCATGGTTATCAAAGTTCCCAAGGTTGCGATCTGTCACCAAAGGGTGGATCAGATCCGCTTTAGTGTGTAGTGTAGTCTACTGTTAAGTTGTTGTTGTTGTTGTTGTTGTTGTTGTTTTTCCTTGCAGGGCCTTGTTGTGTGTTTTCATCAACTTTCTGCAATATAGGTAGGAAAAGTAAACACATTGCTTCACTATGTGCACTACACTGAGCTTTTAGTACTTCTGTCATTATTACTGGAGAACATTTCTGTACTTAAGTAAATTTTTCTGGTATCAGTACTTTACTCCATTATTTATTTTTTGGACAACGTTTTACTTTTACTCATTATATTTTTACACAAATATCTGTACTTTTTTCTTCTTACATTTTCTGTTCATTGAGGGCTGTTTCCAGCCTATCATCCTATCATTGTGCAGCTTTTTCCCCATGTGACTGGTGTACTGTATCATTTACTGGCTATCAGACATAGACTAAGGAATGGCTAATGTTAATTCAGAGGGAGTCACCGATGTTAAAATAACCAACAACGAGGACATTCCTGAACACACATGGCCATAAATGAGGGAGATGTTTGAAATAATCGGCGTCAAAAAGGATTCCTGGCGAATGCGTTGCGAATTGTGTCAACCAGGGGCAGTTCTAGCCCTTTTTTAGGGTGGCTTCAGCCCCCTGTCTGTAATCTCATCCACCCTAAAACTATAAGGATAATTTTTACTTTCATAAATAAACAATAAAAATTACGTTAAAATGCAGGACATGTCGTCGATGGGAAAGAAATTTATTTATCAGTTTGATAAAGAGCGATTTTTTTTTACTTTGCTTTTACACGCGTGTGTTGTAGTCTTTCGAAAGTGTGTCTTCAGCTGTGTGCTTTATTTGAACGGAAAAGCACAGGTACGCGCAGCGTGCACGCGCAGTCAGAGCTGGAGCCGTTTATCTATAACGTTAATCGGCGGAAAGACGCAAAGACGGCAACCAAAAGCAGTGAAATTTCACTATTCTTATTACCAGAGTTGTCATATAATATATAATATAAAACTCCTTTTGTTTTAAATTCTCACTGAGGGCTAAACCCCCTTAAAGATGAAATCCTAGAACCGCCCCTGGTTTCAACCCAAAAAAACACGAAGTGCTTAATTTAATTAACATTAATTTTGTCATTTGTAAAACATCACAATAATTTTGAGTTGTTTTCAAGGACAGAGCTGGAATCTCCCTACAGTTTGGGATATGGCCTTGGTGATACACTTGGTATACATTATATTTCCAAAACTATTGGGTCACCTGACCTTTCCTGCTACATGTGGTTGTTTTCTGATCTCATCCCTACTGAACACCTTTGGGATGAATGTGAACGCTGACGCCACCCTACCTCACCTACATCAGTGCCTGCCTTTCGTAACACTCTTGTGGCTGATGAACACAAATATCCATCAGCACACTCCATAATTACACACACACACACACACACACACACACACACACACACACACACACACACACACACACACACACATATACTGTATATAGTGTGTAGTCACTTCAACTTTTAATGGAGTCTTTTAAAAAATGAGTATCTGTACTTCTACTTGAGTAAAGGATGTGTGTACTTTTGACACCTCTGTAGTACAGTTTACAAGATCTGTCATTCTGTAGCCAGTCGAGGCTACAACGTGATTACGTGTCAGTAATCACAACATCTGTATACGTCACACGTCACACGTACTTCTACTGTATATTGTACAAAAGCATAAAACTGCACAATACTATTTTTATTGTCTGTTTTGTCTAAAAGGTACATGGTGAAGGGAACAAATATGAGATAGAAGGAAAGTGTACTGTATGTTTTGATGCATTTTTCGTTGGTATATTTTTCTTCCCTTTCCTGAGTTAAGGGCGTTTATTATTCATCCAATAATCAGCTGGACTGACACAGGACCCTCCCGCTCTTATGCGCGCTCCCACACACACACACACACACACACACACACACACACACACACACACACACACACACACACACACACACACACACAGACTGCACAAAAAAACAAGATGAATAAGGAGACTTCTGGTCTTCGCAGGTAAAACTATTTAATCTTCCTCTCATTACAAAGGTTTGCATTTCTAGTAAAATATTTTAAAAACAAAAAATATTTTAAATTCATCCTTTTCTGGTCTTAGTTTCGTTTTCGCTTTAAGAGGCGAATAACGGTTTTGAACTAGACATCGACACTACCTAGATTCGACTTTAATATATATTTATAGATAGTTTTTTAATATTTTCTTTTTAAATAACTATCCAAAAAAGATCACAAAACAAGGGAAACTATTTATCGACAGATTATTTTAGCTTATAATAACGTTATACTATGATGCTGGCAGTAACGTTCAGAGTTACTGGGGTGTGTTAAACGCACTGAACTTGTGAAGTGAAACTTCAAACGCGTCGCCTGAAGAGGAAAGATACAGAATAGGTTTTACTTAACAACAGCTGCCTTTATTGTGTCTTATTTATTGTTAAACGTGTCTTGAAATGATAAGAGACTGAGCAAGTAACTGAGCAGCCTTTGTGGACAAAAAACAGACGAATCCTTCTGATTGTCTATGGTTACGCCAAAGTTGTGGGATGTGACCAAAGGGTGGATCAGATCCTCTTCAGTGTGTAGTGTAGTATATTGTCAAGTTGTTGTTTTTTCCTTGCACGGCCTTGTTATGTGTTTTCATCAATTTTCTGCAATATAAGTAGAAAAAGTAAAATGAAGCATTGCACACAATGTTTCCAAGAAACACATTACTTCTCTGGAAACTATGTGCACTACACTGAGCTTTTAGTACTTCTGTCATTATTACTGGAGTATATTTCAGTAACCTCCTTCTAGCCCCCGAATTATATACACTCTCTTTACACCACATAGACAACTACTTTACAAGATCTGTCATTCTGTAGCCAGTCGAGGATATCCAGTGTACTTGCCACAACATGTAACATACCATAATACACTCATTGTTCACTTTAATAGGAACAGGTGTACATCTAAACAAATATCCAGTCATGTGGCAGCAGTGCGATATATAAAATCATTGCACATACAGGTCAAGAGCTTAAGTTAACTTTAACATCACCCATCAGAATCAGGGGAAATGTAATCTTGGTGCTCATGATTGTTAACCCTTGTATTGTGTTCGTATATTTGTTACTCAGCCAGTGTTCTTGGGTCTGGTGACCCGCTGCATTTTGGGTTTTTAATTCAACACAATCAAAAATTTTATGTTAAAATACTCTACAGATGTTTACTTCATTCCAATTACAAGCAATATAAACAGCATATATGGTTAATATTTGTCCTTTACCTTTATTACATCACATTTTTTAATTAAAGTGCTACTCATTTTTTATTGTTTTTAATAAAAATTAATTAAAAAAATCAAATTAATCAAGTTATGAGAGGGAAAAAAATCAACAAATTTACAAGGAAGCAATTTTTTTCAAAACTATTGATGTTTATGAATATGGGTCCCACAGACCCAAACAACATACAAGGGTTAATGCTAGACAGACTATTCAAAATCTGGTAAGGTCAGAATTTATCATTAGTCATTCATTGACTTAACCTGCTTTGTGTCAACATTTCAGGCTGCATAAGGTGGTGTAAAAGTGTTGGGAATGTTGGGATACACTGAGGCCTAACTGTCAATCAAACATTTATCAGATGCCATAGTCTGAGTAATTTTGTTGATCATATGCATCCCTTTATAATTACAATTTTCCCATCTGCAATTGGTTGCACGATAACAGCAGTACCGTCCCAGCATGATGGTAGCCATACTGTCATGCCAGACCGTCTGAATCCTACTTAAAGATGCACTGCTACACGTATTTCATTAATTTTGGGGTAATGTCTGAAGTTTACCAAGGACTCTCTAACATTTTTTGTGGGAAAAAAATGCCTTGGTTACCTTGTTTCAAGCCATTCTAATGTGGTATAGAAAACCTGCAGGAATATTCAAATGAGCTATGCTGCTTGGCTCCGATTGGCTAACCGCTAGGATATGAGAGCATCACCCAGAGCAATAAGTAGCCTAAGCTAGAGGAACTTTGTTTACAATCACCTGGAATTGTGGCAGAATGGCTTCTTCAGGTACTGTATATTTCCATATATATATATATATATATATGGAATCTGAATCTGAAGAGGAGACAGAAGCACCAGAATCAGCTTGTTTAGCCATGGATGTATATGGATGGTAATTTAACCATTTAAGTAAACCATCAAGCATTTTGAAACATAATAAAATGTATTCGTGGCAATTGTCTTCTGACATTTTCACTTTTAAACCATTACACCATTGGTTAGTGGCCAAATGTGTGTAGATGACAAAAAGGGCGATGTCTGCATTTTCTTCAGAGTGCTGCTGCATAAAGTTTCATTCATTCATGGGCCTTCCGAGGTCTGTTAAATCTATATAATTAGGCTATATAATAACCGCAGTGAATGGCAACGGATTTTGTGCTTTTAATTCACGTCTTTCATATCATTCTGCGAGAGATCCGTTCAATTATTGTAATAGAATTCCATTGAAGGTGAAAGTCAGCTAAGACGTTGCCTCGCAAACAGGGGCGATTCTAGAATTTTCATTTTAGGGGATCTCAGCCCCCAGGGACTTAAGTAAAGTTGGCCCCATATTCCCAGATTCGAGTTTCCCGAGTCAATAGCTCCTGAACTAAAGGGTGTTACTACACAAATAACACCGCTTTTTTATATTAGTAATGTAGAGAGGCAGCTAAAACCAAATTTTTCTCAAAATCTGCTTTCCTCCGCGGTGGACAAAATACACAAGTCTCTATATGCAGACAACTGAGAAACAGATTCCAAGGGACCGTCTGCAAAGTGCAAAACCCGAAAAGCGAATACTATAAAAACAGTCAATAACTTTACTGTAGTACACTGTACTGTCATCAAACTCAGATCACACATCACTGATGTCTTAATACATGTACTAAAACACTTATTTTGGGGAAATTTCTTTTTGTTGATTTTTTATGATTTTTCATAATATAAAAAATCAATAGCTTTACTGTAATACACTGTACTGTCATCAAACTCAGATCACACATCACTGATATCCTAATTGATATAGTACAACATGTATTTTGGGGAAATGTCAGAACAGAACCATCCCGCCAACACTAAATCTATGCTCGCTAACCTTCATTTACGAAGTGGTCCTGACTGAAATCAAGCATTGCGTTAGTCCAGGCAGGCCACGCAGTAAGCTGCATCAGCTGCTAATCAGCTGTCCACTAGGCGCACCAATCCAGCACGACTTCCGTAATATCCCTCCTTTTAAATCCTCGCCTTCGAGCGCACCTACGCATTGCCGCTACTGCGATCCAACACCCTCCTCCGTCCCCGACTCCTCCAGCTAGAACCTGTCGCCAGCGCCGATTAAATTCTTCACATAAAAAAAAAAAATTCGCACCTCGCGCAATTTCGGTTCTGATTCTGCGCTGCAATGGGGGTCTATTCATTCCCCAACGCTGCCTCCCCGCCCCGTCCATGCATGCGCACGGACGGGCGCGTGGGAAAATTCTCCCAGAACAGAACCATCCCACCAACACTAACTGTATGCTCGCTAACCTTCATTTACGAAGTGGTCCTGACTGAACTAAATTCGACTTTAATATATGTTAGTATATTCAAATTAGTGTATCTTGTATTAGAGCAGTCTTGTATTTATGCTTTGAGTACAATCCTCTCATAGTCCTATAATCATAATAATACATAGTCCTACATCATTGATCTGCTGTTCAAACTCTTTATATAGTCTAACTGATTATTCTTTCTTTTTTTCTTTCACAGTGGAGTCTCACGGAAGTCTGTTGCTCCAAAAAACCTCTCTATCCTAATTATCATTGTTGTGCTCATGTTTGTGATATATTTCCTGACTGGTTTAAAACCTGTGAAATCTTACAAGCCTGACTATTTTTACCCTCACTGGAAAAAGACAAACCTTATGGCATGCGGATGGAAAGTAAAATATGACCCAATCATTAAAGTCACCAATGTTAAAACGTACATGGTTGGCTCCTATGTAGAGCACCGACAGGAGGTGAAAAGGATACGGACAATTGCTATAGTGCTTCGCAGTGAAAATGCAGAGTATCAATGCATGCTTTGCTGCAATGGAATGAAGGTGCCTGTATCTGCTACTTTAAACATTCACTCTGATCACTTTGATTTTGAGTACGGCACTGCTGATATTATATGCCAAATACCGGAAGAGTGTACAACACCAACACATGTAGCTATCACTTCCAAATCACCTAAAGAGAATGGATTATTGCAGGATATGCATGCCTTCCAACCTGTTAGGAATCAACAGAAACAGGAAGTTTTTCCCTATGAATTCACAGTTTGCATTTCAACCATGTATGACTATGAGAATGTATTGCTGCTTGTGCAGGCCATAGAGATGTTCAGGATACTTGGTGTCCAGAAGGTAGCTATTTACAAAACCAACTGCAGTAAAGATACACAGAAGGTCCTGGATTATTACATCAGGAAGAACTTTGTGGAGCTCATCCCTTGGAGTCTATCGCCCTACATTAATGTGTCCAGAGGCTGGCAGAAGTTTAAATCGCCAGGGGAACTACACTACTTTGGGCAAATCGCAGCACTTAATGACTGTTTGTATCGTTACATGTACAAGAGTCACTATGTAGCTCTTCAAGATCTGGATGAATTCATTCTACCTTTGAATTTTACCAATTGGACAGAGCTTCTGCCTGAATTGGAGAGGGAATATGGTCAGGGGATTGGCTTTGAGTTTGAGAATAATGTTTTTCCTATTTACTTGAAGGATTCAAAGTCCAAAAAGTATTCACCAGACTCCTGGAAGAAGGTTCCAGGACAAAACATTTTAGAATATGTTTATAGGTTAGTCAATGATCCTTCAAAATTCAATAATTTCAAAGTTATTGTAAATCCTCGTCTAGTGTTTGAAACTACAGTCCATGGATTGTTGAAATCAATGACGGGTACTGTGAGAGTGAACCCTGAAGTTGCCCGCATGTATCACATAAAGAACTTTACAAAAGAAGATGCGTTAACAGATAAAAGCATACTGGACACACATCTCAGAGACTATGCAGATAGGCTGATACCTGCTGTTTCTGAAATGCTTTATATTGCACTAAAATTGCCAAAAGTGTAAAACAAGTCTGTGATGAGATAGACAACTATATGTAAAAAGTATGGTCATGAGTAAAGAAGACATTTTTTATAAACATGAACATCTAAACATACTAAATGCACTCCGATAAAGCTGAAGAGTTTGACTGAATTGTACAAGACAGGAAGCGTTACATTTCCAAAGAATATTTCTTAATAAAAGAATTCCTATGAAATTTAAGCATTTATTCAGGAGGATTAAACTGTTCAGCATGTTGTCAGTGACTACTAATTTATTGTCATTTCAACCTTTTTTATCCTAATTATTATTTAAATTGTCTTATTTGCAGCTGTTGATTCCTGTCAATTTTAATTACAATAGTTTCAATCTGATTAGTACTTATGTTGGCAGTAGACAGCTTCACATTCATAGACAGCACAGATGGAAGGAAATAATCACAATCTTCAGAAATCGCACCAGACATCTGTCTGTATTGTATCAATGGGCTTCATATTGAAGGAATTTTATTATTTTATATATATATATAAAATCCCAGTTTCAACCTGATCTCACACATACCTTTGTCCAGGATTACCAGACGTCCTTTAAGACATAGCAGCACTGTTGTGAAAATCAGTTTTATTGCTGATAAAATTAAACATTCTGTTCGTATATAAAATTCACCAATGTAAATATGTATCATAGCATGCTAGATGAAGAATAAGCAGTGTATGCTCTTTGCTACAGATCATATGGGCTCTGTTGTCTGCATTCCAATTGGTAATTACTGCACCGTTAATCTGTACTTAACAAAAAATTAAGTTTAACTATTTTCCGCTTTGCTGCATTGCTGGAAAAGGTCACAGTCACCTATTGTCCCCAAAAACATGTTATGTCTGAAGTTCAAAGACACTCAGTGTCTACTCCAAAATGCTTTTTTAAAGAAATGCTATGGTTTTATCCTGGGACTTATTGACAGTTTTCTTGTACTGAACATCCTTTCAAGGTATTTTTTTAATGTTTTAATGTGACGTTGTCTTTTCTACTGTTATCTGCTCATTAGGGATCTTGAAATAAAATTAATTTTAATAGCTTAGTGACAAATCCATGCACAATGACACATAAGTAATATATTTTAAATAAATAAAAACAAAATCTTATTACTCCCTGATGTAAAATAAATTGTTTTATAAACATCCACAGACATTGGTTTCAGATGGCGGTCCAACTGATCCATTATTTAATGAAAACGGGTTTTATTCTAAGCAAACTAGTTAATATAGAATACCTAATCTGTCTTTATGCAAGAAAAAAGAGATAGATGTGATCCGTCTCTCTTTCTCTCTTTTTGACCTGTGAGCTAAGCTGTTTTGAAAGTTTACCATTAGTGTTCCATTAGAATAAAGCAGCTATTTGAAACCTCCCTGATCATTTTTCCAAATGTACTGATATATAAAAACACTGCTAATCTATATCATGATTGTTGGATAAGATATTGTTCTGAAAAATTTGCATCATTTTCCATATATTATTTATTATTTGTGCAAAACAAGGAGATACACATCTAAAAAAGTATTCTGATATACCCTGGTAGGATGAAATAAAAACAGAACCCTTTGGAAATACTTTTGCTATTTATGTTTAAAGAAGGAAGGATATACCAAGAACATCATTTCCACCATGAAGTACATACGTACATACTCTAGTAATGATAATGGGTTATGATGTGTCATTGAATTTTGTATTAATGAAGTGATATACATTCAAAATATTAGAATAATACTTACAAAATTATTCACATAAAAACAATAATGTAGTAGTGAATGTGTGTAGTGAATTATTTTAAGAAATAAACTAAATAAAATGTATGTGTCCTTACAACACATTTACAACATTGTACAACGTTGTATGACAGTAGATAATATTTGTAGATGGTGCCTAAAGTACAGTGTAGGGTACAATACCTAAGGCACCGTCTACAAATTTAATTTGACGTGACATGACATACAGCTAAGTACGGTGACCCATACCCATGACCCAACACACACCGCGAACAGACACCTGGAGCAGAGGGCAGCCATTTATGATCATATATATATATATATATATATATATATATATATATATATATATATATATATATATATATATATATATATATATATATATGTATGTATAGTTCTTATTTTTTGTGAGTACTTATGTACTAGCATAAATAATACAAAATATACAGTACGTTATACACCCGTGGCCGTATTTGCAAGAAATGTTTCTGTACATTGTAATGAAAGATTCTTCCTACCGGATGAAGTGCATCTTCTGCCTACCGAAAATCACTGAAGTTTTACTGTTTTACTTTTACTTCAAATAATTAAGTACATTAAATATCAGAAAATTACTTTTGATACTTAAGTACAGTATATATCAGATACTTTAAGACTTTTACTTGAGTAATATTCTAAAAGGTGACTTTCACTTCTACCAAAGTTTTTTCTAGTACGATACTTGTACTTTTACTCAAGTATTGCTTTCTAGTTCTTTATACAACACTGCATAACTGATCTGTCATATATTCTGTATTCATATTTAATAGTTGTACTGTCTATATTGTCTTACATTGTCTGTATTGTCCTCTATTGTCTGTTTTGTCTAAAAGGTACATGGTGACGGAAACAAATATGAGATGGATGATGATATGTTATTCAACTTCTCTTTTTGGAGTTAGTGAGGGCGTTTTTTATTAATCGTGTGAACTTGTGAAGTGAAACTTCAAAAACCGGAAGAGGAAAGTAACAGATTAGGTTTTACTTAACAAAAAGTGCCTTTATTGTGTCTTATTTATTGTGTTTTCTGCAATATAGGAAGGAAAATAAACACAATGCTTCTCTGGAAACTATGTGCACTACACTGAGCTTTTAGTACTTCTGTTATTATTACTGGAGAACATTTCAGTAACCTCCTTCTAGCCCTTGAATTATATACACTCTTTTTACACCTCATAGTACACTACTTTACAAGATCTGTCATTCTGTAGCCAGTCGAGGATATCCAGTGTACTTGCCACAACGTGTAACATACCATAATACACTCATTGTTCACTTTAATAGGAACAGCTGGACATCTAAACAAATATCCAGTCATGTGGCAGCAGTGCGATATATAAAATCATTTCACATACAGGTCAAGATGGTTAATGCTAAACGGCCAGAATTTAGCATTAGTCATTAGTTATTCATTGACTCAACCTGCTTTGTGTCAACATTTCAGAAACTGGGCAGGAAAAATCACTGGGCAGGAAAAATCACTGACCCTTCATACCCTGGATAGAACTTTGCTTCCCAAAACTGCTGGACACAGGAACAGTTTCTTTTTCCAGACAATCACCCTGATTAACAACTCACCATAATTATAGTCTCTGCTTCATATCTATAAGTACTGCATTATCAGAACTATCAGTAATCACATCATCTGTATATGTCACACACACTACTTCTGCTGTATATTGTACAAAAGCATAAAACTGCACGATACTGTTATTTGCACTACGATGCACTTCTCACACTTTATGTACATAACTGTTCTGTCATATATTCTGTATTCATATTTAATACTCACACTGTCTACATTGTCTTTTATAGTCTGTTTTGTCTAAAAGGTACATGGTGACAGAAACAAATATGAGAGACAAATATAACAAAAAAATTTTTTTGTATTTTTTTCTGTGATTTTTATTACTCTGAGTTGAATACATTCTTAAATGTATTCTTATGTTTACTCTTAAAGCTGTAATTATGTAAACACTTGTTTTGAAGTAAATTGTTTTGAGCACATTTGTTGTTGAGTGTTTCATTTACCTTTAAGTTAATAAGACATTTACATACTGTCAGCTGCATGTGTGGCACATATGGGCCAATAGATTTTAACAGAACTCAACCATACTAAAATTGCATATAAGGCTCATATTTGGGCCACATTAAATTGTATTATTTGTCTCATGTTTGGTGGAGTTATGGCACTCCTTTGGTTCAGTTCTTTCAAAGAAGAGGTGTGCCATATTTGGGCCACATAAAATTAAATTTGGCTCATGCTTGGTAAACTTACGACATTGCTTTGGTTCAGTTTTGGCAAAGAAGAGGTGTGCCATATTTGGGCCACATAAATTACATTTGGCTTATGCTTGGTAAACTTACGGCACTGATTTGGGTCAGTTTTGTGGGCCATATCTGGGCCGACAAACACAAACTAATCTGGGCCACAGCTCAGCTGTTTATCTGGCCCAAACTCACACTGTCTACATTGTCTTTTATTGTCTGTTTTGTCTAAAAGGTACATGGTGACAGAAACAAATATGAGATGGACAATGATATGTTATTCATCTTCTCTTTTTGGAGTTAGTGAGGGCGTTTATTATCTTGTGAAATTGTGAAGTGAAACATCAAAAATCGGAAGAGGAAATTTACAGCTTAGGTTTACTTAACAAAAAGTGCCTTTATTGTGTCTTACTTATTTTTAATAGTGTCTTGAAATGAAAAGAGACTGAGCACATACCTGAGCAGTCTGTGTGTACACTTGATTGTCCATGGTTATCAAAGTTCCCAAGGTTGCGATCTGTCACCAAAGGGTGGATCAGATCCGCTTTAGTGTGTAGTGTAGTCTACTGTTAAGTTGTTGTTGTTGTTGTTGTTGTTGTTGTTGTTGTTGTTGTTGTTTTCTTCATTGCAGCCCCTTGTTGTGTGTTTTCATCAACTTTCTGCAATATAGGTAGGAAAAGTAAACACATTGCTTCACTATGTGCACTACACTGAGCTTTTAGTACTTCTGTCATTATTACTGGAGAACATTTCTGTACTTAAGTAAATTTTTCTGGTATCAGTACTTTACTCCATTATTTATTTTTTGGACAACGTTTTACTTTTACTCATTACATTTTTACACAAATATCTGTACTTTTTTCTTCTTACATTTTCTGTTCATTGAGGGCTGTTTCCAGCCTATCATCCTATCATTGTGCAGCTTTTTCCCCATGTGACTGGTGTACTGTATCATTTACTGGCTATCAGACATAGACTAAGGAATGGCTAATGTTAATTCAGAGGGAGTCACCGATGTTAAAATAACCAACAACGAGGACATTCCTGAACACACATGGCCATAAATGAGGGAGATGTTTGAAATAATCGGCGTCAAAAAGGATTCCTGGCGAATGCGTTGCGAATTGTGTCAACCAGGGGCAGTTCTAGCCCTTTTTTAGGGTGGCTTCAGCCCCCTGTCTGTAATCTCATCCACCCTAAAACTATAAGGATAATTTTTACTTTCATAAATAAACAATAAAAATTACGTTAAAATGCAGGACATGTCGTCGATGGGAAAGAAATTTATTTATCAGTTTGATAAAGAGCGATTTTTTTTTTACTTTGCTTTTACACGCGTGTGTTGTAGTCTTTCGAAAGTGTGTCTTCAGCTGTCTGCTTTATTTGAACGGAAAAGCACAGGTACGCGCAGCGTGCACGCGCAGTCAGAGCTGGAGCCGTTAAATTGTACTTATAAAGATATGTCCCCACAGTGAAAAACTTTGCTTTTATCATTATTATTGTAGTCATTTTAGTCATTTGTCTATGTGTAGTCATTTGTCTATGACACTGCAAGGCAAGTTTATTTATACTGTAGCACATTTCATACACAATGGTAATTCAAAGTGCTTTACATAAAGAAAGTAAAACTATCATTAAAAAAATAATCACAACAATAAAAACAAGTAATTAAAAAAGGTTTTAAATTTTATTTAAAATTAATTAAGACACTTAAAAAGAAATTGCTTATACAAAAAATACAGTGAGGTCAGTTCGGACGTAGCACAGTGCTCATTTGTAAATGCACAGCTAAACAATATGCTAATTGTGGCCGTTAATGTTAAGTTAACATTATGCCAAGTCGTCCTAAATAAAACAATGTATGGGAAACGGCTTTGGCGTGTTAGTTACAGTGCACTGTGTAACAAGCAAGTAAACAAGCTAATTTTAACTAGATAAGTAATATTTTAATCGCTAATATAGCAGATTCATGGAAAAAACATCGGTAATCAGCATTTTTGCCGCAACTAAATTATGAATGAGTCTGCATCAACTACATTAAAGAGAATCGCTTTATTTAAAGTGGATAAAATCCCCTACTTAATGGAGTTTAATATGAATTGATCCGCAGCCACACACCTGACTCGTGTGTGCAGAGTAGATGAGATGTACTGGGAAAGTAGGCAGTGGGTCAAACCACTGTGAGGAAGGGGAGGGGGGACTCAACTGTTTCTAAATGCATTTTTTGCGGGGTTTTTCGACTTAGACAATTATTTAGGTATACATACATATATTTTTCATAATAGAGAGTGCGACCCTACTGAACACCTTTAGGATGAATGTGAACGCTGACTCCACAATACCTCACCTACATCAGTGCCTGCCTTTCGTAACACTCTTGTGGCTGATGAACACAAAGATCCATCAGCACACTCCATAATTACACACACACACACACACACACACACACACACACACACACACACACACACACACACACACACACACACACACACACACACACACTGCACAAAAAAACAAGATGAATAAGGAGACTTCTGGTCTTCGCAGGTAAAACAATTTAATCTTCCTCTCATTACAAAGGTTTGCATTTGTAGTAAAATATTTTAAAAACAAAAAATATTTTAAATTCATCCTTTTCTGGTCTTAGTTTCGTTTTCGCTTTAAGAGGCGAATAACGGTTTTGAACTAGACATCGACACTACCTAGATTCGACTTTAATATATACTTATATATATGTTTATAGATAGTTTTTTAATATAATTTTTTAAATAACTATACAAAAAAGTTCACAAAACAAGGGAAACTGTTTATCGACAGATTATTTTAGCTTATAATAACGTTATACTATGATGCTGGCAGTAACGTTCAGAGTTACTGGGGTGTGTTAAACGCACTGAACTTGTGAAGTGAAACTTCAAACGCGTCGCCTGAAGAGGAAAGATACAGAATAGGTTTTACTTAACAACAGCTGCCTTTATTGTGTCTTATTTATTGTTAAACGTGTCTTGAAATGATAAGAGACTGAGCAAGTAACTGAGAACTGGTTACGCCAAAGTTGTGAGATGTGACCAAAGGGTGGATCAGATCCCCTTCAGTGTGTAGTGTAGTATATTGTCAAGTTGTTGTTTTTTCCTTGCACGGCCTTGTTATGTGTTTTCATCAATTTTCTGCAATATAAGTAGAAAAAGTAAAATGAAGCATTACACACAATGTTTCCAAGAAACACACTTGCCACAACATGTAACATACCATAATACACTCATTGTTCACTTTAATAGGAACAGGTGTACATCTAAACAAATATCCAGTCATGTGGCAGCAGTGCCATATATAAAATCATTGCACATACAGGTCAAGAGCTTAAGTTAACTTTAACATCACCCATCAGAATCAGGGGAAATGTAATCTTGGTGCTCATGATTGTTAACCCTTGTATTGTGTTCGTATATTTGTTACTCAGCCAGTGTTCTTGGGTCTGGTGACCCGCTGCATTTTGGGTTTTTAATTCAACACAATCAAAAATTTTATGTTAAAATACTCTACAGATGTTTACTTCATTCCAATTACAAGCAATATAAACAGCATATATGGTTAATATTTGTCCTTTACCTTTATTACATCACATTTTTTAATTAAAGTGCTACTCATTTTTTATTGTTTTTTAATAAAAATTAATTTAAAAAAATCAAATTAATCAAGTTTCAAAATCAGCAAATTTACAAGGAAGCAATTTTTTTCAAAACTATTGATGTTTATGAATATGGGTCCCACAGACCCAAACAACATACAAGGGTTAATGCTAGACAGACTATTCAAAATCTGGTAAGGTCAGAATTTATAATTAGTCATTCATTGACTTAACCTGCTTTGTGTCAACATTTCAGGCTGCATAAGGTGGTGTAAAAGTGTTGGGAATGTTGGGATACACTGAGGCCTAACTGTCAATCAAACATTTATCAGATGCCATAGTCTGAGTAATTTTGTTGATCATATGCATCCCTTTATAATTACAATTTTCCCATCTGCAATTGGTTGCACGATAACAGCAGTACCGTCCCAGCATGATGGTAGCCACACTGGGACGGTACTGCTGTTATCGTGCAACCAATTGCACCAATTGTAATTTTAGAATAGTTTTGGAACTTGACAATGACTGAATTAGGAGTCGTAATAAATATATCAACAGCCTCTTTTTTTTAAACGTGCTATGATGATATAAACTGGTCAATTGTGTTTTCCATAAATAAATATACAGTACCCTCAAAAGTCAGTACACCCCTTGCATTTCAGCAACCGCTATAGTATATTTTCTCAAGGGACAATACTATAGAAATTAGACTTGGATATATTTTCGAGTAGTCAAGTAGTGCTGCTTGTAAAGAGATATAGATTTACTGTATTCTGAAAATAACTTGCAGCCATTATTGTCAAAGTAGCTGGCAACTGTGGTGGAAATCTTTCCTCTAAAGATGTTTGTAAGGCCTTGTTCTTCTATGCTTTTACCTTGTAGCTGTTGTGGCTAGAAATGGTCATTGCCAGGGGTTGTTAGCTTAGATTATGAGAAGGACAGAGGGGACTGGAGATGAGTTGGCAGGACTTGGGTTCATTAACAACTTCTAGTAGACTAGATTAAGATTAAGTAAGACTAGATTAAGTAAGACTAGATTAGTTTGTTCAGGAGATGTGCATTTAAGCCAATGATTGATGATGTTTTGCTTTTACATTTCTTTTTGTTTGAATCCTGTCTATAAAATCTTGATGTAATCGATGATCAGGGCCAGGCCTTACTCATGCTATATGAGGAGTATTGGGTCCTGCTGCACGGCAGAGAACACAATACATTGTGAAACATTTTCACTCTTGCCCGTGCCTACCAGTGTGATACTTTATACTTTAAATCTCTGAAAACTCAAACTTCCACAACACAACAAAAGTGAGTAAACCCTAAGTGATAACAGCATGATGTTTAAACATGCAAAACCACATATCCTATTGATCATGTTCATGTTTTTGTCTCCTTGACAGAACAATACAAATTAATTGTGAGGGTGTATGTATTTATTATTTACCTGATAATGAACTGTACTGACACAGACCCTGTCAGATTACACACGTGCTCAAACACTCACAAACCCTCTTTGCACATGCTCTTTTGTCTCATTTCACTGTGTACTGCAACAGCTAAATGTGGTTGACATGACAATAAAAGCTTCTTGACTTGACTTGAACCACAGACACACACACACACACACACACACACACACACACACACACACACACACACACACACACACACACACACACACACACACACACACTGTACAAAAAAGATGAATACACAGACTGCTGATCTTTGCAGGTAAAGCAATTTAATGTTCATCTCATTACAGGTTTGCATTTCTAGTGAACTATTTTTGAAGCATAAGATATTTTAAATTAATTCTTTTCTGGCCTTGGTTTTGTTTTTGCTTAAAAGAGGTGAATAATGGGTTTTAACTAGACATTTCACACAACTAAATTCGACTTTAATATATTAGTATATTCAAATTAGTGTATCTTGTATTAGAGCAGTCTTGTATTGGTGCTTTGAGTACAATCCTCTCATAGTCCTATAATCATAATAATGTATTATGTATATATATATATATATATATATATATATATATATATATATATATATACATGTATATATATACATATATATATACATGTATATATACATATATATATATATATATATATATATATATATATATATATATATATATATATATATATATATATATGTATATATACGTATATATATATACATATATATATAGTCTAACTGATTATTCTTTCTTTTTTTCTTTCACAGTGGAGTCTCACGGCAGTCTGTTGCTCCAAAAAACCTCTTTATCCTAATTATCATTGTTGTGCTCATGTTTGTGATATATTTACTGTCTGGTTTAAAACCTGTGAAATCTCACAAGCCTGACTATTTTTACCCTCACTGGAAAAAGTCAAACCTTACGGCATGCGGATGGAAAGTAAAATATGACCCTATCATTAAAGTCACCAATGTTAAAACATACATGGTTGGCTCCTATGTAGAGCACCGACAGGAGGTGAAAAGGATACGGACAATTGCTATAGTGCTTCGCAGTGAAAATGCAGAGTATCAATGCATGCTGTGCTGCAAAGGAACGAAGGTGCCAGTATCTGCTACTTTAAACATTCACTCTGATCACTTTGGTTTTGAGTACGGCACTGCTGATATTATATGCCAAATACCGGAAGAGTGTCCAACACCAACACATGTGGCTATCACTTCCAAATCACCTAAAGAGAATGGATTATTGCAGGATATTCATGCCTTCCAACCTGTTAGGAATCAACAGAAACAGGAAGTTTTTCCCTATGAATTCACAGTTTGCATTTCAACCATGTATGACTATGAGAATGTATTGCTGCTTGTGCAGGCCATGGAGATGTTCAGGATACTCGGTGTCCAGAAGGTAGCTATTTACAAAACCAGCTGCAATAATGATACACAGAAGGTCCTGGATTATTACGTCAGGAAGAACTTTGTGGAGCTCATCCCTTGGAGTGTATCGTCCTACATTACTGTGTCCAGAGGCTGGCAGAAATGGAAATCGCCAGGGGAACTACACTACTTTGGGCAAATCGCAGCACTTAATGACTGTTTGTATCGTTACATGTACAAGAGTCACTATGTAGCTCTTCAAGATATGGATGAATTCATTCTACCTTTGAATTTAAACAATTGGGCAGAACTCCTGCCTGAATTGGAGAGGGAATATGGTCAGGAGGTGGGATTTGAGTTTGAGAATAATGTTTTTCCTATTTACTTGAAGGATCCAAAGTCCAAAAAGTATTCACCAGACTCCTGGAAGAAGGTTCCGGGACAAAACATTTTAGAATATGTTTATAGGTTAATCAATGATCCTTCAAAATTCAATAATTTCAAAGTTATTGTAAATCCTCGTCTAGTGTTTGAAACTACAGTCCATGGATTTTTGAAATCAATGACGGGTACTGTGAGAGTGAACGTTGAAGTTGCCCGCATGTATCACATAAAGAACTTTACAAAAGAAGATGCGTTAACAGATAAAAGCATACTGGACACACATCTCAGAGACTATGCAGATAGGCTGATACCTGCTGTTTCTGAAGTGCTTTATATTGCACTAAAATTGCCAAAAGTGTAAAACAAGTCTGTTATGAGATAGACAACTATATGTAAAAAGTATGGTCATGAGTAAAGAAGACATTTTTTATAAACATAAAAATCTAAACATACTAAATGCACTCCGATAAAGCTGAAGAGTTTAACTGAATTGTACAAGACAGGAAGCGGTACATTTCCAAAGAATATTTCTTAATAAAAGAATTCCTATGAAATTTAAGCATTTAAGCATTTATTCAGGAGGATTAAACTGTTCAGCATGTTGTCAGTGACTACTAATTTATTGTCATTTCAACCTTTTTTTAATCCTAATTATTATTTAAATTGTCTTATTTGCAGCTGTTGATTCCTGTCAATTTTAATTACAATAGTTTCACAATCTTCAGAAATCGCCCCAGACATCTGTCTGTAGTGTATCAAGGGGCTTCATATTGAAGGAATTTTATTATTATATATATATATATATATATATATATATATATATATATATATATATATATATATATATATATATAATCCCAGTTTCAACCTGATATCACACCTTTGTCCAGGATTACCAGACGTCCTTTAAGCCTTAGCAGCACTGTTGTGAAAATCAGTTTTATTGCTGATAAAATTAAACATTCTGTTTGTACATAAAATTCACCAATGTAAATATGTATCATAGCATGCTAGATGAAGAATAAGCAGTGTATGCTCTTTGCTACAGATCATATGGGCTCTGTTGTCTGCATTCCAATTGGTAGTCACTGCACCGTTAATCTGTACTTTAACAAAAAATTAAGTTTAACTATTTTCCGCTTTGCTGCATTGCTGGAAAAGGTCACAGTCACCTATTGTCCCCAAAAACATATGTCTGAAGTTAAAAGACACTCAGTGTCTACTCCAAAATGCTTTTTTAAAGAAATGCTATGTTTTTATCCTGGGACTTATTGACAATTTGCTTGTACTGAACATCCTTTCAAGGTATTTTTTAATGTTTTAATGTGACGTTGTCTTTTCTACTGTTATCTGCTCATTAGGGATCTTGAAATAAAATTAATTTTAATAGTTTAGTGACAAATCCATGCACAATGACACATAAGTAATATATTTTAAATAAATAAATAAATAAATAAAAACAAAATCTTATTACTCCCTGATGTAAAATAAATTGTTTTATAAACATCCACAGACATTGGTTTCAGATGGCGGTCCAACTGATCCATTATTTAATGAAAACGGGTTTTATTCTAAGCAAACTAGTTAATATAGAATACCTAATCTGTCTTTATGTAAGAAAAAAAAAGAGATAGATGTGATCCGTCTCTCTTTCTCTCTCTTTTTGACCTGTGAGCTAAGCTGTTTTGAAAGTTTACCATTACTGTTCCATTAGAATAAAGCAGCTATTTGAAACCTCCCTGATAATTTTTCCAAATGTACCAATATATAAAAACACTGCTAATCTATATCATGGTTGTTGGATAAGATATTGTTCTGAAAAATTTGCATAATTTTCCATATATTATTTATTATTTGTGCAAAACAAGGAGATACACATCTAAAAATGTATTCTGATATACCCTGGTAGGATGAAATAAAAACAGAACCCTTTAGAAATACTTTTGCTATTTATGTTTAAACTGTTCAGCATGTTGTCAGGCACCACAAAGGTATCATGAAAGCATATGAATGTCTACTGGCACAAAAATACAAAGCCTATAAAAGTGACTATTCGTTAATTTTAATTTTTATTTAAATTGTTTTTTTTGCAGCTGCTGATTTCTGTCAAATTTAATTACAATAGTTTCAATGGCAGTAGACAGCTTCACATTCATAGACAGCACCAATTTAAGGAAATAATCACAATCTTCAGGAATCGCCCCAGACATCTGTCTGTAGTGCTGTCAAAAGCAAGCCTCTGGTTAGCCAACCTGTAAGCTGTGATATTTGGAACTAATTTGAGGACAAAAAGGTTTATAATGGCCTATTATTTCAATTGAATGTGTGCCTGAATTCAGCACAATGACTAAGCAAATATGTATTGAAACACAAGATATGTGTATGTTTAAAGAAAAAAAAAATTTACAGACAGTGCAAAATCAGTAAATACTGTCAATAGACAGTACAATATACTGTAATTCTCTACACAATTTAGTCTTTTAAGCAAACTCTCAGCAGGTATCAGGCTTTTAAAGAATTTATTCCTACAATTGTTCTTTATAGTTTTCTTCTTGTTCAACTCATATTTCCACAGAAACGTTCCTATCCATATATATTATCAATATATTATTGTTTTAATTAGTGTATATGTAATGTGTCTGTCTGTGTTTTCCCCTTGTTTCTGTCTGCCGTCTCTCCCTGATGTTAATTGTTTTGCTCCGCCCACTCATTGCTCACCATGGACACTAATCACATTCCATCTCTTCCCCAGGTGCCTTGTCTTTGTCTCTAATCGTCTCTGCTTTGTTATTGGCTCCTGTCCACTATATTTACTCTGTCTGTTCACTTCTCTGGTGTTGGTCGTTGTTTGGTCTGTGTCGTTCTCTGTTCCTGTTCAGTGTCCCGATCTGTTTTGCCTGCCTACTGTTTGTTGGTGTTTTGTTTATTAAAACCATAAACTGCATTTGGATCCTCACTCGCCTTTGTCCCACCGTGTCACATCGTGACAGAAGAGCTTACGGCCATTCCACTCTGAGAATGCCTGATCTCGTCCGATCTCGGAAGCTAAGCAGAGTCCGGCCTGGTTAGTACTTGGATAGGTGACTGCCTGGGAATACCAGGTGCTGTAAGCTCTTCTGTCACGATGTGACACGGTGGGACAAAGGCGAGTGAGGATCCAAATGCAGTTTATGGTTTTAATAAACAAAACACCAACAAACAGTAGGCAGGCAAAACAGATCGGGACACTGAACAGGAACAGAGAACGACACAGACCAACACAACCACAAACAACGACCAACAACCGGGAAGTGAACAGACAGAGTAAATATAGTGGACAGGAGCCAATAACAAAGCAGAGACAATCAGAGACAAAGACAAGACACCTGGGGAAGAGATGGAATGTGATTAGTGTCCATGGTGAGCAATGAGTGGGCGGAGCAAAACAATTAACATCAGGGAGAGACGGCAGACAGAAACAAGGGGAAAACACAGACAGACACATTACAGTATAACTATAGTATCCATTAAAAAAACATTTGGATTAAGTTACTAGCTGTATGCGGCAGGGGTATAATTTTCCCCCCCTCTGTTTAAAACGCAAAGCATATACAAAAGGATTAGATTCAATGAAACATGATATTTATCTTGACAACTATTGCCTACACAATAAATGTAATAAATGATTACTTATTTTTGTGTGGTAAAGTTTCGTTTTAATAGTCGGTAAACTTTCATTTATCAAATGCCAGTTATCAAATTCTACACATTTTATCATCCCTGGATAAATTTCACATCTGTAGCATACCATTTAGAGAGTCTTACCATACACTCCTGGCCAAGTTCTCCTTAGATGTGACTTCTGTCAAGACTTCCTTCTACAAGGAAAAGCTTGAAGCTTCGTCACATGACCCCCGGAAATTCCACAACATCATCTCTGCTCCACACAAACTCTGCACTGGTTTCCCACAGGCCTCAGACCTTGGTCCTCTTCTTTTCTCCCTGTATACTCATTCTCTTGGTGAAGTTATATTCCTTGAGTGAATATAAACACTTGGTCAAAAAGTGGTTTTATTCTGACTTATTCTTATCATTAACAACCATACAACAATGAATTTATTGTATGTAGAACAATCACATTTAAAGTAACAGATTTATTTATTCCTGGAGCTGTCAAAACAGACAGCACTTACCATGAGTATTAAAGTTTATCCAAGGAATATTCTGGGTGAGCTCATAAGCAGCATTTGTTGATGAGCACAAAAATAATTGGCAACTTTTTTCTTCTCAAAAAAGCGGTTTGATCAACATTGTTGTCGATTAAGCTCAACTGTAACATCACTGTTACAGTATACATCCGAAATAAGTCAAAACGTATTCAATTTAGAACACACCTATTAATCTTTCATAGGAACGTATGTAACGTCCCTGTGATTGAAACTGTAATACAGTGTGTAGTCTACAAGGTTGTCTGCATTTACTAATTCAATTGCCTCTGCCAGGTTGGGAACCTCAATTTTATAAGACATGTAGTCTCAGTCAAAACAGACTGTACTGTACATCTGACATTCAAAACAATACAAAGATGAATTTATGACTAATATGTTTCTCACAAGTCCAAATTCTGGTAGACTACTATTTGCCATACACATTAGTAACTTCGGAGGTAAATGGTGTTTAAGGCGCCTTTTGCGGGTGATGACATTAGACCTGATCAACCTGCTGTACTTTCCCTGCAAGTGGAAAAACATATTTTGTTGCACGATGTTCTGGATAATTTGGTCTGATGTGTGTACAATCCCTGTAATATCAAAATTTGTGAAGTTCAGGGAGGAGAATGTAACTGACATAAAACGTGAACTCATTGATTTAACCTGACCCTTGTCTATTTCCTGTAATATGTATTTATTTATTTTTTGCTTTAAGATTGGTTTATTAATGTTTTATATCTTCCTACTTTTTTTTAAAAAAAGAATGGTTTAGTGAAATCCACAAAATTTTGTCCTTAATTAGTGTTCATCGAATATAACTCCGGAACTTTTCTTTGGGTGCATCATGCGGTATGAGGCCGATGATGACGCACGTGTTTTTCACTCATCCACTCAATATATTCTTGTGGTAATATTTCTTCTCTGAAACGCAATTTTGATGCTAAGAGAATGTGTTTAACATCATGACAGTTGATTGTGTTAGCTATGTTAAAACTGTATCTGTTAATGTGTTTTTTAATTATTCAAAACGAGATATCATGTTGTGATCGTGATGCTAACTGTTTAGCATTATATGTACTAGTGTGTACCAGTGAGGGAGAAGCTGACACCTTGGAATCAGTGCATCCTGCTGGATTTGTTTAAGAGGAGGTTGTTCAATAAATGTTCAGCAAAACTTTTGTTTGTTTATTCATTTAGTACATTATTATGTTCCATTATTGGGGTGTTTAAAGAATTGAACTATTTTCAGGTTATTCTTCATCTTGGAAAAAAAAATCAAGGTTAAATATTCTAGTTTTAATGAATTATGTACTAAAATTACTTATTATTCAGAGCTTATAATAAGTGAAAATTGCATAATTATAAGCACGTTTGTCTAGTTTCAAGACCTAACAGTGTTTTTAGTGACTAGATTTGAGAAAATATTCTAGTTTTAATGCATTCTGCACTAAATGTAAGTATTATTCAATTCTTATAAAAAGAAAAAAACTGCAAAGTTTTAAGCATTTTTGTCTAGTTTTAAGATCTAATTGCATTTATTAGTGGCTAAATATTTATGCTATTTTCAAGAATTCTTATCAAGTCAATTTTGCTTACCCCATTGGCAGATTTTTTGCTTGATTCTAGTACACTTTAACTAGATTTAAGCATATCTTTCTTATTTCAAGAGGGGCATTTTTTGCAGTGTTCTGGTCAGATCTCAGCATGTCTGGCAGTAATATCATCATGGATGACTGCTCATCAGTTAAAGCTCAATCCTAGCAAAACTGAATTGCTGTTCATCCCAGGTGATTCTTCCCTAGGTCATGACCCTAGGGCTATATCCCTGCACAACGATCTGATCTCCCCTTCAGCCACAGCTCGCAACCTTGGGGTAACCATGGACAATCAACTGTCCTTTTCCTCTCATGTTGCTAATGTGACTCGCTCATGTCGGTTTCTTCTCTACAACATTAAAAGGATTAGGCCATTTTTGTCCACACAGGCTGCACAATGCAGAAATGCAGCTGCCCAGCTTGTTTTCAATGTGTTTTCTCACATACCACCGAGCTGCTGCAATCCCTCCACTGGCTTCCGGTAGCTGCACACATCAGATTCAAAACACTGATGCTGGCCTACAAAGCCAAAAATGGACCAGCGCCCTCTTACCTCAAAGCCCTCATCACTCCTCACACTGCAGCTTGCACCCTCTAATCTACCAGCACTGCTTCCACCATCTTTCAGGGTAAGAGAGGTCTTAGACTCTTTTCTGTTCTGGCACCAAGTATACTACTTACCTCTTATATTCTTTTCTGTTCTGGCACCAAAGTGGTGGAATGAACTTCCCCTAGGGGTCCGGACAGGCTATTTTCAAACGGCGGTTGAAGACCTACTTATTCAGGAAACACTTCAACTAGCACTTCTTTCCATATTTTTTGCATTTATCATTTATATATATATATATATATATATATAATATAAATCTTTGAAACTTTTTCAGTGTAACTTTGAGCAATGTTTTAAACTCATGGCATCTTAAGTATGTAACCTAGTGAACCAGCATTAATAAATCCAATGATAGAGATGACGTCGCTCTGGATAAGGGCGTCTGCCAAATCCGGTAAATGTAAATGAACTCATTCTGCCTATCAACTTCAAAAACTGGACAGAACTCCTGCCTGAATTGGAGAGGAAGTTCAAGCAAAAGATGGGCTTTGAATTCAAAGCATATTTGTTCCCTCTTTCAATCACAGATTTCAATCTAGATTCTCCAGGGTCCTGGAACAAAGTTATGGGAGTCAACATCTTAGAACATATATTTAGGTTAAGCAATGACCCCAAAGAGTTCAATAATTGTAGTTATAGTAAATCCTTGCTTAGTCTTTCGTACTACAGTGCACTGGTTTTTGCAGTCTGTGAATGGCAGCATCAGGGTGGACCCCAATATCGCACACATTTACCACATCAGGAACATATCGAGTGAAGCCTTGTTAACAAGTTCCATCACACAGGACACACGTCTCAGGGACTATGCAGATATGCTGATCCCTGCTGTTTCTGAAGTGCTTCAGCAAGCACTGGACATTCTCTGAATAACAGATATTCCACATAATCTAAAATGAATTACAATCACAGTGGTTACTTTAAGGAGGATCGAGTCTTTAATGTTAATGCCATAGGAAAACATTTAGCACTGAAGACTTTACACAGAGATGATGAGGAAAATGTATAAAGTGCAAGTGATTATCTTGTTTCATGGAATCACTTTTAGGTGGTACAGTAATTGTGCTTCATTTCACACCGTATTATACAAACATTTTCCACTAAAAGAACACAGACAATTGTTTAATTCCTTACATTTGCTTGTTTCATAGAGTCTTGACTATATTGTTAATACTGAATCAAATCTGATACTGAATCAAATCCTAAAGAATCGACACTGCATATCAGCTTTAGTAATAGCTTTTAGTATAACTGTAGCAATTCATTTGACCTTCTCAAACTGGTTGGTAAGACTACCTGTGAATTCAACATAACAGGTGCCATTTGGAGCAAGGATCTTTTAGAATCTTGGCATGAAATGTCATGTTTAGGTCATGCTGACGGAAACAAATATGAGATGAAAGGAAAGTATTTTTCAACTTTTCTTTTCTGAGTTATCGAGGGCGTTTATCAGAGGCAGTTCTAGGATTTCATCTTTAGGGTGGCTTAGCCCTCAGTGAGAATTTAAAACAAGAAGAGTTTTATATTATATATAATATGATTACATAGTAAGCCAAAAGTTATGGTATTATTTACAATGGCAAAAGTGGACACCAACATTTTATGCTTGATGTAATGATGCTAGTCTTGAATCAAATCAGTTCATGTATGGGGCTTTTTACACCTGGTCACTTCATGCGTTTTCTGTGATCGGATAGCTATCCGATCATAAAAAGTCCAGGTCTAAATGCCCTCCAAAACGTTTTCGAGACGGATATAAATCCGATAGCTCAAACCACTTCAGGAGGTGGTCTGGGATGCATTTCAGATGAAACTGGACAGGTGTAAATGAATGTGGTTGTTCAAGCCACATACATCAGTGCTATACTCCTCCAAAACGGAAGTACTTTACTCACAAGTGACTCGTGAGTCATGCATCACGCCAGAAACAAATCATCCGGCGTCCCATTCTAAAACTGGAGACCCAGTCTTGCACCGTAAAAGTTGGGTTGCACCAATCTTGGGTTTTAAAATGCACTGCTGCCACCATCGAAAATGCAGCCAACAGTAAATGCTGTTTTTTGTAGCATAATCGTCGTAAAAAGTTTTTTCGTCTTCTTTGATTGCATTCTGAAAACCGCATATACCTACTGTAAGCGTGTTCCATTTCAATGACCCCAGAAATGAGGTAAAATATATTTGCATTTTGGGTGGGAGTAGAAAGATCGGATTGATATCCGATTCGCCAAGATGCATTTATGTAGCCTAATGTAAATGGGACAGTTTTAACAAATCAGATAGCTATCGGATCAGAGAAAATACATGAAGTGACCAGGTGTAAAAAGGCCCTTAGTGTGCATTCTCTACAAACAGTGTGTCAAATCAATGCAGTCATTAATAAAAAATATTCACAAGACAAAGACCAAATCAATAAATGTTATTTTTATTTAGTATTGAATGGATTGTTTGCATTAATATTTCAGGGCTGTCAAGTGTCACGCATTGAGAGTGACAGTCACGCTTTTCGGTCTTTTGTCACGCTCTCCTGCCACACATCGTTTTTGTCAGGCAGAAAAACTTTTGGACTATTTATCATATATTTATTATGAACAAAACCTCAACAAGAAACAGTTTGTCTCTGGATGGGACATTGTCCTTAATCATGACCCTAAAAATGTCTGGGCTTGAGCCGAACTGTTTTAAATGGGAGCAACATTATAAATGATAAAGGAGTCCAAAAAGGCAACAAACACTTACAATAAACAACACCACTAATAATCTCTCTCTATCTCTCTCTCTCTCTCTCTCTCTCTCTCTCTCTCTCTCTCTCTCTCTCTCTCTCTCACACACACATACACACAGACACACACACACACACACACACACACACACACACACACACACACACACACACACACACACACACACACACACACACCACACAAATGAATTAATGGAAATTAAACAAATACTTTGTTTACTTTGTATTACTTCAGTGAACCTTGCCAAACAACAACTCCCCCATTATTGTTTGGGGGAATAGAGAGAAAAATGTCATGCTTGCCTTGTCATGTCATGCTTGTCTTCAAATCTTGAGAGCCCATTTGCGGCTTTCCGCCGACAAATTATGAATAAATGCCTCCAGCTCTGACTGACTCTGTGCTTCTCCGTTCAAATAAAGCAGATGGCTGATGATGCACTTTTGAAAGACTACAACGCACGCGCGTAAAAGCAAAGTAAAAACAATCGTTCTTGGATCAAACTGATAAATAATTTTCTTTCCCATTGACGACTTGTCCTACATTTTAACGTAATATTTATTGTTTATTGTTGAAAGTAAAAATTATATTTATAGTTTTAGTGTGGCTGAGATCACACACAGGGGGCTGAAGCCACCCTAAAAAAAATGTCTGGAACCGGCCTGGCATTTATTATTTATCCAATAATCAGCTGAACTGACACAGGACCCTCCCGCTCTCTCTCTCTCTCTCTCTCTCTCTCTCTCTCTCTCTCTCTCTCTCTCTCACACACACACACACACACACACACACACACACACACACACAGACTGCACAAAAAAACAAGATGAATAAGCAGACTGCTGATCTTCGCAGGTAAAACAATTTAATCTTCCTCTCATTGCAAAGGTTTACATTTCTAGTAAAATATTTAAAAACATAAAATATTTTAAGTTCATTCTTTCCTGGTCTTAATTTTGTTTTCGTTTTTATGAGGCAAATAATGTTTTTGAACTAGACACACACACACACACACACACACACACACACACACACACACACACACACACATATATATATGCACACACAACTACACACTGAAGAGGATCTGTGTGTATGTGTGTGTGTGTGGTTAACCAATGAACTGGTCAACTGTTACGTTGGTTGTTTTTTTCTTTGCACGGCCTTGTTATGTGTTTTCATCAATTTTCTGCAATATAAGTAGAAAAAGTCAAAAAACAACCAACGTAACAGTTGACCAGTTCATTGGTTAACCACACACACACACACACACACACACACACACACACACACACACACACACACACACACACACACACACACACACACACATATATATGCATATATGTGTGTGTGTGTGTGTGTGTGTGTGTGTGTGTGTGTGTGTGTGTGTGTGTGTGTGTGTGTGTGTGTGTGTGTGTCACCAGTTCATTGGTTAACCACACACACACACACACACATACACACACACACACACACATGCTTTTATGTGTGTGTGTGTGTGTGTGTGTGTGTGTGTGTGGTTAACCAATGAACTGGTCAACTGTTACGTTGGTTGTTTTTTGACTTTTTCTACTTATATTGCAATGTAATTATATAACCAATTATATGTACACTCAATTATATAACCAATGAACTGGTCACACACACACACACACACACACACACACACACACACACACACACACACACACACACACACACACACATATATATGCATATATGTATGTATGTGTATGTGTGTATATGCATATGTGTATATGCATATATGTATGTATATGTATGTGTGTGTGTGTGTGTGTGTGTGTGTGTGTGTGTGTGTGTGTGTGTGACCAGTTCATTGGTTAACCACACACACACACACACATACACACACACACACACATGCATATATGTGTGTGTGTGTGTGTGTGTGTGTGTGTGTGTGTGTGTGTGTGTGTGTGTGTGTGTGTGTGTGTGGTTAACCAATGAACTGGTCAACTGTTACGTTGGTTGTTTTTTGACTTTTTCTACTTATATTGCAGAAAATTGATGAAAACACATAACAAGGCCGTGCAAAGAAAAAAACAACCAACGTAACAGTTGACCAGTTCATTGGTTAACCACACAAACACACATACACACACACACACACACACACATATATATGCATATATGTGTGTGTGTGTGTGTGTGTGTGTGTGTG
This sequence comes from Tachysurus fulvidraco, assembly GCF_022655615.1. Lineage (NCBI taxonomy): Eukaryota > Metazoa > Chordata > Actinopteri > Siluriformes > Bagridae > Tachysurus > Tachysurus fulvidraco. The sequence continues at coordinate 5,834,481 of NC_062530.1, forward strand.
TGTGTGTGTGTGTGTGTGTGTGTGTGTGTGTGTGTGTGTGTGGTTAACTCAACTTGTGGCTAAAACGAAGTAGAAAAAGTCAAATGCAGCATTGCACACAATGCTTCTCTGGAAACTATGTGCACTATACTGAGCTTTTAGTACTTCTGTTATTATTACTGGATTACATTTCAGTAACCTCCTTCTAGCCCTTGAATTATATACACTCTCTTTACACCACATAGTACACTACTTTACAAGATCTGTCATTCTGTAGCCAGTCGAGGATATCCAGTGTACTTGCCACAATGTGGAACATACCATAATACACTCATTGTTCACTTTAGTAGGAACAGCTGGACATCTAAACAAATATCCAGTCATGGCAGCAGTGCCATATATAAAATCATTTCACATACAGGTCAAGAGCTTAAGTTAACTTTAACATCACCCATCAGAATGAGGGGAAATGTAGTCTTGGTGTTCATGATTGTTAATGCTAGACAGACTATTCAAAATCTGGTAAGGCCAGAATTTAGCATTAGTCATTCATTGACTCAACCTGCCTTGTGTCAACATTTCAGAAACCGGTCAGGAAAAATCATTACTGACCCTTCACACCCTGGACAGAACCTCTTTCAGCTCCTCCCTTTTGGCAGGTGCTACAGAACTTTGCTTCCCAAAACTGCCCGACACAAGGACAGATTCTTTCCCCAGAAAATCGTCATTATTAACAACTCACCATAATTATATTCCCTGCATCATATCTATAAGTACTACATTATCAGAACTGTCAGTAATCACATCATCTGTATATGTCACACACACTACTTCTGCTGTATATTGTACAAAAGCATAAAACTGCACAATACTGTTATTTGCACTACCATGCACTTCTCACACTTTATGTAAATAATTGATCTGTCATATATTCTGTATTAATATTTAATACTCACACGGTCTATATTGTCTTTTATAGTCTGTTTTGTCTAAAAGTTACATAGTGACAGAAACAAATATTAGATGGAAGGAAAGTGAACTGTATGTTTTAATGCATTTTGCAATGCTATAGTTTTCAACGTCCCTTTTCTGAGTTATTGAAGGCGTTTATTATTTATCCAATAATCAACTGAATTGACACAGGACCCTCCCACTCTTACACACACACACACACACACACACACACACACACACACACACACACACACACACACACACACTGTAAGGCCAGAATTTCGCATTAGTCATTCATTGACTCAACCTGCTTTGTGTCAACATTTCTTGCTGAATTAGGTGGTGTAAAAGTGCTGGGAATGTTGGGATACACTGAGGCCTGTCAATCAAACATTTATCAGATGCCATAGTATGAGTAATTTTGTCGATCATATGCATCCCTTTATAATTACAATTTTCCCATCTTTAATTGGCTGCTACCAGCATGATAACAGCCGTACCGTCCCAACATGATAGCAGCCATACCTTCATGCCAGACCGTCTGAATCCTACTTAACTCAGAATTCATGAGTTGAGATTTTTAAGTCTTGATGATGAACTAGACATCCCACACAACTAAATTCAACTTTAATATATATTAGTATTTTTAAATTAGTGTATCTTCTATTAGAGCAGTCTTGTATTGGTGCTTTGAGTACAATTCTCTCATAGTCCTATAATCATAATAATACATAGTCCTACATTATAGAATCTGCTGTTCAAAGTGTTCAATATATATAACTTTATTGACTCTAACTTATTATCCTATCTTTTTTCTTTCACAGTAGAGTGTCACAGCAGTCTGTTACTCCAAAAACCCTCTTTATCCTAATTATCATTGTTGTGCTCATATTTGTGAGATATTTCCTGACTGGTTTAAAACCTGTGAAATATCACAAGCCTGACTATTTTTACCCTCAATGGAAAAAATCAAACCTTACGGCATGCGGATGGAAAGTAAAATATGACCCAATCATTAAAGTCACCAATCTTACAACATACATGGTTGGCTCCTATGTAGAGCACCGACAGGAGGTGAAAATGACACGGACAATTGCTATAGTGCTTCGCAGTGAAAATGCAGAGTATCAATGCATGCTGTGCTGCAATGGAACGAAGGTGCCAGTATCTGCTACTTTAAACATTCACTCTGATCACTTTGATTTTGAGTACGGCACTGCTGATATTATGTGCCGAATACCGGAAGAGTGTCCAACACCAGAACATGTGGCTATCACTTTCAAATCACCTAAAGAGAATGGATCATTGCAGGATATTCATGCCTTCCAACCTGTTAGGAATCAACAGAAAATTCATGCCTTCCAACCTGTTAGGAATCAACAGAAACAGGAAGTTTTTCCCTATGAATTCACAATTTGCATTTCAACCATGTATGACTATGAGAATGTATTGCTGCTTGTGCAGGCCATGGAGATGTACAGGATACTCGGTGTACAGAAGGTAGCTATTTACAAAACCAACTGCAGTAAAGATACACAGAAGGTCCTGGATTATTACGTCAGTCAGGACTTTGTGGAGCTCATCCCTTGGAGTGTATCGTCCTACATTAATGTATCCAGAGGCTGGAAGAAGCAGGTATCGCCAGGGGAACTACACTACTTTGGGCAAATCGCAGCACTTAATGACTGTTTGTATCGTTACATGTACAAGAGTCACTATGTAGCTCTTCAAGATCTGGATGAATTCATTCTACCTTTGAATTTAAACAATTGGACAAAGCTCCTGCCTGAATTGGAGAGGAAACACGGTCTGCAGGTGGGATTTTATTTTGAGAATAATGTGTTTCCTTTTTACTTGAAGGATCCAAAATCTGAGTATTCACCAGACTTCTGGAAGAAGGTTCCGGGAGAAAATATTTTAGAATATGTTTATAGGTTAAAAAACAACGATGAGTCAAAATTCTCTAATTTCAAAGTTATTGTAAATCCTCGACTAGTGTTTGAAACTTCAGTCCATGGATTTTTGAAATCAGTGAAGGGTATTCAGAGAGTGAACCCTGAAGTTGCCCGCATGTATCACGTAAAGAACTTTATTAAGAAAGATGATGCATTTAAACATAACTGCATACTGAGAGACACACATCTCAGAGACTATGCAGATAGGCTGATACCTGCTGTTTCTGAAGTGCTTCAGAAAGCACTAAAATTGCCAAAAGTGTAAAACAAGTCTGTGACGAGTTAGACAAATATCTGTAAAATATCTGTGTTAGCCAACCTGTAAGCTGCGATATTATGAACTAATTTGAGGACAAAAAGGTTTATAATGGCCTATTATTTCAATTGAAAGTGTGCCTGAATTAAGCCAATTGTAATAAGAGATTAAAATTAAGGTTTCCAAATGCATTTGTACACAAATTGCAAATATTTTGATAGGATTCTGTTTGACAGGAATCAAATGACATATCTCTAAAAATATGTCCAATAAAAACCCCTGAAATGCATTTAAATCATCAATTGTGCCACAGCAAAAGCAGTGCAGATCATCCAACACAGGGTCAGAGGGATTCTGAAGTCTAACCCAAGAGAGAAAGCAGTGGACATCCTGGATGGGGTACCAGATTCACACACAATAGATAATTTAGTGATGCTTGAGAAGATATCAAGGGGCTTCATATTGGTAGGAATTTTATTATTTTAAATATATAATCCTAGTTTCAACCTGATCTCACACATACCTGTGTCCAGGATTACCAGACGTCCTTTAAGCCTTAGCAGCACTTTTGTGAAAATCAGTTTTCTTGCTGATAAAATTAAACATTCTGTTTGTATATAAAATTTACCAATATAAATATGTATCATAGCATGCTAGATGAAGAATAAGCAGTGTATGCTCTTTGCTACAGATCATATGGGCTCTATTGTCTACATTCCAATTGGTAGTCACTGCACCGTCAATCTGTACTTTAACAAAAAATTAAGTTCAATCTTTTTCAGCTTTGCTGCATTGCTGGAAAAGGTCACAGTCACCTATCGTCTCCAAAAACATATGGCTGAAGTTCAAAGACACTCTCTGTCTACTTGAAAATGCTTTTTTAAAGAAATGCTATGTTTTTATCTTGGGACTTATTGACAATTTGCTTGTACTGAACATCCTTTCAACGTAATTTTTAATGTTTTAATTTGCCATTGTCTTTTCTACTGTTATCTGCTCATTAGGGATCTAGAAATAAAATTAATTTTAATAGTTTAGTGAAAAATCCATGCCATCCTATTTCCAAATATCAATAAGTGCACAGCTTTCTTCATAAGACCACATGACTCTGCGACCTGCCATGGCGAAAAGTTTGGTGTTTTCAGCAGTCACAGTGACGGAACACGGCTACAGGAATGGCAAGCCTCCAGGGACATTTTGCGAAACGAAACGCAAAGCGGGCCGGGACGTCATTGCTTTCACATGTCACACACAAATCGAACCACAAACGAACCCACAAGCAAACCGTACTCAGACTACCTCCGGAGTGTGCGTGCAGACCACCTCCGGATTCGCATCTGGGTCCTTTTAAGGGGTCTCAGATCACATGGTTTGTTCACATATATACACTGAACCGCTCTGAGAGCGTTTGGAGGCTCAAACGAACTAGGTGTGAAAACACCCTTACTCTCTAACCATGAGGCCGCGACTTCCCCTTCCACTTTTATAAACTCAAGGCTGTTTTTAAGAGAATGCTTTACACAGTTTGTGTTTGTTAACAGTATCTGGTAAATGAAACTATGCTAGTGCTGCATTTGTAGCACCATCACTTTTGACTACATTACTTATTATTTTCACAATGCATTATGAATTTTTGTTGTATGACTACAACAAAAATCTCAAAAATCACAAAAAAATCTACACAATACCAAATCTGTACATGTGTCACAAGTGAATAAGAATAAGAGGCAATAAGAGGATCCAAGCAAATATATATATAAAGCCCTAAGATAAAGAGGGTTTTTGGAGTAACAGTCTGCTGTGACACTCTACTGTGAAAGATAGGATAATCAGTTAGACTATATATGTACGTATGTATTATTTTTATGTACGTGTGTGTTATTTTTGTGAGTTCTTATGTACTAGCATAAATACTACAAAATATTTGCAAAAAAAATGTTTCTCTACATTGGAATGAAAGATTCTTCCTACCGGATGAAGTGCATCTTATGCCTACCGGAAATCACTGAAATTTTACTTTTTACTTTTACTTCAAATACTTAAGTAAATGAAATATCAGTAAGTTACTTTTGATACTTAAGTACAGTAAATATCAGATACTTTAAGACTTTTACTTGGGTAATATTCTAAAAGGTGACTTTCACTACTACCAAAGTCTTTTCTAGTACGATACTTGTACTTTTACTCAAGTATTGCTTTCTAGTGCTTTAACCTTCATATTGTCCCTGGGTCTGTTTGACCCGGCTGGAAGAATTTAATGCGTCATAACTTTGGTTTTCTTCCACATATTTACCTGAAATTTAGCAGGATTGTTCCAAATTATGAACTTTGCAAGAAAAAATTATTTTGTCTATTTTCGTTGAACTATGTGTTCAGCACAATATATACTACGCGTTTTTGTTCCGCTTGGGTCATTTTGACCCAGCCACATTTAGTGGGGCTATAGGTCACAATTTTGCCCTTTTCAGCACAATAAACATACATACAGACACAAAAATGCACACATAAAATGTCCACTAACACACGCACCCAAAACACACACCCCCCCCCCCCCACACACACACACACACACATGCACACACACATATACACAAATTGGGCATTGCATTTCATTAGGCCTCCAGAAAAGAAAAAAAGTCAAACATTTGTAAATATTTCACACTTTTGATATGCCTTCGCCTAGCAGAGGGCAAAATATGATCTACCGAAATGATGCTGCACACACACACACACACAGTCAAACACTGCTCAAAGCATTGGGCATTGCAATTCAGTTGGCCTCCAGACAAAACAAAAGATACACATTTGTAAACATTTCACACACACACACACACACACACACACACACACACACACACACACACACACACACACACACACACACACACACACACACACACACACACACACACACACACACATATTGGGCGTTGCATTTCATTAGGCCTCCAGAAAAAAAAAGCTACACATTTGTAAATATTTCTCACTTTTGATATACCTTCGCCTAGCAGAGGGCAAAATATGATCTACCGAAATGATGCTGCACACACACACACACACACACACACACACACACACACACACACACACACACACACACACACACGTTGTGTTTTCATATTCAAATCATATTTGTTTCCTCTCTTATTTATGAATTTAGTTGCAGTCAGCTTTGACCTGTAGATAGTTGCAGATGCTGAGTAATGTTCGACATTCAGTCAACATTAAGTCAGTGGTTATCCAAAATAATATTTAATAATTTCTGCTTATTTTACTCAAAACATGGCAATATTTCATAAGCTTTATCATCAAACAAATCCCCTTTTCTAGAATCTTCCACTGTATATACATACAGTGCGTGTATTTGTGTGTGTGTGTGTGTGTGTGTGTGTGTGTGTGTGTGTGTGTGTGTGTGTGTGTGTGTGTGTGTGTGTGTGTGTGTGTGTGTGTGTGTGTGTGTGTGTGTGTGTGTGTGTGAATGTGTGTGTGTGTGTGTGTGTGTGTAGCCTGTTGTTGGTTGATCAGATGACATCAGGTGGGCAAAATAGATATTACAAGTGTAAAATAGATATTACAAACAGAATGGTGATAATTGTAGAATTTTTGATTTATAAGCTTTATTATTTGCTGGCATTAAAAATGGTCAAAATGGTTTCAAAACAATCTCCCACCCTTGAAATATACCAGCCTGTAATTGTGCATCAACTTTTTTGCCTCTATAGTGAAAATAATTCAAATTTTGAGGCATTTCTGTAAATAAGTAAGGTTTATTATACCATATATATATATCAAAATATATGTTAATATGTTGGAAACAAGTTAGATTAAAAAGGTAAAAGAAAAAAAGGCTATCATATATACTTCATTTTTTATAAGCAGTCAAAACAGACAAGGTCAATTTGACTCAGTGCTCCTATTTTGTATAGGAGGACAATACAAGGGTTAAACAACACTGCATAACTGATCTGTCATATATTCTGTATTCATATTTAATGGTCGTACTGTCTATATTGTCTAACATTGTCTGAATTGTCCTCTATTGTCTGTTTTGTCTAAAAGGTACATGGTGAAAGAAACAAATATGAGATGGATGATGATATGTTATTCAACTTCTCTTTTTGGAGTTAGTGAGGGCATTTTTTATTCATCTTGTGAACTTGTGAAGTGAAACTTCAAAACCCGGAAAAGGAAAGTACCAGATTAGGTTTTACTTAAGAAAAAGTGCCTTTATTGTGTCTTATTTATTGTTTTTTCTTCAATTTTCTGCAAGATAGGAAGGATATTAATATTTCTTCTCTGGAAACTATGTGCACTACACTGAGCTTTTAGTACTTCTGTTATTATGACTGGAGTACATTTCAGTAACCTCCTTCTAGCCCCTGAATTATATACACTCTCTTTACACCTCATAGTACACTACTTTACAAGATCTGTCATTCTGTAGCCAGTCGAGGATATCCAGTGTACTTGCCACAACATGTAACATACCATAATACACTCATTGTTCACTTTAGTAGGAACAGCTGGACATCTAAACAAATATCCAGTCATGTGGCAGCAGTGCGATATATAAAATCATTTCACATACAGGTCAAGAGCTTCAGTTAATTTTAACGTCACCCATCAGAATCAGGGGAAATGTAGTCTTGGTGTTAATGATTGTTAATGCTAGACAGACTATTCACAATCTGGTAAGGCCAGAATTTAGCATCAGTCATTCATTGACTCAACCTGCCTTGTGTCAACATTTCAGAAACCGGGCAGGAAAAATCATTACTGACCCTTCACACCCTGGACAGAACCTCTTTCAGCTCCTCCCTTTTGGCAGGTGCTACAGAACTTTGCTTCCCAAAACTGCCCGACACAAGGACAGATTCTTTCCCCAGAAAATCGTCATTATTAACAACTCACCATAATTATATTCCCTGCATCATATCTATAAGTACTACATTATCAGAACTGTCAGTAATCACATCATCTGTATATGTCACACACACTACTTCTGCTGTACATTGTACAAAAGCATAAAACTGCACAATACTGTTATTTGCACTACGATGCACTTCTCACACTTTATGTAAATAATTGATCTGTCATATATTCTGTATTAATATTTAATACTCACACTGTCTACATTGTCTTTTATAGTCTGTTTTGTCTAAAAGGTACATAGTGACAGAAACAAATATTAGATGGAAGGAAAGTGAACTGTATGTTTTAATGCATTTTGCAATGCTATAGTTTTCAACGTCCCTTTTCTGAGTTATTGAGGGCGTTTATTATTTATCCAATAATCAGCTGGACTGACACAGGACTCTCCCGCTCTTACGCGCGCTCCAAAACACACACACACACACACGCACGCACGCACGCGCACACACACACACACACACACACACACACACACACACACACACACACACACACACACACACACACACACACACACACACTGCACAAAAAAACAAGATGAATAAGCAGGCTTCTGGTCTTCGCAGGTAAAACAATTTAATCTTCCTCTCATTACAAAGGTTTGCATTTCTAGTAAAATATTTTAAATTCATTCTTTTCTGGTCTTAGTTTCGTTTTCGCTTTAAGAGGCGAATAACGGTCTTGAACTACTGTAGACATCGACTTTACCTAGATTCGACTTTAATATATATATATATATATATATATATATATATATATATATATATATATATATATATATATATATATATATATAAAATGACTATCCAAAAAAGATCACAAAACAAGGGAAACCATTAATCGACATATTATTTCAGCTTATATTATGATGCTGGCAGTAACGTTCAGAGTTACTGGGGTGTGTTAAACGCACTGAACTTGTGAAGTGAAACTTCAAACGCGTCGCCTGAAGAGGAAAGATACAGAATAGGTTTTACTTAACAACAGCTGCCTTTATTGTGTCTTATTTATTGTTAAAAGTGTCTTGAAATGACAAGAGACTGAGCAAGTAACTGAGCAGCCTGTGTGGACAAAAAACAGACGAATACTTCTGACAGTTGATTGTCTATGGTTACACCAAGGTTGTGAGATGTGACCAAAGGGTGGATCAGATCCCCTTCAGTGTGTAGTGTAGTATATTGTTAAGTTGTTGTTTTTTCCTTGCAGGGCCTTGTTATGTGTTTTCATTCATTTTCTGCAATATAGATAGAAAAAGTCAAATGCAGCATTGCACACAATGCTTCTCTGGAAACTATGTGCACTACACTGAGCTTTTAGTACTTCTGTCATTATTACTGGATTACATTTCAGTAACCTCCTTCTAGCCCTTGAATTATATACACTCTCATAGTACACTACTTTACAAGATCTGTCATTCTGTAGCCAGTCGAAGATATCCACTGTACTTGCCACTGGAACACAAGTCTGCCTTTTACCGAAAATCAAGTCTGGCCTTTTGTTTTTTTTTTCTATTGCAGTACTTCTGCCTTATTATTAAAAAACATGCTGCGTTGTCAAAACTGTTGATAAAAATGAATGTGCTCCAGAGAACGTCTTGTACTCTTCCCTGCCACGTATCACACAGAAGACACGTCTCGTGGACCAATCTCCCAATCTCACTTTATACAATTACAAGGAGTGAGTTTTTCTCTACCTTTTTATATATGATTTCCACTGATCATATGCCTATATACGTATACACATACATACACATGAATACGACAACCGTGACATACACAAAAACCTATGTATGAGATATCCACCTATAATAATACCTACATTAATCACATCTCTACATATAAAATGATCAATGATGATACTCTATCACCTACAATCACCTATGGTATAGGAATTCTGATTTAGAATATGATTATGACATAAGTTTATGATCATAGGTTAGGATTATGGGTTTTGATTAAAATAACCTTCTGGTTCAGAATCAACTGGATCATATATTAGTGGTACTTGACTTATGATTACGTTTTGTCTGATTAGTATAAGTACTGCACTATTACTAAGCTAAGCTTTTGCATTCTATAATATTGTTTTGCATCTGTTTATGCTGACTCCTTAAGTTTGCTAGACTATGATCTCAGTCTGTCTTGTTTGTCCAGACTGGGCCTGCACATGCATTTTTATTTTTAAGCCTTAGTTCCTCTGTTCTTTCCTAAAGGACAGGTTCCCTTTACACATACACATATACACATACATACACATATATTATAATCATATAACTCATATAGCTCAACACTATTACAATATCTGGCCTACACCCTCATGTCCTACAACATCAATTGTAATAGTTCATATAATAAGATCACATATCAAGATTTTTTCCAACAGTGCCACTTACAACTTAATAATTATTAATTCTGTCTTATTTCCCACAACCCAATTATTTGTAGTTGTATACTGTTTATATCACTCCATGCCACTGCACCAAAATGAATGGTCGAGCAAATCAAATACATCATTAAACATACTATATCTTACAATTAACTGATTAGTAGAATAAAAAAATAAATGAAATCCTACTGTAAATTTAGACCAGTGGTGTCAAACGTATTCACATGCATTACTCAGAAAGAAGTATAGATACTAGGGTTTAAAAATACTTCTGTAGAAGATGAAGTATCAACTAGGGCTTTTTACTCAAGTAAAAGTACTGGTTTCAAAACTACTTTAAAAGTAATGCAAGGAAAGAAATGCCATTAAGGACAAACACTTAGGCTGTGCCACAATGACTATAATGACTATAATGTTACATTAATATGATAATGTTGAAAAATTTGGGATGCACTAGGCTACCTGTTTCAGCCACATACTGTATATGCCCACTGAAAAAGAACACATTTTAGTACAATGCAAATACATTAAAAGAACCATACGTATATGTGTACTACTGAGCTGTGTTTCATGGAGCAGAAGATATGACTAGTTGGCTATAAGTATTTAAATGGTGCAAAAAGTCAAACTTCAGAGGCATGTCATAAATAACCTTTACTGAAACAAACACATTGGACTGAAACAACAACAGGGTAATCAACATGCGACAAAGAGTTACTAATAGGTTTTGTTCATCCACACAAGCAGATGGTTTTCAAAGTTCTTTGCGACAATGCATGCTCTTCTGGGCCTGAAGATCAGCCCTGCAACACTAAACAGTCTTTCACAGGCTGCTGAGGCAGGAAGTGCCGTATTAAGCTTAAGTGATAGCTGGCACACAGCTGGGAAGGACTTCAGTACCTCTACTGTGTCTCCTGGGCACCCCAGGTACGCATCCAACTGCTGGGTCGTTTCAAGAAGGCTGGTCTTCTTCAAGGAGGAAAAGAAGTTTATTATAAAAAAGAAATTCATACAGATTTAAAACAACACTAGGATTAGAAAATGATAATTTTTCTTTTTGGTGAACTATCCCTTTAAAGCTGTTTTAGGACCACAAGCAGCTGCTGGCATGACTGAAAATTAGCAGTAAAATCATTTTAAACAGCATTTGGCTAATAGTTCGGCCTATTACCTCTTTACAAGGACCCATAGGGACCCATACAGGCACACGCACTCTCATACACAGACAGGATCATACCTTATCAACCAGCTGTAGATTATAGCTTTGCACAATTAACTATTAAAAATAATTAAAAATATTGAATATAGTAACAATATAAGCTCAGATAACATTTGGTTAAAGTTGAATTTCAAATCTCACACAGAGCCACCAAAATAGTTTGCAATATTGAATCATAGCCTGCTGGTAGCAAGCATATGGGGTCAGAATTGTTTCGTTATTCTGAATAAATACACTATGATCCACAAATAAATATAAAGAGTTTCACAAATATTTTTACAAATTTCACAAAAAGAAATGAAATTCACAAATAAATAAAATGGGATTTGCAAATAAAAATTTTTTTATAAATTGTATTTATTTGCGAATTGCTTCCTGCTCATTTGTGAATCGCGTTCTGTGCATTTGTGGATTTGAAACATTTCTAACGTCAAGAAGTGCACAAGAATCCACAAATAGGTGGACTCCGCCCACCGTCTACTCCAGCCAATCACGTTCTGATTTACTCGCTCTTCACACTACCCCTGGACCCATTGATGATTCTGAAATCGTTTCCAAAGAAAGCAGAATTGAACTAACCCTTAGTGCTGGCTACAATCCATACAGGGTTACCAGATTGGGCTCGAATCTGCGACAAATGATTTTTATTTGTTTTGTTTTTTTAATCGTATTTTGCAGTACATATTACACTGTGATAGTGCGAGTAAATCAGAACATGATTGGTTTGAGGTAGACCATGCCACGATTGGTCAGCGCCACGAGACCGTTGTCCGATTGGCTGGAGTAGACGGTGGGCGGAGTCCACCTATTTGTGGATTCTTGTGCAAGTCTTGACGTTAGAAATGTTTCAAATCCACAAATGCACAGAACGCAATCCACAAATGAGCAGGAAGCAATTCGCAAATAAATACAATTTATAAATAAAAATAAAAATTTGCAAATAAAAATTTGCAAATCCCATTTTATTTATTTGTGAATTTCATTTCTTTTTGTGAAATTTGTAAAAATATTTGTGAAACTCTTTATATTTATTTGTGGATCATAGTGTATTTATTCAGAATAACGAAACAATTCTGACCCCATACAAGCAAACCATTGGCATGAACCCAAGTTTGCCACAGCAAACATTGCAAATTTATCATTATTATTACGTTACTAGGTCACTACAATATTGTCAATAATTGACTGATAACAAAAACTATAGGTTTGCACATTTAACTTACAAATATAGCAATAATTTAAGCTCAGATAACATTTGGCTAAAGTTAAATTTGTTAATAATTGACTGATAACAAAATTTCAGCTTACCTCAATATGCTTTTTTAGATTAGACGGCGAGTTTTTGAAAGCCATTAGCTCGTGGAATTTGGGTGTGCGTAGCTTACAGAGCATTCGCAATGGCTTATTTTTCCATCTAACCATTTAAAACATTCTTCTAGGTACAGCCATGGATGTATAAGGGTTGGGGTTGGTTGGTCTTCCTGGCTACCAGCTTCCTCGCTGGTGCTGGTGCTTGGTTGTTAAGACATTGAGTTTTGAACCTCTGACAGACACCTTCGTACTTGGCTCCATCTGCTATGTCCAGCGTTGGGTAACTGAAGTGTCACGTGATTTGTGTCATGTGCAGGTGCGATGGGTCGCGTACAAACCAATAGGGTGTCGGATTGGTACAATGTTTATACTTCTCATCCAACCACAATCACATTCTTTCTATCCGGATGGCGCGAGTTTTATTTTATTTTATTTTATTTTATTTTATTTTATTTTATTTTTTGGATGGCGCGTTTTATCTTGAAGGATTTTTTTTAATGATGACAAGCGGAAATGAAATATTAGTAACGAGGCTATTTTTAAAATGTAAGGAGTAGAAAGTACAAGTAATTGCGTGAAAATGTAAGAAGTAGAAGTTAAAAGCTAAAAATAATTACTCCATTAAAGTATAGATACTCAAAATTTCTAATTAAGTAAAGTAACGAAGTATTTGTACTTCGTTACTCGACACCCCTGATTTAGAATAGTTTTGGAACTTGACAATGACTAATTTAGGAGTCGTAATAAATATATCAACAGCCCCAGTTTGAGCAGTGCCAGTGCTGACTCTTTTTTAAACATGCTATTATGCTATGATGCTATGAACTGGTCAGTTGTGTTTTATATAAATAAATATACAGTACCCTCAAAAGTCAGTACACTCCTTGCATTTCAGCAACCGCTTTAGTATATTTTCTCAAGGGACAATACTATAGAAATTAAAATTGGATATATTTTAGAGTAGTCAATGTGCTGCTTATATAGAGGTGTAGATTTACTGTCCTCTGAAAATAAATTAAAATGCAGCCATTATTGTCAAAGTAGCTGGCAACTGTGGTGGAAATCTTTCCTCTAAAGATGTTTGTAAGGCCTTGTTCTTCTATGCTTTTACCTTGTAGCTGTTGTGGCTAGAAACTGTCATTGCCATGGGTTGTTAGCAAAAATTGGGGGAGTGAGATATAAAACGGAAAGCACTTTATTTAAACATACACAATTTTCACATTTTATTTATTTCCTCTTATTTTGAAATGTAGCCCTACTTTTATTTACTTAATGAGAGAACATTATACATATCTACAATCATACATATGATCAGTTCTATGGGGCAAGTCGTGGCCTAATGGTTAGAGAGTCTGACTCGTAATCTGAAGGTTGTGGGTTCGAATCTCGGGCCGACCACGACTGAGGTGCCCTTGAGCAAGGCACCGAACCCCCCAACTGCTCCCCGGGCGCCGCAGCATAAATGGCTGCCCACTGCTCCGGGTGTGTGTTCACGGTGTGTGTGTGTGTGTGCACTTTGGATGGGTTAAATGCAGAGAACGAATTCTGAGTATTGGTCACCGTACTTAGCCGTATGTCACGTCACATACTGTTGTTTGATTTAACAGTCAGGTATTGATTGCTTGCAGATGTTGATACAACTACTAGGCTACTTAAATATATATATCACACTAACTAGTTAGACATTATGAAGAAATTCAATCAAGAAATTTTCTCTTACTTGACCTCTTTAAATTTTAGTTAAATACCTCTGGCTTAGATTATGAGAAGGACAGAGGGGACTGGAGATGGGGATAAAATCTTGATGTATTCGATGATCAGGGCCCGGCCTTACTGATGCTATACAAGGAGTGTTGGGTCCTGCTGCGTGGCAGAGAACACAATAAATTGTGAAACTCTTTTTATTCTTGCCCGTGCCTACCAGTGTGACACTTTATACTTTAAAACTCTAAAAACTCAAACTTCCACAACACAACAAAGTGAATAAACCCTAAGTGATAACAGCATGATGTTTAAACATGCAAAACCACATATCCTATAGATCATGTTCATGTTTTGTCTTCTTGACAGAACAATACAAATAAATTGTGAGGGTGTATGTATTTATTATTTACCTGATAATGAACTGAACTGACACAGACCCTCCCAGATTACACATGCGCACGAACACTCACAAACCCTCTTTGCACATGCTCTTTTGTCTAATTTCACTGTGTACTGCAACAGCTAAATGTGGTTGACATGACAATAAAAGCTTCTTGACTTGACTTGACCCATACACACACACACACACACACACACACACACACACACACACAAACACTCTCTCACACACACACACACACACACACACACACACACACACACACACACACACACACACACACACACACACACTGCACAAAAAAACAAGATGGAAACACAGACTGCTGTTATTTGCAGGTAAAGCAATTTAATGTTCATCTCATTACAGGTTTGCATTTCTAGTAAACTATTTTTAAAGCATAAGATATTTTAAATTAATTATTTTCTGGTCTTGGTTTTGTTTTCGTGAAGAGTTGAATAACGGGTTTGAACTAGACATTTCACACAACTAAATTCAACTTTAATATATATATTAGTATATTCAAATTAGTGTATCCTGTTTTAGAGCAGTCTTGTATTGGTGCTTTCAGTACAATTCTCTCATAGTCCTATAATCAAAATAATACATAGTCCTACATTATGGATCTGCTGTTCAAACTGTTCAGAATGTACAGTATATATACACATTGTCTAACTGATTATTCTTTCTTTTTTCTTTCACAGTAGAATCTCACGGCAGTTTGTTGCTCCAAAGACCCTCTTTATCCTAATTGTCATTGTTGTGCTCATATTTGTGAGATATTTCCTGACTGGTTTAAAACCTGTGAAATATCGGAAGCCTGACTATTACCCTCACTGGAAAAAGTCAAACCTTCTCGCATGCGAAGGGAAAGTGAAAAATGACCCAATCATTAAAGTCACCAATCTTAAAACATACATGGTTGGCTCCTATGTAGAGCACCGACAAGAGGTGAAGAGGATAAGAACAATTGCTATAGTGCTTCTCAGTGAAAATGCAGAGTATCAATGCATGCTGTGCTGCAATGGGAAGAATGTGTCAGTATCTGCTTCTTTAAACATTCACTCTGATCACTATGGGTTTGAGTACGGCACTGCTGATATTATATGCCAAATACCGGAAGAGTGTCCAACACCAACACATGTGGCTATCACTCCCAAATCACCTAAAGAGAATGGATTACTGCAGGATATTCATGCCTTCCAACCTGTTAGGAATCAACAGAAACAGGAAGTTTTTCCCTATGAATTCACAGTTTGCATTTCTGCCATGTATGACTATGAGAATGTATTGCTGCTTGTTCAGGCCATGGAGATGTTCAGGATACTCGGTGTCCAGAAGGTAGCTATTTACAAAACCAACTGCAGTAAAGATACACAGAAGGTCCTGGATTATTACGTCAGTCAGAACTTTGTGGAGCTCATCCCTTGGAGTGTATCGTCCTACATTAATGTATCCAGAGGCTGGAAGAAGCAGGTATCGCCAGGGGAACTACACTACTTTGGGCAAATCGCAGCACTTAATGACTGTTTGTATCGTTACATGTACAAGAGTCACTATGTAGCTCTTCAAGATCTGGATGAATTCATTCTACCTTTGAATTTTAACAATTGGGCAGAGCTTCTGCCTGAATTGGAGAGGAAATATGGTCAGGAGGTGGGATTTGAGTTTGAGAATAATTTTTTTCCTATTTACTTGAAGGATCCAAAATCCAAAAAGTATTCACCAGACTCCTGGAAGAAGGTTCCGGGACAAAACATTTTAGAATATGTTTATAAGTTAATCAATGATCCTTCAAAATTCAATAATTTCAAAGTTATTGTAAATCCTCGTCTAGTGTTTGAAACTACAGTCCATGGATTGTTGAAATCAATGAAGGGTACTGTGAGAGTGAACCCTGAAGTTGCCCGCATGTATCACATAAAGAACTTTAAGAAAGAAGATGCGTTAACAAATAAAATCATACTGGACACTCATCTCAGAGACTATGCAGATAGGCTGATACCTGCTGTTTCTGAAGTGCTTCATATTGTACTAAAATTGCCAAAAGTGTAAAACAAGTATATGTAAAAAGTATGGTCATGATATGTTAAGAGTAAAGAAGCCATTTTATATAAACATGCCAAGCAAATCTAAACATACCAAATGCACGCTGATAAAGCTGGAGAGTTTAGCTGAATTGTACAAGACAGGAAGCGGTACATTTCCAAAGAATATTTCTTAATAAAATATTTTTTTATGAAATATAAGCATTTAAGCATTTATTCAGGAGGATTAAACTGTTCAGCATGTTGTCAGGCACCTAAAAGGTATCATGAAAGCATATGAATGTCCACTGACACAAAAATACAAAGCCTGTAAAAGTGACTATTTGCTTATTCTAATTTTTATTTAAATTGTTTTATTTGCAGCTGCTGACAATTTTTATTACAATAGAGTCAATCTGAATAGTACCTATGATGGCAGTAGACAGCTTCACATTCGTAGACAGCACCAATGGAAGGAAATAATCACAATCTTCAGCAATCGCCCCAGACATCTGTCTGTAGTGCTGTCAAAAGCAAGCCTCTGGTTAGCCAACCTGTAAGCTGTGATATTAGGAACTAATTTGAGGACAGAAAGTTTTATAATGGCCTATTATTTCAATTGAAAGAGTGCCTGAATTAAGCCAATTGTAAAAACAGATTAAAATTAAGGTTTCCAAAGGCAATTGTACACACTCTAAAAAATGATTCATGGGGTTAGTTTGTAAAACTTAAAATAAACAATATTTTCAGCATAAAATAATTAAGTTTGTAATATGTACTTGTATTGGTGAGTTGATAACTCATTTTAATAAGTCTTTCAAAATTAAAATAAAGAATGCTGTCTTAACATAATTATATATCGATTTTGAACACACACTTTTACCTTCTCGTAACAACAGAAAAATATTAAGTTAGTGAAACTTGTATATCTAGTGAGCATCCTTTAGAAGTTGAGTAAAGGTGGAATTTGCCCGGACGTGTTTTTCTGCCAGAGAAGGACTACTAGGAGCCGGAGAAACAGGAGAATCGAGGCTATATAGGTAAGTTAATATTTTTGCTTTGTTTTAATCTCAGCAGCTACCAACTGTATGCACAAAAAATCGTTGACTTAAGTAAAGTTGTCCGCAGATTCACAGATTCGAGTTTCCCGAGTCAATAACTCCTGAGCTAAACGCTACACCTCTTTTCTCTCGTAATAATGTAGTGAGGCGGCTACAACCGCGTTTTCCTCAAAATCAGCTTTCCTCCACGGTGGACAAAATACATATAAACCTAAATATGAAACAAAATGAATGCGGCAAACTTTACTTAAGTAAATCGTTGTTGTCACACACTAAACTGAAAAGACAGTTTGAGCTAAGCTAACTCATCGATTCTAAAGATAATAGACGTTTAGCTAGCTAGTGTGTTCAAAATAGGCTTTACGTTTTGTTTTACAGTGGCAGCTAAATGATGTTAATTGATATCGAACATGTTTAGTGTCGTCCGAATTTAAAGTTTACACTGGGTTGATTAAGACACACACACACACACACAAACACACACACACATATGCATACATGTATGTACATACATACATACGTACACACACACACACACATACAGTATGTATACATACATGTACATACATACATACATACATACATACATACATACATACATACATACATACATACATAAACCTGTAACAAGTTAAATAGTTAACTAATAAGCAAGTTAATTTAAGCACAATACCTAACATGACAATGTGTGTGCATGCCATTTTTATCTGCTGTGACGTTTTCACAGTTGATCCATCTTGTAACCTTGTAAACCTTGAGCTTTTTGTAAATTTGCCATTACAACATTTGAGTTTTTATTTTTCTTTCATATACAATCTGCAGCATTATGTTTGATGGTTAGGCAGCTGACATTTCTTTAAGTTTGCAATTTTTCATGTGTAGTAAGTTTTAACTCCTAAGATTTAACTCATGTGTCTAATGTCCTGTTCCTTTCCTTGTCTTAAAACACTGACATTGATTTTGATCTACTTAGGATGATGAGGTGCCACAAATTTTGACCCAGCCAATGCCAGTATTATTATTGAGGGAACGGAAGTCCTGCAAGACCTGGATGTATCCAGAGCCTGTGTCCTGCTAGGGCTGGTATATGCTCTCAACCTCAGCTACCCAAAGGAACTAAAAAATACTTTTGAGGTGTTTCAGAAAATAATTCTTGAGCTGAAAGCTAGGCCGAAGGTAATGTCTTTAAACAGTAAACTGTTGTATTCCTGAAATGTTACATGTAAAAGTTTTGTTGTGCATACACATACAGAAGCTGTAATTTTGACAATTTTTTACATGAAGGTTACAGTGTTGTATTTGTTTGAGACTTTATGGCAGCTGTAGTTTATGTGATGAAGGTAAAAATTAATACTTTGCAAAAAATTTTAAAAAAAAGGAAGAAAACTTTTAGTTTCAGCTAGGTGGACCCAATAAGCTGACAATTGTGTCTGTTGTAGGAATTCATTTTCCACGTTCCCTGTGATTTATTGTTATTATTTTATTTTATTCTGATATGTACCTACCAGAAAAATACTTGATTCTTTACTTGACTTTACTTGAAAAAAATACTTTAGTCCTGGATAATTATCTTTTTGTCAAAGCATTGTTTTGTCAAAGCACTCTTCTTGTACACAAGTTGACATTGGTTTTATAATAAACCAGTTTCATCATAAAACTGGAATTGCTGTGTTATTTCTCCTGACTGAAGTGAAATAAGTTACTGTTGTTAGGTAACAATTTGCATGGACATATCTAAGTAGAATGGAATCAAAATAAAGAAGTTAGAATAGCTTAAATTATGTAATTTGACCACTTAATATCACCAAAACTTTGAAATTAAAATTAAGTTGTTTCAACTTAATTAAGCTCTTAGAGGTTAAGTCAAATCATGTTGGTTTTACTAAACAAATTGGGTTAGTCTAACTATAAAAGGTACATGATATCTACTTAATAATGACTGAGTTGAAGCTACTTAAAAAGATGCATGCAAATTGTTACCTTAATTTTTTTAAGTTGAGCCAGCGTTTTATTTTTTAGAGTGCACAAATTGCAAATATTTTGGTAGGAATCAGTTTGACAGGAATCAAATGACATATCTCTAAAAATATGTCCAATATACAACCCTGAAATGCATTTAAATCATCAATTGTGCCACAGCAAAAGCAGTACAGATCATCCAACACAGGGTCAGAGGGAATCTGAAGTCTATCCCAAGGGAGAAAGCAGTGGACATCCTGGATGGGGTACCAGATTCACACACAATAGACAATTTAGTGATGCTTGAGAAGATATCAAGGGGCTTCATATTGAAGGAATTTTATTATTTTATATATCACACATAACACACATTATCACACATACCTGTGTCCAGGATTACCCGACGTCCTTTAAGCCTTAGCAGCACTGTTGTGAAAATCAGTTTTCTTGCTGATAAAATTAAACATTCTGTTTGTATATAAAATTCACCAATGTAAATATGTATCATAGCATGCTAGATGAAGAATAAGCAGTGTATGCTCTTTGCTACAGATCATATGGGCTCTGTTGTCTGCATTCCAATTGGTAGTCATTGCACCATCACTCTGTACTTACCAAAAAAAGTTTAACCTTTTTTAGCTTTGCTGCATTGCTGGAAAATGTCACCTACCGTCCTCAAAAACATGTTATGTCTGAAGTTCAAAGGCACTCACTGTCCACTTGAAAATGCTTTTATCTTGGGGCTTATTGAAAATTTGCTTGTACTGAACATCCTTTCAACGTATTTTTTAATGTTTTAATGTTACATTGTCTTTTCTACTGTGATCTGCTCATTAGGGATCTAGAAATAAAATTAATTTTAATAGTTTAGTGACAAATCCATGCCCTAGCTTGGGTGACACATAAGTAATATATTTTAATAAAATATAAAATTTGAAACAACCAATCAATCCCCTCCTTGAACCGCCACCTTATTGTGGTGGAGGGGTTTGCGTGCCTGAATGATCCTAGGAGCTATGTTGTCTTGGGCTTTCTGCCCCTTGTAGGGTCTCCCAAGGCAAACAGGTCCTAGGAGTCAGACCAGACAAAGAGCGGTTCAAAAACCTCTTATGAAGAAAATTAATGCAAGGTCCGTGACATCGCCCGGTATGGCGCAAACGGGGCCCCACCCTGGAGCCAGGCCCGGGGTTGGGGCTCGCATGTGAGCGCCAGGTGGCCGGTTCTTACCCCATGGGGCCCGGCCGGGCTCAGCCCAAAGGAGCGACGTGGGGCTGATCTCCTGTGGGCCCACCACCTGCAGGAGAAACCGTAAGGGGCTGGTGCAATGTGGATTGGATGGCAGTCAAAGGCGGGAGCCTCGGCGACCCAATCTCTGGACACAGAATTTGACTCTAGGGAGCTCTTGGGCTCTAGAACCCAACTCCTCTGGACTCTCTACTACTCTGGAGTTGCCCACGGTGAGAGGCGACGGGCTGGTGTGGCCTTGCTCATAGCCCCCCAGCTCAGCAGCCATGTGTTGGAGTTTACCCCGGTGAACGAGAGATTTGTTTCCCTGCGCCTTCGGGTTGGGGAGAGGTCTCTCACTGTTATTTGGGCCAAATGGCAGTATAGAGTACCAGACCTTCTTGGCGTCTCTGGGAGGGGTGCTAGAAAGCGCCCCGACCATGGACTCCGTCGTTCTACTGGGGGACTTCAACGCTCACGTGGGCAGCGACAGTGACACCTGGAGGGGCGTGATTGGGAGGAACGGCCCCCCAACCTGAACCCGAGTGGTGTACTGTTATTGGACTTCTGTGCTAGTCATAACGAACACCATGTTCAAGCATAAGGGTGTCCATCAGTACACATGGCACCAGGACACCCTAGGTCGGAAGTCGATGATCGACTTTGTGGTTGTTTCATCTGACCTCCAGCCGTATGTCTTGGACACTCGGGTAAAGAGAGGGGCGGAGCTGTCAACTGATCACCACCAAACGTATTGTGAGGGTCTGCTGGGAACGTTTGGCAGAGTCTCCTGTTAGAGAGATCTTCAACTATCACCTCCGGCAGAGCTTCAACCAGCCGCACGGAGTTGTGGCCGTAAGGTCTCCGGTGCCTGTCGTGTCGGTAATCCTCGAACCCGGTGGTGGACCCCAAAAGTAAGGGATGCAGTCAAGCTGAAGAAGGAGTCCTATCGAGCCTGGTTGGCTCAGGGGACTCCGGAGGCAGCTGATAGGTACCGGAGGGGCAAGTGAGCTTCAGCCTGGGTGGTTGCAGAGGCAAAAACTCGGGTCTGGGAGGAGTTCAGTGAGGCCATGGAGAAGGACTATCGGTTGGCCTTGAAGAAATTCTGGCAAACAGTCCGGTGCCTTAGGAGGGGGAAGCAGTGCCCTGCGCACACTGTTTACAGTGGGAGTGGGAATCTGCTGACTTCGACTGGTGACATCCTCGGATGGTGGAAGGAGTACTTGGAGGATCTCCTCAACCCCACCAACATGTCTTCCACTGAGGAAGCAGAGGCAGAGGGCTTGGTTGTGGACTCGTCGATGCCCCAAGCTGAGGTCTCTGAGGTAGTGAGCTCCTTGGTGGCAAGGCACCGGGGGTGGATGAGATCCGCCCTGAATACCTTAAGTCTCTGGATGTTGTGGGGCTGTATTGGTTGACATGCGTCTGCAACATCGCGTGGCGGTTGTGGACAGTGCCTCTGGACTGGCAGACTGGGGTGGTGGTCCCTCTGTTTAAGAAGGGGGACCGGAGGATGTGTTCCAACTACAGGGGGATCACACTCCTCAGCCTCCCCAGAAAAGTCTATGCCAGGGTATTGGAGAGGAGAATTCGGCCGATAGTCGAACCTCGGATTAAGGAGGAACAATGAGGGTTTCGTCCTGGGCATGGAACACTGGACCATCTCTATACCCTCACTAGGTTGCTGGAGGGTTCATGGGAGTTTGCCCAACCAGTCCACATGTGCTTTGTGGATCTGGAGAAGGCATTCCACTGTGTCCCTCGTGGTGACCTGTGGGGGGTGCTCTGGGCGTATGGGGTCCGGGGCCATCTGCTAAGGGCTGTCCGGTCCCTATATGCCCGGAGCAAGAGTTTGGTTCGCATTGCCGGCAGTAAGTCAGACTTGTTCCCGGTGCATGTTGGACTCTGGCAGGGCTGCCCTTTGTCATTGGTCCTGTTCATTATTTATATGAAATATAAATATATGCAGTTGGGGGCCGGAGGGAGTCCGGTTTGGGGACCACAGGATTTCGTCTCTGCTTTTTGCAGATGATGTTGTCCTGTTGGCTTCTTCAAATCAGGACCGAGTGTGAAGTGGCGGGGATGAGAATCAGCAGCTCCAAGTCTGAGGCCATGGTTCTCAGCTGGAAAAGGGTGGCTTGCCCCTTTCAGGTTGGTGGAGAGCTCCTGCCTCAAGTGGAGGAATTTAAGTATCTTGGGATCCTGTTCACGAGTGAGGGAAGGATGGAGAGGGAGATCGACAGGTGGATCGGTGTATCTTCTGCAGTGATGCAGTCGATATACCGATCTGTTGCGGTGAGGAAAGAGCTGAGCCATAAGGTGAAGCTCTCTATTTACCAGTTGATATACGTTCCTACCCTCACCTATGGTCATGAGCTTTGGGTCATGACCGAAAGGACAAGATCCCGGATACAGGCGGCCGAAATGAGTTTCCTCCGCAGGGTGGCTGGGCGCTCCCTTAGAGATAGGGTGAGGAGCTCAGTCACTCGGGAGGAGCTCAGAGTAGGGCCGCTGTTCCTCCACATTGAGAGGGGTCAGCTGAGGTGGCTCGGGCATCTGTTTCGGATGCCTCCTGGACGCCTCCCTGGGGAGGTGTTCCGGGCATGTCCAACCGGGAGGAGGCCCCGGGGAAGACCTAGGACATGCTGGAGGGACTATGTCTCTCGGCTGGCCTGGGAACGCCTCAGTATTCCCCCGGAAGAGCTGGAGGAACTGTCTCGGGAGAGGGAAGTCTGAGTGTCCCTGCTTAGACTGCTGCCCCCACGACCCGGCCCGGATAAGCAGTAGAAAATGGATGGATGGATGGAAAATATAAAAATAAAATAATAAGTAAATAAATAAGTAAGTAAGTAAATAAATAAATAAATAACTCTCATTACTCCCCGATGTTTTATAAACACTGGTTTGAGATGGCGGTCCAACCAATCCATTCTTTAATGAAAAGAGGTGTTATTCTAAGCAAACTAGTTAATATAGAATACCTAATCTGTGTTTATGTAAGAAAAAACAGATAGATGTGATCCATCTCTCTTTCTCTCTCTTTTTGACCTGTGAGCTAAGCTGTTTTGAAAGTTTACCATTACTGTTCCATTAGAATAAAGCAGCTATTTGAAACCTCCCTGATAATTTTTCCAAATGTACCAATATATAAAAACACTGGTAATCTATTTCATGGTTGTTGGATAAGATATTGTTCTGAAAAAATTGCATCAGTTTCCATATATTATTTATTACTTGTGAAAAACAAGGAGATACACATCTAAAAATGTATTCTGATATACCCTGGTAGGATGAAATAAAAACAGAACCCTTTAGAAATACTTTTGCTATTTATGTTTAAAGAAGGAAGGATATACCAAGAACATCATTTCCACCATTAAGTACATACGTACATACTCTATTACAGAGGTGGCAAAAGTATACACATCCTTTACTCAAGTAGAAGTACAGATACTCATTTTTTAAAAGACTCCAATAAAAGTAGAAGTAGTGACTACACTCTTTTACTCAAGTTAAAGTAAAGAAGTATGGGCTCTGACATGTACTTAAGTAAAAAGTCGCCGATACTACTACCTGTTTAGTGTCATGCTGGTAACTGGACGTCATGTTTTACATACATTATATATATATATATATATATATATATATATGTGTGTGTGTGTGTGTATGTATATGTATATATAATTTTGGAGTGTGCTGATGGATATTTGTGTTCATCAGCTACAAGAGTGTTACGAAAGGCAGGCACTGATGTAGGTGAGGTAGGGTGGAGTCAGCGTTCACATTCATTCCAAAGGTGTTCAGAAGGGATGAGATCAGAAAACCAATCAGGTGACCCAATAGTTTTGGAAATATAATGTATACCAAGTGTATCACCAAGGCCATATCCCAAACTGTAGGGAGATTCCAGCTCTGTCCTTGAAAACAACTCAAAATTATTGTGATGTTTTACAAATGACAAAATTAATGTTAATTAAATTAAGCACTTCGTGTGTTTTTGGGTTGACACCAGGGGCGGTTCTAGGATTTCATCTATACGGGGGCTTAGCCCTCAGTGAGAATTTAAAACAAGAAGAGTTAATATTATATATTATATGACAACTCTGGTAATAAGTATAGTGAAATTTCACTGCTTTTGGTTGCCGTCTTTGCAAGCTCAAGGTACAACAGGCTTAGGTCAGAATCAGCAAACACAATATCGAAGATGAGGCAAAAATCAGAAACGGTAATACAGGCAGGAGGTCGGGGCAGGCGGCAGACAATCATAGAACAGAGCAAAATCAAAATAGAGTCAAAAACCAGGAATACACATACAGAAAAACGCTCAGACCGATAGCAGAGACAAATCGAGACTTCGCAGAGAAAGGAAGTTCAAATTCATGCTTTATAGGAAGCAGGTGATTGAAAGCAGCTGGTGGCGGAAGTTGCTAGCATTCGGGCGAAGGTTCCCTCTGGTGGCGGTCGGGAGGCGAGGCAGGTGCTTCATTCATAACACCGTCTTTGCGGCTTTCCGCCGATCGACGTTATAGATAAATGTCTCCAGCTCTGACTGCGCGTACCTGTGTTTCTCCATAGAGCGGGCGGAGCAAAGTGTAACGAAGTAAAAGTATACATTTTAGCTAGGAAATGTAGTGGAGTGAAAGTGAAAGTTGACATAAATTTAAATAGCAAAGTAAAGTACAGATACGTGAAATTTCTACTTAAGTACAGTAACGAAGTATTTGTACTCCGTTACATTACAACACTGGTGACCACCGCCGAAGATAAAGGCTGCAGGACCTGATGGCTGCTTGCCTGTGCTGGATTACCTCCCCTGTTGCAAGTCGAGTGTTTACGGCGTACTGTTTATGTGTTAATGTTGCTGAGGTTTTTCCTGTTCCCACACTGTACTCTCCACCAGAGCATAGTCTGGGGGTTGTTTTTTTCTCCTCCCTTCCATCATGTTATGCTGTATTTCTTTTCAATTCCCTGTCTTCCTGTCCTGTCCCCCCTTGACATATTGTATGTATTGTATGTATGGACAGGTTGATGGCTAATTTCGCTGGTACCTGTGACCAGTTACAATAAAGGCTAGTACTACACTACTACTACTAAATTGTTTTATTTGCAGCTGTTGATTCCTGTCAATTTTAAATACAATAGATTCAATCTGATTAGTGCTTATGTTGGCAGTAGACAGCTTCACATTTGTAGACAGCACCAATGGAAGGAGATAATCACAATCTTCAGCAATCGCCCCAGACATCTGTCTGTAGTGCTGTCAAAAGCAAGCCTCTGGTTAGCCAACCTGTAAGCTGTGATATTAGGAACTAATTTGAGGACAAAAACGTTTATAATGGCCTATTATTTAAATTGAAAATGTGCCTGAATTCGGCACAATGACTAAGCAAATATGTATTGAAACACAAGATATGTGTATGTTTAAAGTGAAAAAAAAAAATTAAAGACAGTGCAAAATCAGTATACAGTCAATAGACAGTACAATATAATTCTCTACACGATTCAGTCTTTAAAGCAAACTCTCTCAGAAGGTATCAGGCTTTTAAAGATTTTAAATATTGCTATAATTGTTTTTCATAGTTTTCTTCTTGTTCAACTCATATATGCACAGAAATGTTCCTATCCATATATAATCAATTTGTTATCATTTTAATCGGTGTATAACTATAGTATCCATTAAAAAACATTTGGATTAAGTTACTAGCTGTATGCGGCAGGGGTATAATTTTTTCCCCCTCGGTTTAAAACACAAAGCATATACAAAAGGATTAGATTCAATGAAACATGATATTCATCTTGACAACTATTGCCTACATAATAAATGTAATAAATGATTACTTATTTTTGGTTGGTAAAGTTTTATTTTAATAGTCGATGAACTTTCATTTATCAAATGCCAGTTATCAAATTCTACACATTTTCACATCCCTGCATAAATTTCACATCTGTAGCATACCATTTAGAGAGTAACTGACAACATGCCATTATCATATTCTAAATGTTGTAGTAGATTTTAAGTAGGATGACAGATTTACTACAGGTGAGATTTTCTCAGAATGCTGAAACAATGGATATTGGAATAATACTTACAAAATAATTCACATAAAAACAATAATTTTATAGTCTTTCAAAATTAAAATAAAGAATACTGTCTTAACTTAACTATATATCAATTTTGAATAAACACTTTCACCTTCAAGTAACAACAGAAAAATATTAAGTTAGTGAAACTTGTATATCTAGTGAGCATCCTTTAAAAGCTGAGTAAAGGCGGAATTTGCCCGGACTTGTTTTGCTGCCAGAGCGGGACTACTAGGAGCTGGAGAAACATGAGAATCGAGGCTATATAGGTAAGTTAATATTTTTGCTTTGTTTTAATCTCAGCTGGCACCAACTGTGACTTAAACTATGACTTAAAACACTGCCATTGATTCTGACCTATTTAGGATGATGTGGATAACGAAGTAATGAAGATTGGCATATCTAGAGGTGCCACAAATTTTGACCCATCAGCGCCAGTATGATCATTGTAGGAAAGGAAGTCCTGCAAGACCTGGATGTATCCAGAGCCTGTGCCCTGCTAATGGGGCTGATACTGTACTGTATATGCTCTCAATCTCAGCTACCAAAGCAACTAAAAAATATTTTTTTTAGGTGTTTCAGAAAATTATTTTTGAGCTGGATTGTCTGGAAGTTGTATTAAGTTAATTAAGCTCTCTAATAAGGTTTTGATGTCTTTCATTTTGAAATTGCCACTTTTTGTTTGTTATGTCACTTGGTGTAGCCACAGGTTCATATAATCTGTGAGTTTGCGTGTGGATGCAGGTAGCTGGGAGTAGCTGGGACGCTCACTTTCTGTTGACCGTTTCTTTTGTATGTTTCTTTTGAACGTTTCTTTTGTACGTTTCTTTTGAAAGTTTCTTTTGTACGTTTCTTTGGATATACGTTTCCTTTGAACTCCCTCTACTCAGCCTCTTAGCGGCTACTGGTTGCTGCTATACTTACTATAAAAGGTTTGTGATATCTACTTAATAATGACTGAGTTGAAATTACTCAAAAATATGCATGCAAATTGTTAATTTATTATTTTTAAGTTGAGCCAGTGTATTTTTTTTAGAGTGTATGCATACATGCATTAGAATGCGAGAATGTATCTACTGTAACAGAGTAACAGTCTCACATTGATTCTAGGTGTTGTTACTGCCTGTAGCTATTCCAGTTGGTGTGCTCCACGTTCGTGTATGGCTGCAGTGCTGTCCAGTTTCCAAACCTGTTTCCAAACCTATTTCAAGGTTAATCTTTTGTTTACTTTTCCTTTTTGTCTGTTTATATTGTTTCGCCTGCTCTTTTTTAGTTGTATAAATCTTTTATGTCTGAAGTTTGAAGTATTTCATTTGCAATTTTGATTATATCTTTACGACTCTTCTTTAGTTTGCTTTTGTAGTTCTTCAGTTGCATTTGATTTTGTATTGCTTCTGGGGTTTTGTCATGGCGCGGGGCAGGAATCGGACCCAAACGCAGGATAGTAACACAAAACAGGGTTTAATAAAGGGGACCACGAGACAGGACAAAGACAACAGTAGATTCCGTGCTGCCATCGGCAACACAGCTCACATTTATACACAAGACAATCAGATACAATTAGGAGCAGGCATGGAAACAAGGCAGGGCAGACAAGGGCAGGGCAGACAAGAACAGGGCAAACACGTGACAAGGAACAGTAACAAACATGCACGTGGCCAAAGTCCGGGCTGAACCATAACAGGTTTGAACTGTTTTGT
Organism: Tachysurus fulvidraco; assembly: GCF_022655615.1. Classification (NCBI taxonomy): domain Eukaryota; kingdom Metazoa; phylum Chordata; class Actinopteri; order Siluriformes; family Bagridae; genus Tachysurus; species Tachysurus fulvidraco. The sequence goes on from NC_062530.1 coordinate 5,863,628, forward strand.
TTTAATTTGGATTTTGTGATTTTTTTGTTTGTTTGTTTGTTTGATTTACTTTCTCTTCAATTGCAGTAGATTTCGTTTTTGATTCATATAATTTGTTTACAGAGTCTATTTTTCTCTTTCCCAGTTTTTTACCCTTAATTGTATTTTGTTGAAATTGATTTGTTCACGCAATTATTTATTGGTTGTGAAAATTTAATTTATTTACTTTTTTTTTTTTTTCTGAGTTAATTCAGCCTCTAACGTGATTGTAATTCCGTTTGGCTGAAAAATGTTTCTCTATTTTTTTAATATTGTTTTAATGAAGATGTCAATAAAGATGATTTTGTGTTGTTACCTGTCTCTGACTCTAATTAGTGATATGAATTTGTGTATGCCAGTTGTAGGTGTTCCACTCTAATTCTCGTGAAATTCCCAAAGTGGCGTAGTCGAAACTGACACCTTGTTACTTTTCTCATTTGTAATTCTAGTAATTGTTGTTGCCCTTCATAAACCCCCGCCATATATATATATATATATATATATATATATATATATATATATATATATATATATATATATATATATATAGTTGCAATCAGAAATATTCAACCCTCTCACCTCAAAAGACATTATAGTTGTAACGTGTCTGTCTGTGTTTTCCCCTTGTTTCTGTCTGCCGTCTCTCCCTGATGTTAATTGTTTGCTCCGCCCACTCATTGCTCACCATGGACACTAATTACATTCCATCTCTTCCCCAGGTGTCTTGTCTTTGTCTCTGATTGTCTCTGCGTTGTGATTGGCTCCTGTCTACTATATTTACTCTGTCTGTTCACTTCCCTGGTGTTGGTCGTTGTTGGTGTTTGGTTCATGTTGTTCTCTGTTCCTGTTCCGTGTCCTGATCTGTTTTGCCTGCCTGCCTGTATGTTTGTTTCTTGTTTTTGTCCAGTAAAGTCCTATCTGCAGTTGGATCCTCTCTTGCCTTTTGTTTCACCGTGTCAAAGCGTGACAGAATGACCACCCACATGGATCCAGCAGAAATCCTGCTTTGTCTATATCAGGAGGACTCCCCAGTCGAGGAGTATACGGAGGTTTTCGTTGACCTGTGCAACCAGGTCAACTCTGACGAGAAGACTCTCAAAGACATTTTTAAGCACGGCCTTACGGACATCCTTCAGTACGTGATACCGTCTACCCGAGAGATGCAATCATTCTCGGAGTTTGTCAACTTGGCGTTTGTCCTGGGCGGGTCCACGCTGAGCGTGAGCAGTGTAGAGACGGAAGCCGGCCGTAAGTATTTTGGGGGGGGCAGCAAGCATCGGGGTCCGTGGGCCACAGCGTGGAATCAGCCACGGACGCCCGAATGCTCCACAGTGCCTCCGCCCAGACCAGTCCCTGGCACACCCGTGATTGAGCCAGTTCCCATGGCTACCGTACCGGCGAGCTCAGCTGAGGTCCGTGCTAACCGGCTGGTCTCCAAACTGGCGGATACCCCGATGAGGTCGGCTCGGGCGGCCGGCATCCCTAAGCCGCCAGCTGGACCAGCCGGGTCGCCGGAACCAGCCTGGCCGGCGGAACCGACCGGGTCGACGGAACCGACCGGGTCGACGGAACCGGCCGAACCGACCGGGTCGACGGAACCGGCCGAACCGACCGGGTCGACGGAACCGGCCGAACCGACCGGGTCGACGGAACCGGCCGAACCGACCGGGTCGACGGAACCGGCCGAACCGACCGGGTCGACGGAACCGGCCGAACCGACCGGGTCGACCGAACCGACCGGGTCGACGGAACCGGCCGGGTCGACGGAACCTGCCGAACCGACCGGGTCGACGGAACCGGCCGAACCGACCGGGTCGACGGAACCGGCCGAACCGACCGGGTCGACCGAACCGACCGGGTCGACGGAACCGGCCGAACCGACCGGGTCGACCGAACCGACCGGGTCGACGGAACCGGCCGGGTCGACGGAACCTGCCGAACCGACCGGGTCGACGGAACCGGCCGAACCGACCGGGTCGACGGAACCGGCCGAACCGACCGGGTCGACGGAACCGGCCGAACCGACCGGGTCGACGGAACCGGCCGGGTCGACGGAACCTGCCGAACCGACCGGGTCGACGGAACCGACCGGGTCGACGGAACTTGAACCAAACACCAACAACGACCAACACCAGGGAAGTGAACAGACAGAGTAAATATAGTAGACAGGAGCCAATCACAACGCAGAGACAATCAGAGACAAAGACAAGACACCTGGGGAAGAGATGGAATGTAATTAGTGTCCATGGTGAGCAATGAGTGGGCGGAGCAAACAATTAACATCAGGGAGAGACGGCAGACAGAAACAAGGGGAAAACACAGACAGACACGTTACAATAGTGATGTTGATAAAAGATATTGATACTTACGAGTTAGTTTGACAACAGAAGTTGACTTAACTTTGAAGTTTAAATGAAAATTGTAACTCTTGTAACACATGAGCATGTGCTGAAAGACTTGCTTGTCTTGCTGGAAGATCCAATGATCACCAAGGTTTAATTTGTCAACAGAAGGCATCATGTTCTTCTTTAAAATGACCTGGAATTTCTGGGAATCCATGATGCCAGGTACACGATCAAGATTGCCAGTTCCTGCCGCAGAAAAACAGCCCATCATCAATGACACACCTCTGTGCTTGACCGTGGGGATGGTATTCTTTTGGTCATAAGCCTGACCTTTTGCACGCCAGCTGTACCAGTGGTCCATATGTCCAAAAAGTTCCAGTTTGGTTTCATCAGTCCATAGAACTGTCTCCCAGAACTCTGTAGTTTTATCCAAATCCTTTTTATCCCGGCATATTCTAGTCGACTCCTGATGTTCGTCGACGTCAAGAGTGGAGTGCGTCTTGGGGTCCGGCCATGAAGTCCTGATTATTCAGTGCACTTCTTATAGTTGCCACTGAAGCACTTGTACCAGCTCTCATCAGGTCATCCTGTAGCTTCCTTGCAGTTACAAGGGTTTTTTCTTAGCTGTCCTGATTAAGTTGCTAAGGGCCCTTGATGAAATTTGTGGGCTTTCTTCCACAATTTCCTTATAATGGTCCCAATGGTGTCTCTTGGAATGTTAAATATTTTGGAAATCTTCTTATACCCAAGGCCCTTCAGATGTGATGAAATAATCTCCTCTTTCAGCTTTTGTGGAAGCTCCTTTGTCTTTCCCATGATTGCAACTCACCTTGAACACCTTCATGGTTGGGGTTTATACAGTATATGAATCACAGCTGAAGCAAATGAAGGATTGTTATAGAGTTCCCAAAAACTTACTGATGTTTCAGCTCCATTTCGGGCCATAAAAACTGTCAGAAAGCTTTAAAAATAACAATATTATTTAGGGGTTGAATAATTGTGACATGGCTATCTTAACAAAATATACTGTTACACACAAATACTACATCATACATTTTCTGTGTTGGTTTAATGCATCACTTAACTCATAGAGAAGTCATCCAAAGCAGAATCCCGAACTTTGAAAAGATTTTTATTCATAAATCCTTAAAACTCTTTGGGGGTTGAATATTTCTAATTGCAACTCTAATATATATATATATATAGAGCAGCTGAACTGTCACAGGAACCTCCTGCTTTTACGTGTTCACCCACGCACAGACACACACACACAAGCACTGCACAAAAAAACAAGATGAATAAGCAGACTGCTGATCTTCACAGGTAAAGCAATTTAATCTTCCTCTCATTACAAAGGTTTGCATTTCTAGTAAAATATTTTTAAAACATAAGATATTTTAAATTCATTCTTTTCTGGTCTTAGTTTAATTTTCATTTAAATAAGGTGAATAATGGGTTTGAACTAGACATTTCACACAACTAAATTCGACTTTAATATATTAGTATATTCAAATTAGTGTATCTTGTTTTAGAGCAGTTAAAATTTGGAGCTTTTGAGTACAATTCTCTCGTACTGAAAACCTGTTGAAAATTGCGCCACATGGCAAAGAACTTTGAAGATTTGAGAATTAGAAATGATACTAGTTTTGACATGTTCACTTAAGGTGAACTCATGTTTGTTGGCAGTTATTTAGACATTAATAGCTGTATGTTGAGTTATTTTCAGATTACAGTAAATCTGTACTGCTATTCAAGCTGCACACTAGTAGTTGTGTCCATTGAGAACATATTATGAAATGGTTGCTGAAATGTGAGTGGTGTACTCACTTTTGTGAGATACTGTGTGTGTGTGTGTATATATATATATATATATATATATATATATATATATATATATATATATATCTCCTTTTTATATCCGGAAAAATAAGAATACTTATAAGTATGTAGTATAACTATTCTTTCTTTTTTCTTTAACAGGAAAGCCTCACGGCAGTCTGTTGCTCCAAAGACCCTCTTTATCCTAATTATCATTGTTGTGCTCATATTTGTGATATATTTCCTGACTGTTTTAAAACCTGTGAAATATTACAAGCCTGACTGTGTTAAAAATATTACAAGCCTGACTCACTTGAAAAAGTCAAACCTTAAGGCATGCGGAAAGAAAGTAACAAATGACCCAATCATTAAAGTCACCAATCATAAAACATACATGGTTGGCTCCTATGTAGAGCACCGAAAGGAGGTGAAAATGATACGGACAATTGCTATAGTGCTTCGCAGTGAAAATGCAGAGTATCAATGCATGCTGTGCTGCAATGGAATGAAGGTGTCAGTATCTGCTTCTTTAAACATTCACTCTGATCACTATGGGTTTGAGTACGGCACTGCTGATATTATATGCCAAATACCGGAAACGTGTCCAACACCAACACATGTAGCTATCACTTCCAAATCACCTAAAGGAAATGGATCATTGCAGGATATTCATGCCTTCCATCCTGTTAGGAATCAACAGAAACAGGAAGTCTTTCCCTATGAATTCACAGTTTGCATTTCAACCATGTTTGACTATGAGAATGTATTGCTGCTTGTGCAGGCCATGGAGATGTACAGGATACTCGGTGTCCAGAAGGTAGCTATTTACAAAACCAACTGCAGTAATGTTACACAGAAGGTCCTGGATTATTATGTCAGTCAGGACTTTGTGGAGCTCATCCCTTGGAGTGTATCGTCCTACATTACTGTGTCCAGAGGCTTTATGAAGTGGAAATCGCCAGGGGAACTACACTACTTTGGGCAAATCGCAGCACTTAATGACTGTTTGTATCGTTACATGTACAAGAGTCACTATGTAGCTCTTCAAGATCTGGATGAATTCATTCTACCATTGAATGTAAACAATTGGACAGAACTCCTGCCTGAATTGGAGAGGAAACACGGTCTGCAGGTGGGATTTTATTTTGAGAATAATGTGTTTCCTTTTTACTTGAAGGATTCAAAATCTGAGTATTCACCAGACTTCTGGAAGAAGGTTCCGGGAGAAAACATTTTAGAATATGTTTATAGGTTAAAAAACAACAATGAGTCAAAATTCAATAATTTCAAAGTTATTGTAAATCCTCGACTAGTGTTTGAAACTTCAGTCCATGGATTTTTGAAATCAGTGAAGGGTATTCAGAGAGTGAACCCTGAGGTTGCCCGCATGTATCACATAAAGAACTTTATTAAGAAAGATGATGCGTTCAAAGATAACTGCATACTGAGAGACACACATCTCAGAGACTATGCAGATAGGCTGATACCTGCTGTTTCTGAAGTGCTTCAGAAAGCACTAAACTTGCCAAAAGTGTAAAACAAGTCTGTGATGAGCTAGACAACTATATGTAAAAAGTATGGTCATCATATGTTAAGTAAAGTAAAGAAGCCATTTTATATAAACATGCCAAGCAAATCTAAACATACCAAATGCATGCTGATAAAGCTGGAGAGTTTAGCTGAATTGTACAAGAAGCAGTACATTTCCAAAGAATATTTCTTAATAAATTAATTCTTATGAAATATAAGTATTTAAGCATTTATTCAGGAGGATTAAACTGTTCAGCATGTTGTCAGGCACCTAAAAGGTACTATGAAAGATTATGAATGTCCACTGACACAAAAATACAAAGCCTATAAAACTGACTATTTGTTTATTCTATTTTTTATTTAAATTGTTTTATTTGCAGCTGCTGATTTCTGTCAATTTTAATTACAATAGTGCTGTCAAAAGCAAGCCTCTTTTTAGCCAACCTGTAAGCTGTAATTTTAAGTTCTAATTTGAGGAAAAAAAGGTTTGTAATGGCCTTTTATTTCAATTGAAAATGTGCCTGAATTCAGCACAATGACTAAGCAAATATGTAATGAAACACAAGATATGTGTATGTTTAAAAAAAAAAATTAATTTACTGACAGTGCAAAATCAGTAAATACAGTCAACAGACAGTACAATATAATTCTCTACACGATTTAGTCTTTAAAGCAAACTCTCTTAGAAGGTATCAGGCTTTTAAAGCATTTAAATATTGCTATAATTGTTCTTTATAGTTTTCTTCTTGTTCAGCTCATATATGCACAGAAATGTTCCTATCCATATACATAATCAATTTCTTATCTATTGTTCTTATGTTAATATTAAATTAGTGAAACTTGTATATCTAGTGAGCATCCTTTAAAAGCTGAGTAAACGGAGAAACATGAGAATCGAGGCTATATAGGTAAGTTAATATTATTGCTTTGTTTTAATCTCAGCAGGTACCAACTGTGACTTAAACTATGACTTAAAACAATGCCATTGATTCTGACCTACTCAGGATGATGTGGATAATTAAGTAATGTGGATTGGCATATCTCGAGGTTCCACAAATTTTGACCCAGCCAGTGCCAGTATGATTATTGAGGGAAAGGAAGTCCTGCAAGACCTGGATGAATCCAGAGCCTGTGCCCTGCTAATGGGGCTGATATATGCTCTCAATCTCAGCTACCAAAGGAACTAAAAAATACTTTTGAGGTGTTTCAGAAAATAATTTTTGAACTGGATGGTCTGAAAGTTAGCCCGAAGTTAATGGATTTAAAAATTAAATCGTTGTCTTTCTGAAATGTTTCATGTAAAAGTTTTGTTGTGCATAAACGTACAGCAGCTGTAATTTTGACATTTTTTTTAAAATTAAGGTTAAAATATTATATTTGTTTGAGATGTTATGGGGGCTGTAGTTTATGTGATGAAGGTATTAATCACATTAATACTTTGTATTAATATAAAAAAGGGAAGAAAACGTTTAGTTTCAGCTACTGTAGGTGGACCCAATAATCTGGCAATTGTGTCTTTTCACGTTTCCTGTGATTTATTATTATTTTATTTTTTTCTGATATGTTCCTACCAGGTTACTAAGAAAAATACTTGAGTTCTGGATAATTATCTTTTTTAATTAGATAATTATCTAAAAAAAAAAAATTGGACACAAGTTGACATTGGTTTTATAATAATCCAGTTTCATCATAAAACTGGAATTGTTGTGTTATTTCTTCTGATTAAAGTGAAATTAGTTACTTACACTCATAAAATTAAGGTAACAATTTGCGTGGTCATATCTAACTAGAATGGAATCAAAATAAAGAAGTTAGAATAGCTTGAATTATGTAATTTGACCACTTAATACAAAAAAAACCTTTAAATGAAAATTAAGTTGTATCAACTTAAGCTCTTAGAGGTTAAGTCAAATCACGTTGTTTGTACTAAAAAAAATGGGTTAGTATAACTATAAAAGGTACATGATATCTACTTAAGAATGTCTGAGTTGAAATTGCTTAAAAAGATACATGCACATTGTTAACTTGATTTTTTTTATGTGTATTATTTTTTTAGAGTGTATGCACACATGCATTAGAATGTCTCACATTGATTCTAGGTGTTGTTACTGCCCGAAGCTGTTCCAGTCGGCATGCTCCACATTCGTGGATGGCTGCAGTGCTGTCCAGTTTCCAAACCTGTTTCCAATTCATCTTTTTGTTTATATTTCCTTTTTGGCTGTTTTATATTGTTTCGCCTGCTCTTTTTAGTTGTATAAATATTTTATTTCTGAAGTTTGAAGTATTTTATTTGCAATTTTGATTATATCTTTGTGACTCTTCTTTAGTTTTCTATTGTAGTTCTTCAGTTGCATTTGATTTTGTATTGCTTCTGGGGTTTGAACTGTTTTGTTTTAATTTGGATTTGTGATTTTTTTAATTTTGTGTTTGATTTACTCTCTCTTCAATTGCATTGGATTTCGTTTTTGATTTATATAATTTGTTTACAAAGTTTATTTTTAAGTTTGCCCCCCCCCCCTTTTTTTTGTTGAAATTGATTTTTCAAGCAATTATTTATTGGTTGTGAAAATTTAATTTATTTACTTTAGGTTTTTTTTAGTTGATTCAGCCTCCACCTGATTGTAATTCCGTTTGGCTGAAAAATGTTTCTCTATTTATTTTAATATTGTTTTAATGAAGATGTCAATAAAGATGATTTTGTATTGTTACCTGTCTCTGACTCTAATTAGTGATATGAATTTGTGTATGGCAGGTGTTTTGTAGGTGTTCCACTCTAATTCTCGTGAAATTCCCAAAGTGGCGTAGTCAAAACTGATACCTTGTTACTTTTCTCATTTGTAATTCTAGTAATAATTGTTGTTCCTCTTCATAAACCCCCGCTATATATATATATATATATATATATATATATATATATATATATATATATATATATATATATATATATATATATATATATACACACACACACAATACAGACCAAAAGTTTGGACACACCTTCCAAAAGTTTGGACACACCACCTTTCCAACAGGACAATGACCCCAAACACACCTCCAGGCTGTGTAAGGGCTATTTGACCATGAAGGAGAGTAATCGAGAGCTGCACCAGATGACCTGGCCTCCACAGTCACCGGACCTGAACCCAATCGAGATGGTTTGGGGTGAGCTGGACTGCAGAGTGAAGACAAAAGGGCCAACAAGTGCTAAGAACTCCTTCAAAACTGTTGGAAGACCATTTCAGGTGACTACCTCTTGAAGCTCATCAAGAGAATGCCAAGAGTGTGCATCTTAAGATGTTCATAAATCTTTGTTCTTCTATGCTTGTACCGTGTGTGCGTCATGACCAGAGACTAACATTGTCATCAGTAGGTTTTGTTAAGATTATGACAAGGGCAGTAGGGACTGGGGACGAGTTGTCCATAAACAATGTCCTACAAGTCCTCTACAAGACCTTGGCCTAGTCAGATTAGCTTGGTCAGGAGATGCATGAGGTAATGTTGAGCCAATGATTGATTATGTTTTGCTTTTACATATCTTCTCTTCTTCTTGGATTCTGTCTATAAAAACCTTGATGTAATCAGTGATTTTGGCCCTTCATCTCTTGTGGAGTGTTGGGTCCTGCTGCGCAGCTGAGCACAATAAATTGTGTAACTTTTTTTACTCTTGCTCGTGTCTACCAGTGTTATACTTTATTCTTTAAATCTCTTGGACCTCAGAACTTCCACAGCAGCAGTAATCAGAGCAAAAGGTGGCTACTTTGAAGAACCTAGAATATGACATTTTCAGTTGTTTCACACTTTATGTACGTATATAATTCCACGTGTTAATTCATAGTTTTGATGCCTGCAGTGTGAATCTACAATTTTCATAGTCATGAAAATAAAGAAAATTTGAATGAGAAGGTGTGTCCAAACTTTATATATATATATATATATATATAAAAATATATATATATATATATATATATATATATATATATATAAAAAAATCAGCTGAACTCACAAAGGAACCTCTCGCTCTTACGCATTCACCCACCCACAGACACCCACACACTGCAAAAAAAAAACAACAACAAGATACTCAGACTGCTGATCTTCGCAGGTAAAACAATTTAATCTTCCTCTCATTACAAAGGTTTGCATTTCTAGTAAAATATTTTAAAAACATAAAATATTTTAAATTCATTCTTTTCTGGTTTTAGTTTCGTTTTAAGAGGCAAACAACGGTTTTGAACTAGACATCGACTTTAACTAAATTCGACACACACATTTACTGTTACGTTGTTTTTTTTTCTTATGTGTTTTCATAAACTTTCTGCAATATAAGTAGAAAAGAATTTAGCATTAGTCATTCATTGACTCAACCTGCTTTGTGTCAATATTTCAGAAACTGTGCAGGAAAAAAAAACTACTGACCCTTTATACCCTGGACACAACCTTATAACCCCGCCCCCTACAGATGCAGGTAGCTATACATGTGACAAATGTGGCGGGGCTAACAGCTACTATTTCTACACTAATTAGGAAGATCTTAATGTATTTCCCAAGAATTACCACAAACAACATGTAAAAATAGGTTTCTAAATCATTTTATAATGATATCAGGTTTCAGACAAGAAAGATTATGACCAAAAAAAACCCAAACACAACAATGTAACATGAAATTGCAAGGTTGTAGGCAAATACCTCTGAATACTGGCAGCAGAGGTTGGTTATACCAGTCAATGTTTCATATCGGAAAATCCCATCCCTGTTATGAGCAAAAACCCTGCACACCCAAATGTTCAAGTAATCCACAGTTAAAAGCCCACAAAGTCAGATCCTGGTACTCGGGATACCGATCATCTTCAACACAAAAGCAGCACTAGCACTTCATTGGGAAATGTTGACATCCATGAAAGTAGAGCCTTTACAATTCGTGTAGATCCAACATCAGATGCAAAGTAGCATTCAAAGTCCATAAAATTGAACTGGAAACAAAGTTTCTCAATCAGGACTCCAAAAGAAATTATTCAAAGGAACTAGAGCAACACCATACTTCCCTCTTCCAAACAAATCTCTCTTCTTCTACTACCTGGTTAAATACTTGGGGTTTCATCCCTCAGCAGTCCCCTAGTGGAGAGTAGGAAACACAGGTAACAGGTAACCCTGTTACAACCTCTTTCAGGTCCTCCCGTCTGACAGGCACTACAGAAATTTGTTTTCCCAAAACTGCCGGACACAAGGACAGATTATTTCCCCAGAAAATCGCCCTTATTAACAACTCACCAACTCACTCACTTATATTCCCTGCTTCATATCTATAAGTGCTGCATTATCAGAACTGTCAGTAATCACATCATCTGTATATGTCACACACACTACTCCTTTCTACAGGTCTTTTGTTGAGTCTGTTGTTACATTTTCCTTAATCTGCTGGTATGGGTCCATCACTGTAAAACAAAAAAAAACTCCCTTTCGAGGTTAATTAAGGTGAGCAGCAGCATCACAGGTTCTAGGCAGAAAGGTCTGGAAGAACTCTATCGGAAGCAGATGTTCAGGAGGGTTGACTCTATTTTGTCAGATAATTCTCATCCCTTACGGGCAGAATTTCAGATGTTGCCATCGAAATAGGCTTTAAAATCCCCAAATCCAGAACCAACAGATATAAACACTCTTTTGTCCCTTCAGCCATTCTGCTTCTCAATTCTGCAAAGAACTATAGATAACTTTATTATTTACTGTTTGTTAATTGTTCTTATTATTTTATTATTTTAACTATGCCTGCATTGTAGGTAATCTTTTGCAGTGTTGTATAAAGTACTAGAAAGCAATACTTGAGTAAAAGTACAAGTATTGTACTAGAAAAAGACTTTGGTAGAAGTGAAAGTCACCTTTTAGAATATTACTAAAGTAAAAGTCTTAAAGTATCTGATATTTACTGTACTTAAGTATCAAAAGTCATTTTCTGATATTTAATGTATTTAAGTATTTGAAGTAAAAGTAAAAAGTAAAATTTCAGTGATTTTCGGTAGGCATAGGAGCAGGGGCGGTTCTATGGGCGGTTTCATCTTTAGGGGGTTTAGAACTCAGTGAGAATTTAAAACAAGAAGAGTTTTATATTATATATTATATATAATATGTTTACATAGTAAGCCAAAAGTTAGTGTATTATGAAATATCAAAAGTGGACACCAAAATTTTATGCATGATGTAATGATGCCAGTCTTGAATCAAATCAGTTCATGTATGTGTGCATTCTCTACTAATAGTGTGTCCAATGAATGCAGTCATTAATAAATAAAAAAAATCAAAGACCAAATCAGTAAATGTTATTTTTATTTAGTATTGAATGGATTGTTTGCATTAATATTTTGTTTGTGCTACAACTCTGGTAATAAGAATAGTGAAATTTCACTGCTTTTGGTTGCCTTATTTGCGGCTTTCAGCCGATTAACGTTATCGATAAATGCCTCCAGCTCTGTCTGCGCGTGCCTGTGCTTCTCCGTAGCGCGCGCGGACGTGCGTAATGAGCAGTGACTCGCCAAATCTCCCTTATTACAGTCGCACACATTTCATCTGATTTTATTTTGTAGTAACGAGAAACGAAGATGCTTAGTGGAAATATAACGGAGTAAAAGTATACATTTTATCTAGGAAATGTAGTGGAGTAAAAGTGAAAGATGGCATAAATTTAAATAGCGAAGTAAAGTACAGATACGTGAAATTTCTACTTAAGTACAGTAACGAAGTGTTTTTACTCCGTTACATTATAACACTGATCTTGTGTACTGTTGTTGTGTGTGTGATTGTGTGTGATTTGTTCATTATCTGTTGCAAAATGAATTGCCCCATCTGGGGACAAATGAAGATTTGAACCTTGAATCTCGAACCTTCTGCTGTATATTGTACAAAAGCATAAAATTGCACAATACTGTTGTTTGCACTACCATGCACTTCTCACACGTTATGTACATAACTGATCTGTCATATATTCTGTATTAATATTTAATACTCACACAGTCTATAATGTCTTGTACTGTCTGTTTTTTCTAAAAGGTACACGGTGAAGGAAACAAATATGAGATGGAAGGAAAGTGTACTGTATGTTTTAATGCGTTTTGCTATAATTTCCAACTTCCCTTTACTGAGTTATTGAGGGCGCGCGCTATCTGTCTACACCCCCCACCCACACACACACACACACACACCCACCCCCCCCCCCCCCACACACACACAGACTGCACAAAAAATACAAGATGAATAAGCAGACTTCTGGTCTTCGCAGGTAAAACAATTTAATCTTCCTCTCATTACAAAGGTTTGCATTTCTAGTAAAATGTTTTAAAAACAAGAAATATTTTAAATTCATTCTTTTCTGGTCTTAGTTTCGTTTTCGCTTTAAGAGGCGAATAACGGGTTTGAACTACTGTAGACATCGACACTACCTAAATTATATAAATATATATTTTTACCTAAGTATATATACTTAAATATATATTTTTTTAAAAACTATACAAAATAGTTCACAAAACAAGGGTTCATTAATCGACAGACTTTCCTCAACGTGTAACATACCATAATACACTCATTGTTCACTTTAGTAGGAACAGCTGGACATCTAAACAATTATCCAGTCATGTGGCAGCAGTGCGATATATAAAATCATTGCACATACAGGTCAAGAGCTTCAGTTAATTTTAACATCACCCATCAGAATCAGGGGAAATGTAGTCATGCATGATAGTCAGCATGATAACATGAGTACCGTCCCAGCATGATGGCAGCCATACCTTCATGCCAGACCGTCTGAATCCTACTTTACTCAGAATTCATGAGTTCAGATTTAAGTCTTGATGATGAGTCACTCATTGCCAAAGCATTACCTGGCTGTAAAATTGATATCGGAGTGGTAATTTGTACCTGCTTAGGTTAACACTTCCTGGGTTCCAGTAATATGTGCCACTTACAGTACAAGTGAAGCCTTGATAATTCTGTCTTATTTCCCACAACCCATTTTTTGTAGTACTGTTTCTATCACTCCATGCCACTGCACCAAAATGAATGGTCGAACAAATCAAACACATCATTACACATACTATATCTTACAATTAATAGATTAGTAGAATAACAAAAACAAATGAAATCCTACTGTAATTTTAGACTAGTAATTTTAGACATTGACTGAATTAGGAGTTGTAATAAATATATCAACAGCCCCAGTTTGAGCAGTGCCAGTGCTGCCTCTTTTTTAAACGTGCTATGATGATATAAACTGGTCAGTTGTGTTTTATATAAATAAATATACAGTACCTCAAAAGTCAATACACCCCTTGCAATTCAGCAACTGCTTTAGTATATTTTCTCAAGGGACAATACTATAGAATTTAAAATTGGATATATTTTAGAGTAGTCAATGTGCTGCTTGTATAGAGGTGTAGATTTACTGTCCTCTGAAAATAACTTAAAATGCAGCTATTATTGTCAAAGTAGCTGGCAACTGTGGTGGAAATCTTTGCTCTAAAGATGATTGTAAGGCCTTGTTCTTCTATGCTTTTACCTTGTAGCTGATGTGGCTAGAATTGGTCAGGATCACTAACCACTGACCATAGATCACTAACAGGCGGACCGCGGTCCGGGTCCGGACCCAGAAGCTGTCCAATACGGACCCGGACCTACAGCCAAAACAAAAGGTTATGATTTAAAACATGATGGGGCGCTTCCATTTTAACTGGTGCAGCCATTTTAACCGGTGCAATTGGAAACGCACAGACCAATTGCATGCGAGTTAAGCACCCACATGATACCACTCAGCCAATCAAGTCTGTGCATTCCTGAAGTAAACACTGCGACTCAACAGTGCAAGACAGATGAGAGAGAATTAGAGTAAAGTTACACATGAAAGAAAGATAGCAATTCATGTAGAAAACAAAGGGAGAGAAACAGACGACTGAGACGGAGAAAGGAAAAATAAAGAACAAATGCCGCTCTCCACAAAAAGAAAAGTGGACAGCGAAAACATTTAATCCAGAATGGACAGACTCCTTTCTGTTCATACTTCCCACTGGGAGCACTAAAGCAGTGTGTCTCATATGTTCAGAAACCGTGGCACTTATTAAAAGTGGCAATGTGAAAGGCCATTATGAGACAAAACATAAAGGTTTTGAACAAACATATCCACTCAAATCTGAAAACAGCATCCCTGAGACAGCTTTCCCAGGTCTGAGGAAAGTAGCCCTATATATCCTGACCATGTTTGGCTCTACATACAACTGCGAGGCAGCTTTCTCGACAATGAACATAATCAAAACTAAATATTCCAGGCTCACTAATGAGCACCTCCACATGTGTATGAGAATGGCCCTGACTCCATTCAACCCCGGGTTTAAAATCCTGGCAAGCCAAGCTAGAGCTCAGTTCTCTCACTGAGCAAAAATTGGGGGAGTGAGATATAAAATGGAAAGCACTTTATTTAAACATACACAATTTTCACATTTTATTTATTTTCTCTTATTTTGGAATGTAGCCCTACTTTTATTTATTTAATGAGAGAACATTATACATATCTACAATCATACATATGATCAGTTCTATGTTACTGTTGTTTGATTTAACAGTCATGTATTGATTGCTACTAGGCTACTTAAATATATATCACACTGACTAGTTAGACATTATGATCTTCCAGACCTTTGCTTCAAGAAATTTTCTCTTACTCGACCTCTTTAAATTTTAGTTGAATACCTCTGGCTTAGATTATGAGAAGGACAGAGGGGACTGGAGATGAGTTGGCAGGACTTGGGTTCATAAACAGCTTCTAGTAGACCTTTGTAAGACTAGTTAGTTTGATTAGATTAGTTTGATCAGGAGATGTGCATTTAAGCCAATGATTGATGATGTTTTGCTTTTACATGTCTTCTTTGTTTGAATCCTGTCTATAAAATCTTGATGTAATCGATGATCAGGGCCCGGCCTTACTCATGCTATATGAGGAGTATTGGGTCCTGCTGCGTGGCAGAGAACACAATACATGTGAAACATTTTTACTCTTGCCTGTGCCTACCAGTGTGACACTTTATACTTTAAATGTCTAAAAACTCAAACTTCCACAACACAACAAAGTGAGTAAACCCTAAGTGATAACAGCATGATGTTTAAACATGCAAAACCACATATCCTGTTGATCATGTTCATCTTTTTGTCTTCTTGACAGAACAATACAAATTAATTGTGAGGGTGTATGTATTTATTATTTACCTGATAATCAACTGAACTGACACAGACCCTCCCGGATTACACATGCGCACGAACACTCACAAACCCTCTTTGCACATGCTCTTTTGTCTCATTTCACTGTGTACTGCAACAGCTAAATGTGGTTGACATGACAATAAAAGCTTCTTGACTTGACTTGACCCATACACACACACACACACACACACACACACACACACACACACACACACACACACACACACACACACACACACTGCACAAAAAACAAGATGAATACACAGACTGCTGATCTTTGCAGGTAAAGGAATTTAATGCTCGGCTCATTAAAGGTTTGCATTTCTAGTAAACTATTTTTAAAGCATAAGATATTTTAAATTAATTATTTTCTGGTCATGGTTTTGTTTTTGTTTAAAATAGGCGAATAACGGGTTTGAAGTAGACATTTCACACAACTAAATTCGACTTAATTATATATTAGTATATTCAAATTAGTGTATCTTGTATTAGAGCAGTCTATCTCATAGTCCTATAATCATAATAATACATAGTCCTACATTATTGATCTGCTGTTCAAACTGTTTTATATATATATATATATATATATATATATATATATATATATATATATATATATATATATATATATTAGTCTAACTGATTATTCTTTCTTTTTTCTTTCACAGTAGAATCTCACGGCAGTCTGTTGCTCCAAAGACCCTCTTTCTCCTAATTATCATTGTTGTGCTCATATTTGTGAGATATTTCCTGACTGGTTTAAAACCTGTCAAATATCACAAGCCTGACTATTTTTACCCTCACTGGAAAAAGACAAACCTTACGGCATGCGGAAAGGAAGTAAAATATGACCCAATTATTAAAGTCACCAATCTTAAAACGTACATGGTTGGCTCCTATGTAGAGCACCGAGATAAAGTGAAAATGATACGGACAATTGCTATAGTCCTTCGCAGTGAAAATGCAGAGTATCAATGCATGCTGTGCTGCAATGGAACGAAGGTGCCAGTATCTGCTACTTTAAACATTCACTCTGATCACTTTGATTTTGAGTACGGCACTGCTGATATTATATGCCAAATACCGGAAGAGTGTCCAACACCAACACATGTGGCTATCACTCCCAAATCACCTAAAGAGAATGGATTACTGCAGGATATTCATGCCTTCCAACCTGTTAGGAATCAACAGAAACAGGAAGTCTTTCCCTATGAATTCACAATTTGCATTTCAACCATGTATGACTATGAGAATGTATTGCTGCTTGTGCAGGCCATGGAGATGTTCAGGATACTCGGTGTCCAGAAGGTAGCTATTTACAAAACCAACTGCAATAATGATACACAGAAGGTCCTGGATTATTACATCAGTCAGAACTTTGTGGAGCTCATCCCTTGGAGTGTATCGTCCTACATTACTGTGTCCAGAGGGTGGAAGAAGTGGAAATCACCAGGGGAACTACACTACTTTGGGCAAATCGCAGCACTTAATGACTGTTTGTATCGTTACATGTACAATAGTCACTATGTATCTCTTCAGGATATGGATGAATTCATTCTACCTTTGAAGTTAAACAATTGGACAGAGCTCCTGCCTGAATTGGAGAGGAAATATGGTCAGGAGGTGGGATTTGCGTTTGAGAATAATTTTTTTCCTATTTACTTGAAGGATCCAAAATCCAAAAAGTATTCACCAGACTCCTGGAAGAAGGTTCCGGGACAAAACATTTTAGAATATGTTTATAGGTTAATCAATGATCCTTCAAAATTCAGTAATTTCAAAGTTATTGTAAATCCTCGTCTAGTGTTTGAAACTACAGTCCATGGATTGTTGAAATCAATGAAGGGTTTCGTGAGAGTGAACGCTGAAGTTGCCCGCATGTATCACATTAAGAACTTTAAGAAAGAAGATGCGTTAACAGATAAAAGCATACTGGACACACATCTCAGAGACTATGCAGATAGGCTGATACCTGCTGTTTCTGAAGTGCTTCATATTGTACTAAAATTGCCAAAAGTGTAAAACAAGTCTGTGATGAGATAGACAACTATATGTAAAAAGTATGGTCATGATATGTTAAGAGTAAAGAAGCCATTTTATATAAACATGCCAAGCAAATCTAAACATACCAAATGCACGCTGATAAAGCTGGAGAGTTTAGCTGAATTGTACAAAACAGGAAGCGGTACATTTCCAAAGAATATTTCGTAATAAAATAAATTTTATGGAATATAAGCATTTAAGTATTTATTCAGGAGGATTAAACTGTTCAGCATGTTGTCAGGCACCACACAGGTATCATGAAAGCATATGAATGTCCACTGGCACAAAAATACAAAGCCTGTAAAAGTGACTATTTGCTTATTCTAATTTTTATTTAAATTGTTTTATTTGCAGCTGCTGATTTCTGTCCATGTTAATTACAGTAGTTCCAATCTGAATAGTACTTATGATGGCAGTAGACAGCTTCACATTCGTAGACAGCACCAATGGAAGAAGATAATCGCAATCTTCAGCAATTGCCCCAGACATCTGTCTGTAGTGCTGTCAAAAGCAAGCCTCTGTTTAGCCAACCTGTAAGCTGTGATATTAGGAACTAATTTGAGGACAGAAAGTTTTATAATGGCCTATTATTTCAATTGAAAATGTGCCTGAAATCAGCCTTTTTTCTGTATAGCTACAACAAAAATCACAAAAAATCTACACAACACAAAATCTGTACATCACATTGTTATGTTTATGTGTCAAGTGACAAATAAGAATGAAAGGCAATAAGAGGATCCAAATGTTATAAATAAAGTAAATTATTTTTGTAAATGCTCCTATTAATAAACAAATCCATTTGTATCCATCTTCATAAATGAGGTCCATTGTCTCTGCCCTCTTCAATGAAAATTAGAAAGGTGAGGAAAAGCGTGTGGGGAAGGATCATCTTGGTTAAGATCCACCCTTGGAGAGACTGTGTGTGTGTGTGTGTGTGTGTGTGTGTGTGTGTGTGTGTGTGTGTGTGTGTGTGTGTGTGTGTGTGTGTGTGTGTGTGTGTGTGTGTGTCTGAGAGAGTGCTGTGGGAGCTTGAAACTGGACAGATGGGCACTCGGACTGCAGCTTGCCACAGGTATAGGGCATTAAAGCTATTTATTGTTTCTTACGTTTGAATTTTTATTAATTTTTTAAAAACATATTAAGGCCATTTATTTATTTATTTATTTATTTATTTATTTGAAATTTCTAGACATTTAATTTAGAGACACCTTCAATTCTTTATAGGTTAGTTTTTAAATACGTTTTAATTCTTATAGTTAAATACTAGCTTGACATAAACTAAAGTTCATACAATCTGTGAGAAAACTAGCATTAGTGTGGGAAAATTGGCATGGGACTAATTAGGAAAGATTTTTTTTACATTGCAGTCTCACATTTGTTATTATGCAAAAAAAAAAAAAAAAAACGGCACCAATACTAATTGCTGCTAAATTTCCTGTTAATATTTTGCAGGGCAGTACGTTCAAAACTGTTTGTTTTTCCACTGAGTTTCTTATTCCTTCTCATCCTTATTTTGCCCATCTTCCTTATCGGAGTAATTACGTTCAAGAATTATAAGCCTATCGTTACTTTCCCTGACTGGAGAAAGAAGCTGATGACATGCGCCATGCAAGTACAAAATGATCCGATCGTTAAAGTCAGCAATCGTAAGGCATATATGGTCGGCTCTTATATAGAGCATCGTCAAGAAGTGAAAAAAATTCGCACGATTGCTATAGCGTTTCGCAATGAAAGCACAGAGTATCACTGCTTGTTGTGCTGCAACGGAAACATTGTGTCCATACCAGGTAATTACAGCATTCACTCTGATCACTTTGGGTTTGAATACGGCACTGCTGATATTATCTGCACAGTACCGGAAGTGTGTACAACACCAACACATGTGGCTGTGACTTCCCAATCACCTGAAGAAGATGGCTCTTTGCAAGATATTCACACCTTCCAACCTGTAAGGAATCAAAAGAAACAAGAAGTCTTTCCATATGAATTCACAGTTTGCATTTCTGCCATGTTTGATTATGCGAACGTGCTGGAGCTTGTGCAGGCCATGGAGATGTTCAAGATACTCGGTGCCCAGAAGGTAGCTATTTACAAAACCAGCTGCCATCCTGTTACACAGAAGGTCTTGGATTATTATGTCACTAAGAATTTTGTGGAGCTCATTCCCTGGCATGTAGCATCCTACATTAATGTGTCCAGAGGCTGGAATAAGACACTGTCTACAGGAGAGCTGCATTACTTTGGGCAAATTGCGGCACTCAACGACTGTGTGTACCGTTACATGTACCAGAGTCATTATGTATCTCTGCAAGACTTGGATGAACTCATTCTTCCTATCAACCTCAAAAACTGGACAGAACTCCTGTCTGAATTGGAGAGGAAGTACAAGCAAGATATGGGCTTTGAATTCGAGGCATATTTGTTCCCTCTTTCCATCACAGATTTCAATCTAGATTCACCAGGCTCCTGGAACAAAGTTATGGGAGTCAACATCTTAGAACATATATTTAGTTTAAGCAATGACCCCAAAGAGTTCAATAATTTTAAAGTGAGCAATTCATTTGACCTTCTCATACTGGTTGGTAAGACTAGCTGTGAATTCAACATAACAGGTGTCAATTTGAGCAAGGATCTTTTAGAATCTTGGCATGAAATGTCATATTTAGATCATGGTGACGGAAACAAATATGAGATGAAAGGAAAGTAATTTTTTAACTTCCCTTTTCTGAGTTATTGAGGGCGTTTATTATTTATCCAATAATCAGCTGAACTGACACAGGACCCTCCCGCTCTTATGCTGCATGCTCCAACACACACACACACACACACACACACACACACACACACACACACACACACACACACACACACACACACACACACACACACAGACTGCACAAAAAACAAGATGAATACTCAGACTGCTGATCTTCGCAGGTAAAGCCATTTAATCTTCCTCTCATTACAAAGGTTTACATTTCTAGTAAAATATTTTAAAAACATAAAATATTTTAAATTCATTCTTTTCTGGTCTTAGATTCCTTTTTGTTTTAAGAGGCCAATAACGGTTTTGAACTAGACATCGACTTCAACTAAATTTGACTGTATATATATATATATATATATATATATATATATATATATATATATATATATATATATATATATAGTTACTGTTGCAGGGCCTTGTTATGTGTTTACATCAATTTTCTGCAATATAGGTAGGAAAAGTAAACACATTGCTTCTCTGGCAGTAGACTATGTGTGCTACACTCTGAGCTTTTAGTACTTCTGTCATTATTACTGGAGAACATTTCAGTAACCTCCTTCTAGCCCCCGAATTATATACACTCTCTTTACACCTCATAGTACACTACTTTACAAGATCTGTCATTCTGTAGCCAGTCGAGGATATCCAGTGTACTTGCCACAACATGTAACATACCATAATACACTCATTGTTCACTTTAATAGGAACAGCTGGACATCTAAACAAATATCCAGTCATGTGGCAACAGTGCGATATATAAAATCATTGCACATACAGGTCAAGAGCTTCAGTTAATTACTCACTCATCAGAATGAGGGGAAATGTAGTCTTGGTGTCATGATTGTTAATGCTAGACAGACTATTAAATATCTGGTAAGGCCAGAATTTAGAATTAGTCATTCATTGACTGAACCTGCTTTGTGTCAACATTTCAGAAACTGTGCAGGAAAAATCACTAATGACCCTTCATACCCTGGACACAACCTTTTTCAGCTCCTCCCTTCTCTCAGGCACTACAGAACTTTGTTTACTAAAACTGCCAGACAGGGACAGTTTCTTTTCCCAGACAATTGCCCTTATTAACAACTCACCCTAATTATTTTCCCTGCTTCATATCTATAAGTACTGCATTATCAGAACTATCAGTAATCACATCATCCATATATGTCACACACACTACTTCTGCTGTATATTGTACAAAAGCATAAAACTGCACAATACTGTTATTTGCACTACCATGCACTTCTCACACTTTATGTACATAACTGATCTGTCATATACTCTGTATTCATATTTAATACTCACACAGTCTATAATGTCTTGTAAAGTCTGTTTTGTCTAAAAGGTACATGGTGAAGGAAACAAATATCAGATAGAAGGAAAGTGTACTGTATGTTTTAATGCATTTTGCATTGCTATATTTTTCAACCTCCCTTTTCTGAGTTATTGAGGGCGTTTATTATTTATCCAATAATCAACTGAATTGACACAGGTCCCTCCCACTCTTACACACACACACACACACACACACACACACACACACACACACACACACACACACACACACACACACACACACACACACACACACACACACACACACACACACACACACCTAAGGCCAGAATTTAGCATTAGTCATTCATTGACTCAACCTGCTTTGTGTCAACATTTCTGGCTGGATTAGGTGGTGTAAAAGTGTTGGGAATGTTGCGATACAGTGAGTCCTAACTGTCACTCAAACATTTATCAGATGCCTTTGTCTATAAGTAATTTTGTTGATCATATGCATCCCTTTATAACTACAATTTTCCCATCTTTAACTGGCTGCTACCAGCATGATAACAGCAGTATCGTCCCAGCATGATGGCAGCCATACATTCATGCCCGACCATCTGAATCCTACTTAACTCATCTTGATGATGAGTTACTCAGTGTCAAAGCAGTACCTGGCTGTAAAATTGATATTGGAGTGGTAACTTGTAAACTGCTTAGGTTAGCACTTCCTGGGTTCCAGTAATATGTGCCACTTAGAAGTGAAGCCTTAATAATTCTGTCTTATTTCCCACAACCCATTTTTTTGTAGTTGTATACTGTTTATATCACTCCATGCCACTGCACCAAAATGAATGGTCGGACAAATCAAACACATCATTACACATACTATATCTTACAATTAATAGTTTTGGAACTTGACAATGACTGAATTAGGAGTCATAATAAATATATCAACATCCCCGGTTTGAGCAGTGCCAGTGCTGCCTCTTTTTTTAAACGTGCTATAATCCTATGATCTGGTCAATTGTGTTATATATGAATAAATATATAGTACCCTCAAAAGTCACTACACCCCTTGCATTTCAGCAACTGCTTTAGTATATTTTCTCAAGGGACAATACTGTAGAAATTAAAATTGGATAGATTTTAGAGTAGTGCTGTATGTGCTGCTGTGGAGGTATAGATTTTCTGTCCTCTGAAAATAACTTAACATACAGCCATTATTGACAAAATAGCTGGCAACAAAAGTGAGTACACCCTAAGTGATAACATCATGATGTTTAACCATGCAAAGCCACATATCTTATTCATCATGTTCATGTTTTTGTCTGCTGGACAGAACCATCCAAATTTGTGCATCAATCTCAGATTTGGTGCTTTGCGTACAATTCTCTCATACTGACCACTTGTTGAAAATGGCCCCTGAAGAAAACTCTGAAGATTTGAGAATTAGAATTGATGCTAGTTTTGACATGTTCACTTAGGGTTAACTCACTTTTGTTGCCAGTTATTTAGACATTAATAGCTGTATGTTGAGTTATTTTCAGAGGACAGTAAATCTGTACTGCTACTTAAGCTGCACACTAGTAGTTGTGTCTTATGAGAACATATTATAAAATGGTTGCTGAAATGTGAGGGGTGTACTCATGTTTGTGAGATGCTGTATATATATATATATAGTCTAACTGTTTATTCTTTCTTTTTTCTTTCACAGTACAGAACAAGTCTCACGGCAGTCTGTTTTTCCAAAGACTTTCTTTATCAGAATGATCATTTTTGTGCTCATATTTGTGATATATATGCCTGACTATGTTTACCCTCACTGGAAAAAGTCAAACCTTACAGCATGCAGAGAAAA
Organism: Tachysurus fulvidraco; assembly: GCF_022655615.1. NCBI lineage: Eukaryota > Metazoa > Chordata > Actinopteri > Siluriformes > Bagridae > Tachysurus > Tachysurus fulvidraco. The sequence continues at coordinate 5,887,518 of NC_062530.1, forward strand.
AGTAAAATATGACCCAATCATTAAAGTCACCAATCTTAAAACATACATGGTTGGCTCCTATGTAGAGCACCGACAAGAGGTGAAAATGATACGGACAATTGCTATTGTGCTTCGCAGTGAAAATGCAGAGTATCAATGCATGCTGTGCTGCAATGGAACGAAGGTGTCAGTATCTGCTACTTTAAACATTCACTCTGATCACTATGGGTTTGAGTACGGCACTGCTGATATTATATGCCAAATACCGGAAGAGTGTACAACACCAACACATGTGGCTATCACTTCCAAATCACCTAAAGGGAATGGATTATTGCAGGATATTCATGCCTTCCAACCTGTTAGGAATCAACAGAAACAGGAAGTTTTTCCCTATGAATTCACAGTTTGCATTTCAACCATGTATGACTATGAGAATGTATTGCTGCTTGTGCAGGCCATGGAGATGTTCAGGATACTCGGTGTCCAGAAGGTAGCTATTTACAAAACCAGCTGCAATAAAGATACACAGAAGGTCCTGGATTATTACGTCAGGAAGAACTTTGTGGAGCTCATCCCTTGGAGTGTATCGTCCTACATTAATGTGTCCAGAGGCTGGCAGAAGTTTAAATCGCCAGGGGAACTACACTACTTTGGGCAAATCGCAGCACTTAATGACTGTTTGTATCGTTACATGTACAAGAGTCACTATGTATCTCTTCAAGATCTGGAGGAATTCATTCTACCTTTGAATTTAAACAATTGGACCGAGCTTCTGCCTGAATTGGAGAGGAAATATGGTCAGGAGGTGGGATTTGAGTTTGAGAATAATGTTTTTCCTATTTACTTGAAGGATCCAAGATCCAAAAAGTATTCACCAGACTCCTGGAAGAAGGTTCCGGGACAAAACATTTTAGAATATGTTTATAGGTTAGTCAATGATCCTTCAAAATTCAATAATTTCAAAGTTATTGTAAATCCTCGTCTAGTGTTTGAAACTTCAGTCCATGGATTTTTGAAATCAATGACGGGTACTGTGAGAGTGAACCCTGAAGTTGCCCGCATGTATAACATAAAGAACTTTGCAAAAGAAGATGCGTTAACAGATAAAAGCATACTGGACACACATCTCAGAGACTATGCAGATATGCTGATACCTGCTGTTTCTGAAGTGCTTTATATAGCACTAAACTTGCCAAAAGTGTAAAACAAGTCTGTGATGAGATAGACAACTATATGTAAAAAGTATGGTCATGATATGTTAAGAGTAAAGAAGCCATTTTATATAAACATACCAAGCAAATCTAAAATACCAAATGCACTCTGATAAAGCTGGAGAGTTTAGCTGAATTGTACAAGACAGGAAGCAGTACATTTCCAAAGAATATTTCTTAATAAATTAATTCTTATGAAATATAAGTATTTAAGCATTTATTCAGGAGGATTAAACTGTTCAGCATGTTGTCAGTGACTATTGGTTTATTATCATTTCAACCTTTTTATCGTAATTATTATTTAAATTGTTTTAATTGCAGCTGCTGATTCCTGTCAATTTTAACTACAATAGTTTCAATATGAATAGTACTTATGATTGCAGTAGACAGCTTCACATTCATAGACAGCACAGATGGAAGGAAATAATCACAATCTTCAGCAATCGCCCCAGACATCTGTCTGTAGTGCGGTCAAAAGCAAGCCTCCTGTAAGCTGTGATATTAGGAACTAATTTGATTACAGAAAGGTTTATGATGGCCTATTATTTCAATTGAACGTGTGCCTGAATTCAGCACATTGACTATGCAAATATCTATTGAAACACAACATGTGTGTACGTTTAATATGACAAAAAAATACTGACAGTGCAAAATCAGTAAATACAGTCAATATACAGTACAACATAATTCCCTACATAATTTACTCTTTAAAGCAAACTCTCTCATCAGGTATCAGGCTTTTAAAGCATTTAAATATTGCTATAATTGTTCTTTGTAGTTTTCTTCTTGCTCAACTCATATATGCACAGAAATTTTTACAAATATTAGTTTAAGTTCCTATCCATATATATTATCCTATATATTATCAATTTATTATCATTTTAATCGGTGTATAACTATAGTATCCATTAAAAAAACATTTGGATTAAGTTACTAGCTGTATGCGGCAGGGATATAATTTTTCCCCCCTCCGTTTAAAACACAAAGCATATACAAAAGGATTAGATTCAACAAAACATGATATTTATCTTGATAACATTTACCTACTTAATAAATGTAATAAACAATGACTTATTTTTGTGTGGTAAGTTTTGTTTTAATATGTTTTAATATATATAAATGTTTTACTTTGGGTGAGTTCTGTACTAGGACTATTTACTACCATAAATAATACAAAATATCTGCCAAGTTTTTATTAACTACATATAATGCAAAAGTGTTTGTTATATTCTAAAGAAGTATGGCTTAACCTTTTGTCAAGATTTAATAAAAATCATGTTAATGGCATGTGTATTAATTACATATACATTCATGTGAAAAAATTCGGACAGCCCATGAAAGCCTGTGTTTTCACACAGAGATCATTGCAGCTGGTCCCTCCTCCTCTCCATTTGTCATAATTAGTTTTGGCTCAGTTTCTTTAATTTAAATTGACTTTGTTTCACAAAATCTTCTGATGGTATTTTATAGTCTGACCTATTGAATTAACACGAATGTGTTTCTGACATAGAATAAAGTAGTTCTATTAGACGCTCTGGACCGCAGCATCTGCTAAATGCTTTAAATAATTCAATTTTATAAATAAAGTCAATTCTTTTTGTAAATGCTCCTATTTGTATCCATCTTCATAAATGAGGTCCATTGTCTCTGCCCTCTTCAATGAAAATTAGAAAGGTGAGGAAAAGCGTGTGTGGAAGGATCACCTTGGTTAAGATCCGCCCTTGGAGAGACTGTGTGTGTGTGTGTGTGTGTGTGTGTGTGTGTGTGTGTGTGTGTGTGTGTGTGTGTGTGTGTGTGTGTGTGTGTGTGTGTGTGTGTGTGTTTGTGTGTCTGAGAGAGTGCTGTGGGAGCTTGACACTGGACAGATGGGCTCTCAGACTGCAGATTGCCACGGGTATAAGGCATTAAAGCTATTTATTGTTTCTTACATTTGAATTTTTATTCTTTCTTTTTTTTCAAACATATTAAGGCCAAAAATTATTTATTTGTCTATTTATTTGAAATTATTTCATCAATTTCTAGACATTTTATTTTAGAGACACTTTCAGTACTTTAGTTTACTTTAGGTTAGTTTTTAAATACGTTTTAATTCTTATAGTTAAATACTAGCTTGACATAAACTAAAGTTGATACAATGTGTGAGAAAAGTAGCATGGGACTAATTAGGACAGATGTTTTTTTTTTACATTGCAGTCTCACATTTGTTATTATGTAAAAATAAAAAAGGTGCCAATACTAATTGCTGCTAAATTTCCTGTTAATATTTTGCAGGGCAGTACGTTCAAAACTGTTTGTTTTTCCACTGAGTTTCTTATTCCTTCTCATCCTTATTTTGCCCATCTTCCTTATCTGAGTAATTACGTTCAAGAATTATAAGCCTATCGTTACTTTCCCTGACTGGAGAAAGAAGCTGATGACATGCGCCGTGCAAGTACAAAATGATCCGATCGTTAAAGTCAGCAATCGTAAGGCACATATGGTCGGCTCTTATATAGAGCATCGTCAAGAAGTGAAAAAAATTCGCACGATTGCTATAGTGTTTTGCAATGAAAGCACAGAGTATCACTGCTTGTTGTGCTGCAATGTAAAAATTGTGTTCATACCAGGTAATTACAGCATTCACTCTGATCACTTTGGGTTTGAATACGGCACTGCTGATATTATCTGCACAGTACCGGAAGTGTGTACAACACCAACACATGTGGCTGTGACTTCCCAATCACCTGAAGAAGATGGCTCTTTGCAAGATATTCACACCACATCAGGAACATATCGAGTGAAGCCTTGTTAACAAGTTCCATCATACAGGACACACGTCTCAGGGACTATGCAGATATTCTCATCCCTGCTGTTTCTGAAGTGCTTCAGCAAGCACTGGACATTCTCTCAATAACAGATATTCCACATAATCTAAGTTAATGCCATAGGATAACATTCAGCACTGAGGACTAAACGCAGAGATGATGAGGAAAATGTAGTGCAAGTGATTATCTTGTTTCCTGGAATCACTTTTAGGTGGTACAGTAATTGTGCTTCATTTCAAGCCATGTTATACAAACATTTTTCACTACAAGAACACAGACAGTTGTTTAATTCCTTACATATGCTTGTTTCATAGAGTCTTGACTATATCGTTAATACGGAATCAAATCTGATACTGAATCAAATCCTAAAGAATCGACACTGCGTATCAGCTTTAGTAATAGCTTTTAGTATAACTGTAGCAATTCATTTGACCTTCTCATACTGGTTGGTAAGACTAGCTGTGAATTCAACATAACAAGTGCTTTTTTTGAGCAAGGATATTTTAGAATCTTAGCATGAAATGTCATGTTTAGATCATGTTTAGATCATGTTTAGATCATGGAAGGAAAGTATTTTTCAACTTCCCTTTAGTGAGTTATTGAGGGTGTTTATTATTTTTATTTATTATGATTTATCCAATAATCAGCTGAACTAGGCATAAGCAGACTGCTGATCTTCGCAGGTAAAGCCATTTCGTCCTCTCATTACAAAGGTTTGCATTTCTAGTAAAATATTTTAAAAACATATATTTATATATATTTAACATGGGTTAAACGTACTGAACGTGTGAACTGAAGTGAAGAGGAAAGTTACAGCTTAGGTTTTACTTAACAAAAAAGTGACTTTATTTGGTCATTATTTTTAAAAGTGTCTTGAAATGAAAAGAGACTGAGCAAGTACCTGAGCAGCCTGTGTGGACAGGTGATTGTCCATGGTTATCAAGGTTCCCAAGGTTGCGAGCTGTCACCAAAGGGTGGGTCAGATCCCCTTCAGTGTGTAGTGTAGTCTATTGTTAAATTGTTGTTTTTTCCTTGCACGGCCTTGTTATGTGTTTTCATCAATTTTCTGCAATATAGATAGAAAAAGTCAAATGAAGCATTGCACACAATGTTTCCAAGAAACACATTAATTCTCTGGAAACTATGTTCACTACAATGAGCTTTTAGTACTTCTGTTATTATTACTGGAGTATATTTCAGTAACCTTCTTCTAGCCCCCGAATTATATACACTCTCTTTACACCTCATAGTACACTACTTTACAAAATTCAAAATCTGGTAAGGCCAGCATTTAGCATTAGTCATTCATTGACTCAACCTGCTTTGTGTTAATATTGCAGAAACAGGAAGGAAAGGGCAGGAAAAAATCACTACTGAAACTTCATACCCCGGACACAACCTCTTTCAGCTCCTCCCTTCTCTCAGGCACTACAGAACTTTGTTTCCCAAAACTGCCGGGCACAGGGACAGATTCTTTCCCCAGACAATCGCACTTATTAACAACTCACCATAATTATATTCCCTGCATCATATCTATAAGTACCATGCACTTCTCACACGTTATGTACATAACTGATCTGTCATATATTCTGTATTAATATTTAATACTCATACTGTCTATAATGTCTTGTATAGTCTGTTTTGTCTAAAAGGTACATGGTGAAGGAAACAAATATCAGATAGAAGGAAAGTGTACTGTATGTTTTACTGCATTTTGGGTTGCTATATTTTCCAACTTCCCTTTTCTGAGTTATTGATCACGTTTATTATCTATCCAATAATCAGCTGAACTGACCCAGGACCCTCCCGCTCTTACGCGCGCTCCAACACACACACACACACACACACACACACACACACACACACACACACACACACACACACACACACACACACACACACACACCACAGAGAGAGAGAGAGAGAGAGAGAGAGAGAGAGAGAGAGAGAGAGAGAGAGAGAGAGAGAGAGAGAGATACTGCAAAAAAAAAAAGAAAACAAGATGAATAAGGAGACTTCTGGTCTTCGCAGGTAAAACAATTTAATCTTCCTCTCATTACAAAGGTTTGCATTTCTCGTAAAATATTTTAAAAACATTAAAATATTTTAAATTAATTCTTTTCTGGTCTTAGTTCCGTTTTCGCTAGACATCGACACTACCTAGATTCGACTTTAATATATATTTATATATACTTTTTAAAATAACTATCCAAAAAAGATAAAAAAAATAAAAAAAAAAACAAGGGAAACTATCGACTTATTATTTTAGCTTATAATAACGTTATATTATGATGCTGGCAGTAACGTTCAGAGTTACTGGGGTGTGTTAAACGCACTGAACTTGTGAAGTGATACTTCAAACGCGTCGCCTGAAGAGGAAAGATACAGAATAGGTTTTACTTAACAACAGCTGCCTTTATTGTGTCTTATTTATTGTTAAATGTGTCTTGAAATGACAAGAGATTGAGCAAAACTGAGCAGCCTGTGTGGACAAAAAAACAGACAAATCCTTCTGACAGTTGATTGTCTATGGTTACACCAAGGTTGTGAGATGTGACCAAAGGGTGGATCAGATCACCTTCAGTGTGTAGTGTAGTATATTGTTAAGTTGTTGTTTTTTCATTACAGGGCCTTGTTATGTGTTTTCATCAATTTTCTGCAATACAGTGCTTCTCTGGAAACTATGTGCACTACACTGAGCATTTAGTACTTCTGATATTATTAATGGAGAACATTTCAGTAACCTCCTTCTAGCCCCCGAATTATATACACTCTCTTTACACCTCATAGTACACTACTTTACAAGATCTGTCATTCTGTAGCCACACTGGTAAAAATGATGTGTTGGATATACTTAAAATATGTATGCACCATTTTTGCATCACACTTTTTAAGTAAACACAACTTGGAAAAAAAATACTTAAAATTAACAAGAAAACCATTGTTATATGTACTTAAATTTAAGCTCATTTATGTTAAAAAAAAAAGACAATTATTTGATTTGAACCAATGTAGAATTTTAACTTATTGTAGATTATCAGCTATTGGTCTGCATACTGCACTGCTGCTTGGATGGGTTAAACAAAGAGCACAAATTCCTAGTATGGGTCACCATATGTAACTTCACTAAAATAAATTGCACATGCAAATCACACAAAATAAAGCATTTCACTTTATTTTTTGAAACAGGCTGCAATGCAATGGTGAAGCCTAAAACCACACATTATGAATGTACAACAAATGTGTCAAATTGACAAATGAAAGTTCATTTCCAACAGGACACTTCCTTCATGCTGCCCCCTTTGCAACACTTTCTTGCTCTGAACTAGAAGAAATAAAATACAGTTTTTTATATATAGTATGAATAGGGAAGACATTGCAGTGTCTTACTAACAAAGACCTTTTCAGTAAAAGATTGTATATACTAAAATGACCTAATATTACACAGACCAGGGCTGGAACAGCTTCGTCCGAATTATCTTAATGCAAACGTGCCAACGCGATGCATGGTCATATTCCTCTGAAATAAACAAATTAACCACTAGAACATTCATTCGATGAAGGCACACTGCTTTTAGCAGTCGCACAATCGCGTGCACACTCGTTCCTCCTTTCAATAATAATACCAATTCGTATTGAACTCCTTTCAAAAATAAAAACAATAACGTCCTTGTACAAATTAGAATTTCATAAGTATTTAAGTAACACATTTCTAATTGTTGCAGCTAAATTCGTAGCAATTCAGAAATTTAATTTAAAAAAGTTTCTTTCTTGACCACAAACGCATAAACACAAATAAACGAATGTACGTTAAAAACGACAAATCTTAACTCTTTTCAGTGTCTTTGCCTCTTTGCTTTACAGAAAATATCTTCACTACAAACTATAACACTACAAACAAGTGTTTATTAATGTCAAAACCTCAAAATCAAATATTTTGCTTAGTTTATAGAAAGTTAAGTTTACCTCTTTCCATCATCTTCACATGTGCATCACAAAATGGATCCATTTTTTTCCAGATTTGCATATCATGTGGCTTAGTCATATACTTAAAATATTATGTTATAATTACTTAGTTTTGATGCAATTTTAATTTTTTTATTATATTTAGGCATACACTTAGGTTCAAATTGTAACTTATATATTTATGTTACAGACTCTATATATGCTAAGTAGAGGTTGAAAAGTTAAAACTACTTTGTTATTTGTGTTTAGTTTATTTATTTTTATAAGTAATGGTTGTTCAGCCAACGAATCATTTTTTTACAGTGGCAGTCGCGGATATCCAGTGTACTTGCCACAACGTGTAACATACCATAATACACTCATTGTTCACTTTAATAGGAACAGCTGGACATCTAAACAAATATCCAGTCATGTGGCCGCAGTGCGATATATAAAATCATTGCACATACAGGTCAAGAGCTTCAGTTAATTTTAACATCACCCATCAGAATCAGGGGAAATGTAGTGTTGGTGCTCATGATTGTTAATGCTAGACAGACTATTCAAAATATAGTAAGGACAGAATTTAGCATTAGTCATTAGTCATTCATTTACTCAACCTGCTTTGTGTCAACATTTCAGGCTGGATTAGGTGGTGTAAAAGTGTTGGGAATGTTGGGACACATTGTTCGGATGAGGCCTAACTGTTAATCAAACATTTATCAGATGCCATAGTCTGAGTAATTTTGTTGATCATATGCATCCCTGTATAACTACAATTTTCCCCTCTTTAATTGGCTGCTTCCAGCACGATAACAGCCGTACCGTCCCAGCATGATGGCAGCCATACCTTCATGCCAGACCGTCTGAATCAGTATTCATGAGTCCAGATTTAAGACTTGATGATGAGTCACTCATTGCCAAAGCAGTACCTGGCTGTAAAATATTGGAGTGGTAAGATATTGGAGTGGTAATTTGTACCTGCTTAGGTTAGCACTTCCTGGGTTCCAGTAATATGTGTCACTTACAAGTGAAGCCTTAATAATTCTGTCTTATTTCCCACAACCCATTTTTTGTGGTTGTATACTGTTTATATCACTCCATGCCACTGCACTAAAATGAATGATCGAATAAATCAAACACATCATTACACATACAATATCTTACAATTAATTGATTAGTAGAATAAAAAAACAAATGAAATCCTACTGTAAATTTAGACCAGTATTCACATTCATTACTCATGTAGAAGCATAGATACTAGGGCTTAAAAATACTTCTGTAGAAGTTGAAGTATCAACTCAAGCTTTTTACTCAAGTAAAAGTGTAAAAGTACTGGTTTCAAAACTACTTTAAAAGTAAAAGTAATGCAAGGGAAAAAATGCCATTAAGGACAAACACTTAGGCTGTGCCACAGGGGCCTATTTTGCACTACCCCACCTCCTCAAAAAACATATTTCTAAAGGCCATAATGAGTATAATGTTACATTAATATGATAATGTTGAAAAATTTGGGATGCACTAGTCTACCTCTTTCAGCCGCATACTGTATATGCCCATTGAAAAAGCATTTTAGTACAATGCAAATACATTAAAGAACCATATATGTCTACTACTGAGTTATGTTTAATGGAGCAGAAGATATGACTAGTTGGCTATACTGTAAGTATTGTAATGGTGCAAAAAGTCAAACTTCAGAGGCATGTCTTCAACTATAATATTCGCGCAAAACATTCACCAATTTCTGGGTAGAAAAAACTGTTCTACGATACTGTTGTGTTCCGTTTTAAGCAGTCCCTCTAAAAAATGTGTGGGTTACATTTCTGTTCCACATTGCCACTGTCTAATAACGGTATGTAAAAAAAACAATGATAGCAAAAAAACAGTTTACTCAACATTACAATTTACATTCATTTACTCAATCTGCTTTGTGTCAACATTTCTGGCTGAATTAGGTGATGTAAAAGTGTTGGGAATGTTGGGATACACTGAGGCCTAACTGTAAATCAAACATTTATCAGATGCCATAGTCTGAGTAATTTTGTCAATCATATGCATCCCTTTATAATTACAATTTTCCCATCTGTAACTGGCTGCTACCAGCATGAAAACAGCAGTACCGTCCCAGCATGATGGCAGCCATACCTTCATGCCAGACCGTCTGAATCCTACTTAACTCAGAATTCATGAGTTGAGATTTAAGTCTTGATGATGGACTTGACATTCCACACAACTAAATTCGACTTTAATATATATTAGTATATGAAGAGCTCTTTTCCAAAACGCGATAAACGCCAAAATAAAAAAAAACAAGTTTGTCATGTCATTTTGCTGTGTTGTGAACGTATATATTCTGCTCCATCAATGTTTCATGCCAAAACGCTATATTTCCTTGTTTAAAATGTACTGCAAGATGCAGTTTCTTTCCAAACCGCGATAAGCGCCAAACCTGTTTTTTGCCTAAACGCTATATGTCCTCTCGACCAATCAGAATTCGGTTAGCACTCGACGCAATCCAACATGCCGGCGTTCTGAGGCGAGAGATGTTTGTTTTAATATTTATTTTTTACTATTTATTTCATGTTACTATTTAATTTATTTCCCTGATGTCATATGTTGCATGTTTTCTTGTTGGTTTATGTCTCTTTTTATTAAAAAAAAAAAATTATTTAAATAAAAGATGGATTTATAGCGTTTTGGAAAAAAAAATAAAAAGAAACTTTGAATGTATATTCAACAAAATTGTTGTTTCATATAACAATCACTGTTTAACATGTTCAGACTGAGCCAACAGACCATTTTAACAGGATAAATTGAATATAAACAAAATGTGTGGGTCTAGGTAAAAAAAAAAGTCATTTTCATAAAAACTATTAAAATGGATTTATAGCGTTTTGGAAAAGAGCTCCTCATATTCAAATCTTGTATTAGAGCAGTCTTGTATTGGTGATTTGAGTACAATTCTCCCATAGTCCTATAATCATAATAATACATAGTTCAAACTGTTATATATATATATATATATATATATATATATATATATATATATATATATATCTATATAGATATGTGTGTGTGGGTGTGGGGGGGTGTGTGTGTGTGTCTAGAGAGAGAGAGAGAGAGAGAGAGAGAGAGAGAGAGAGAGAGAGAGAGAGAGAGAGAGAGAGACTAACTGATTATTTTATCTTTTTTCTTTCACAGTAGAATCTCACGGCAGTCTGTTGCTCCAAAAAAACTCTTTATCCTAATTATCATTGTTGTGCTCATATTTGTGAGATATTTCCTGACTGGTTTAAAACCTGTGAAATATCACAAGCCTGACTATTTTTACCCTCACTGGAAAAAGTCAAACTTTACGGCATGCGGAAGCAAAGTAACAAATGACCCAATCATTAAAGTCACCAATCTTACAACATACATGGTTGGCTCCTATGTAGAGCACAGAGATAAAGTGAAAATGATACGGACAATTGCTATAGTGCTACGCAGTAAAAATGCAGAGTATCAATGCATGCTGTGCTGCAATGGAACGAAGGTGCCAGTATCTGCTACTTTAAACATTCACTCTGATCACTTTGATTTTGAGTACGGCACTGCTGATATTATGTGCCGAATACCGGAAGAGTGTCCAACACCAGAACATGTGGCTATCACTTTCAAATCACCTAAAGAGAATGGATCATTGCAGGATATTCATGCCTTCCAACCTGTTAGGAATCAACAGAAACAGGAAGTTTTTTCCTATGAATTCACAGTTTGCATTTCAACCATGTTTGATTATGAGAATGTATTGCTGCTTGTGCAGGCCATGGAGATGTTCAGGATACTCGGTGTACAGAAGGTAGCTATTTACAAAACCAACTGCAGTAAAGATACACAGAAGGTCCTGGATTATTACGTCAGTCAGGACTTTGTGGAGCTCATCCCTTGGAGTGTATCGTCCTACATTAATGTGTCCAGAGGCTGGCAGAAGTTTAAATCGCCAGGGGAACTACACTACTTTGGGCAAATCGCAGCACTTAATGACTGTTTGTATCGTTACATGTACAAGAGTCACTATGTATCTCTTCAAGATCTGGATGAATTCATTCTACCTTTGAAGTTAAACAGTTGGACAAAGCTCCTGCCTGAATTGGAGAGGAAACACGGTCTGCAGGTGGGATTTTATTTTGAGAATAATGTGTTTCCTTTTTACTTGAAGGATCCAAAATCTGGGTATTCACCAGACTTCTGGAAGAAGGTTCCGGGAGAGAACATTTTAGAATATGTTTATAGGTTAAAAAACAACGATGAGTCAAAATTCTCTAATTTCAAAGTTATTGTAAATCCTCGACTAGTGTTTGAAACTTCAGTCCATGGATTTTTGAAATCAGTGAAGGGTATTCAGAGAGTGAACCCTGAGGTTGCCCGCATGTATCACATAAAGAACTTTATTAAGAAAGATGATGCGTTCAAAGATAACTGCATACTGAGAGACACACATCTCAGAGACTATGCAGATAGGCTGATACCTGCTGTTTCTGAAGTGCTTCAGAAAGCACTAAAATTGCCAAAAGTGTAAAACAAGTCTGTGACGAGTTAGACAAATATCTGTAAAATATCTGTGTTAGCCAACCTGTAAGCTGCGATATTATGAACTAATTTGAGGACAAAAAGGTTTATAATGGCCTATTATTTCAATTGAAAGTGTGCCTGAATTAAGCCAATTTAATAAGAGATTAACGTTTCCGAAGGCATTTTCACACAAATTCCAAATTGCAAATCTTTTGATAGGATTCTGTTTGACAGGAATCAAATGACTTATCTCTAAAAATATGTCCAATATGCAACCCTGAAATTCATTTAAATCATCAGTTGTGCAACAGCAAAAGCAGTGCAGATCATCCAACACAGGGTCAGAGGGAATCTGAAGTCTAACCCAAGGGAGAAAGCAGTGGACATCCTGGATGGGGTACCAGAATCACACACAATAGATATTTTGGGGATGCTTGAGAAGATATCAAGGGGCTTCATATTTAAGGAATTTATTTATTTTATATATATATATAATCCCAGTTTCAACCTGATCTGACACACCTGTGTCCAGGATTACCAGACGTCCTTTAAGCATTAGCAGCACTGTTGTGAAAATCAGTTTTTTTGCTGATAAAATTAAACATTCTGTTTGTATATAAAATTCACCAATGTAAATATGTATCATAGCATGCTAGATGAAGAATAAGCAGTGTATGCTCTTTGCTACAGATCATATGAGCTCAGTTGTCTCCACTTCCATTGGTAGTCACTGCACCATGTCATTCTGTACTTTAACACAAAATGTTTAACCTTTTTCAGCTTTGCTGCATTGCTGGAAAAGGTCACAGTCACCTATTGTCCCCGAAATCATGTTATGAAGTTCAAAGGCACTCTCTGTCTACTTGAAAATGCTTTTTTTTTTTTTTTAAAACTGATATGTTTTTATCTTGGGACTTATTGACAATTTGCTTGTACTGAACATCCTTTCAACATATTTTTTAATGTTTTAATGTGCCATTGTCTTTTCTACTGTCATCTGCTCATTAGCGATCTAGAAATGAAATTAATTTTAATAGTTTAGTGACAAATCCATGCCCTAGTTTGGCTGACACATAAGAAATATCTCATTCTCACTCACGCACTCATTTTCCGAGGCATTTCCTAGCACACAGGTCCGTATTTCATGTACTGAGTCATTCCTGTGTCTCGGGGGGATTGTACGTGGTTACAGAATCACCTCAGTTCATTTGCACATGAACAGCTCGCTCAGAGGGATGTGGGAACACATTAGGGATAAGTAGGCGAAACAGGAGAAACCGGACCACTCCTTACTTTCTTACGGATTACATAAAAATAGATTTTTTTTTTTACTTGAATCTGTTTATTTAAAATTAGACATTTCAAGCTTTCTATGCATATATTTATCTTGTATTTGAGGCTAAGTATTCGCCGAGATTCGGGTTGTTTTATTTATGTGTCTGTGAAGAGTGGTGATCGAGACCGAGATGGCAGAGAACGCACTCTGTATATTTTCTTTATTCTACAAAAGCACAGTGTTTTGTTGTTATTATGAAGGTACTCAAATAAAAGTAGACACTTCACAGTTTCGAATGATGTATTACATGTATGTGTAAGACTGAATGACGGAGTATTTTAAGTGGAATTCACGTTGAAGTATGATCTGACATATTTTTCTGATTTTTCTGAAGGTTTTTATTAACTACATGTAATGCAAAAGTGTTTGTTATATTCTAAAGAAGTATGGCTTAACCTTTGGTCAAGATGAAAATCATGTTAATGGCATGTGTATTAATTACATATACATTCATGTGAAAAAATTAGGACACCCCATGAAAGCCTGTGTTTTCACACACAGAGATCATTGTGTGTCCAATGCAGTCATTAATAAACAAATATTCACAAAGACCAAATCAATAAATGTTATTTTTATTTAGTATTGTATGGATTGTTTGCATTAATATTTTGTTTGTGCTACAACTCTGGTAATAAGAATAGTGAAATTTCACTGCTTTTGGTTGCTGTATTTGCAGCTTTCCGATTAACGTTATAGATAAACGCCTCCAGCTCTGACTGCGCGTGCACGCTGCGCGTACCTGTGCTTCTCCGTACAGCGTGCAATGCAATCTAGGAGTAGTGATTCACCAAATCTCCCTTATTATAGTCACACACATTTCTTCTTATTCTATTTTGTAGTAACGAAGATGCTTAGTGGAAATATAACGGAGTAAAAGTATACATTTTATCTAGGAAATGTAGTGGAGTAAAAGTGAAAGTTGACATAAATTTAAATAGCGAAGTAAAGTACAGATACGTGACATTTCTACTTAAGTACAGTAACGAAGTGTTTTTACTCCGTTACATTACAACACTGCTCATCGTCTCAGGTAAGTTGGTTTTTCCTTCCAAATTCGGACATGTTTAAGGGTTAGTTATCACTAATAACAGAGAGGAGTAATATTACAGAGATAGGTTAACTATAGTAAGTAAGATTAGCTCTCAGAGTAAGGTTACATTAGGTGCTTAAAGAATACAGCTGTTTAGGAGGTCATCACTGCAGTCCGTAGCGTAGCAGTTTTAATTTTTTTTTTTAAATACGTTTTAATTCTTACAGTTAAATACTTGCTTGACATAAACTAAAGTTCATAGAATAAAGTTTTGTGGAGCTCATTCCCTGGCATGTAGCATCCTACATTAATGTGTCCAGAGGCTGGAATAAGACACTGTCTACAGAACAGTAGACAGCATTACTTTGGGCAAATTGCGGCACTCGACCACTGTGTGTACCGTTACATGTACCAGAGTCATTATATATCTCTGCAAGACTTGGATGAAAGCTGAATTTAACTGTGCTTTAACTTCCCATTACTCATTTGATTTTCTTGCACTAACAGAAACCTGGATATCCCCACAGAACACTGCTACGCCAGCTGCTTTATCCCCTGCCTATGCTTTCTCTCACTCACCACGAGAAACGGGCAGGGGTGGTGGTACAGGTTTATTGTTGTCAAAGAGATGGTGCTTTACACCTCTCCTCTTGTCTCATTTAACCATCTCCTCTGTTGAATTCCATTCCATTTCAGTCACATCCAATCAATTTTGTTATCATTGTTGTCTACCGCCCTCCTGCTCCCCTAGGAGTCTTCCTGGAAGAAATGGACACACTACTTAGTGTATTCCCTTCCGATAGCTCCCCTCTGACGGTGCTTGGTGACTTCAACCTCCCCTCTGACAAGCTTCAATCTTCTTCCCTCCTGACTCTTCTCGACTCATTCGCCCTGACACTCAACAGCTACATCCCCACACACAACAGAGGCAATGTCCTGGACCTGGTCACCCGTCCTTCTCCAGTTACAGACATGACTGCTACCCCACTACAGGTCTCCGATCACCACCTGGTATCCTTCACCATCACTGTCCCTATCCTACCTAAAACTACCTCTCACCCCCTCCGTCTCCGTCTTCCCTTCTTCTGTAGCTTTTGGCACTATTTCTTCTCTTCCTGATCCAGAGCCTTTTTCCTCTCTACCCTTGGACTCAGCCACAGATACTTTCCTCTGTCCTTTTACCTCTTTCCTCAACTATGGACTTTCTATGCCCTCTATCCACTAAAAACAAGAAAATTTCTTGTTCTGCTCCTTGGCTTTCAATGTGCTGAGCAACAATCGAAGAGAGCTCAGATCATCAGAGAGAATGTGGAAGAAATCACAACTTGATGCAGATCTTGATTCTTACCATACACTCCTGGCCATCTCCTCAGATGTGACTTCTGCCAAGACTTCCTTCTACAAGGAAAAGCTTGAAGCTTCGTCCCAAAACCCTCGGAAGCTCCACAACATCATCTTTTCTCTACTCAACCCCACGGCTCCACCTTCTTCATCCTCTCTGACTGCAGAAGACTTTGCTTCGTTCGACCATGAGAAGATTGAGGAAATCTGCAGAACCTTCACTTCTGCCCCAACTGCACTTACATCTCACAGTATGGTACATCTCATCCAGTCTTACAATCCTACCACCTGCCCATTGGATCTACTCCCTTTCACTGTGCTCCAGACCGTCTCGTAAGACCTTCTGCCCTTCATTACCACTAACATCAATAGATCGATAGCATCTGGTCAGGTACCAACTACTTTCAAGAGAGCAAGGGTTATTCCCATCCTAAAGAAACCTGCTCTGGATCCATCAGACATCAGTAACTACAGACTGGTATCACTTCTCTCGTTTCTTTCAAAAATTCTTGAACGCATTGTCTATAATCAACTGTCTGTCTATCTCTCACAGAACAACCTCCAAGATCCCAACCAGTCTGGCTTTAAAGCAGCTCATTCCACAGAGACAGCCCTTTTCGATGTCTCTGAGAAACTACATGCTGCTACTGTAGATCAGCCAAACTGTCATGCATCCTTATCCTTCTTGACCTTTAAGCAGCTTTTCAACCACAAAACTCTCTTGTCCACCCTCAGGAGTCTTGGGATTTGTGGATCCCTTTAGTCTTTCGTACTACAGTGCACATGTTTTTGCAGTCTGTGAATGGTAGCATCTGGGTGGACCCCAAGATTGAGAGTGACAGTCACGCGTTTCAGTCTTTTGTCACGCTCTCCCGCCACACATCGTTTTTCTCACGCAGAAAAACTTTTGGACTATTTATCATATATTTATTATGCCGCAGCACCCCAAAACTCTCCACAGCGCTGTCTCTATGGAAATGGGTAGGAATCCAGCGTGTCTCCCCTGTAGTGATGGCCGGTTCGTGAACAAATCGTTCTTTTGAACCGGTTCTTTTTAGTGAACTGGATGAACCAGTTCACCAAATCGGACTGTTTCGTTCTAAACAGTACGCGTCTTGAGTCAGCGCTTATCCACAAGTTATTAAAGTTACTTACTTTCGGTCATGCCTGACAGCCCCTGCGACTCTAAATAAACTAATATCCCGGAGTATATGCAACTCCTGTACCCTGAACTGAGATATGTTGTGCTGAGAGAACTGTGAGCTCGAGCTGTTGATACTGCACATGCGTGAAACACTGAACTGAGAACTGCTTCTTTCGGACGCGTCCAAGAACCGATGAGCTGCGCATGCTTGCATAACTGAACTGATACAGCGAATAGTGATGGCCAGTTCATGAATGAATCGTTTTTTTTAACCAGTTCTTTTTAGTGAACTGGATGAACCGGTTCACCAAATCGGACTGTTTCGTTCTAAACAGTTCGCGACTTGAGTCAGCGCTGATCCACAAGTTACTAAAGTTACTCACTTTCAGTCATGCCTGACAGTCTGTCCGACTCTAAATAAACTAATATCCCGGAGTATATGTAACTCCTGTACCCTGAACTGACATGTGCTGAGAGAACTGTGAGCGCGAGCTGTTGATACTGCGCATGCGTGAATTACTGAACTGATACAGCGAATCATCAGTACACTGAACTGAGAACTGTTTCGGACGCGTCCGACATACTGTTGATGCTGCGCATGCGTAAACCTTCAGAGCAAATTATACATATTGGGATATGCATAGTAACTAGTCATAAGCTATTAAACATTTTTATAAAAAAATCAATATATGTCACTCAATATATGTCAGTTAATTTTACTATTGACTATTGTGCAGGTTAGTCTGTATTTTTATATGCCGCTTTTTGTAAGTTGATGAAGATTAGTTTATTAACTTTATATCTTTAAGACACGTAAAACATCCACGTTTGCACATAAATGCCTGTACTGCGTGTTTTAGTTGCAAAACTTAAATGTAAGAAACGTATTCAACTAAAGTTATGATTACAAAGAGCTTTTCGAATGTGTTAAATTGATTGTATTAATATCTGCCGGCAGCGGGATAATGGAATTTGCGTCATTACGTGAATGACGTCATTACGGCAGGACGTAAAAAAACTGGTGAACTGGATTTTTGAACTGGTTCATTAAATCGAACTGTCCGAAAGAACCGGTTCGCGAAAAAGAACCGAACTTCCCATCACTAACAGCGAATCATCAGTACACTGAACTGAGAACCGTTTCTTTCGGACGCGTCCAACATACTGAGAACCGATGAGCTGTTGTTACTGCGCATGCGTAAATCACTGAACTGATACAGCAACAAATGGAAATGGTTATGTCTTATCAACGTATGAGTGTTTAACTCAGTTGCATTAGTTTTTGAAACAACTGATGGAGCGAAAGAAACATTTCAAAATTATGCTTTTTTTGTACGTTTTTGTAAGTTGATGAAGATTAGTTTATTAACTTTATATCTTTAAGACGTAAAACACCCACGTTTGTACATCAATGCCTGTACTGGTTGTTTTAGGATGCAAAACTTAAATGTTAGAAACGTATTCAGCTAAAGTTATGATTACAAAGAACTTTCAATGTGTTAGATTGATTGTATTAATATCTGCCGGCAGCGGTGGGATATCTATACACTATCGGCGGGATGAAGAAATTTACGTCATTACGTCAGGAGGTAAAAGAACTGGTGAACTGGATTATTGAACCGGTTCATTAAAACAAACTGTCCGAAAGAACCGGTTCGCGGAAAAGAAAAGAATGCCTGTCTTAAAAAATTTGAGAGCCCTGATATTTTGTTTGTGCTATCAACTCTGTAATAAGAATAGTGAAATGTCAAACAATCACTCTTGGATCAAACTAATAAATAATTTTCTTTCCCATCGACGATATGTCCTACATTTTAACGTAGCCTAATTTTGTATTGTTTATTTTTGAAGGTAAAAATTATACTTATAGTTTTAGGGTGGCTGAGATCACACTGAGATCTAGAACCAGCCTGGCGTTTATTATTTATCCAATAATCAGCTGAACTGACACAGGATTTTATATTTAAAATATTTTAAATTCTGATCTTAGTTTCGTTTTCGGTTTAAGAGGCAAATAACGTTTTGAACTAGACATCGACTTGAACTAAATTCCATACAAAAATCGACTTTAACTAAATTCAATTTAAAATCACTAATGACCCTTCATACCCTGGACACAACCTCTTTCAGCTCCTCCCTTCTCTCAGGCACTACAGAACTTTGTTTCCCAAAACTGCCAGGCACAAGGACAGATTCTTTCCCCAGAAAATCGCCTTTATTTTAACAACTCACCATAATTATATTCCCTGCATCATATCTATAAGTACTACATTATCAGAACTATCAGTAATCACATCATCTGTATATGTCACACACACTACTTCTGCTGTATATTGTACAAAAGCATAAAACTGCACAATACTGTTATTTGCACTACCATGCACTTCTCACACTTTATGTACATAACTGATCTGTCATAAATTCTGTATTCATATTTAATACTCACACTGTCTACATTGTCTTTTATAGTCTGTTTTGTCTAAAAGGTACATAGTGACAGAAACAAATATTAGATGGAAGGACAGTGTACTATATGTTTTACTGCATTTTGCGTTGCTATATTTTTCAACTTCCCTTTTCTGAGTTATTGAGGGCGTTTATTATTTATCCAATAAATAATGCTGAATTGACACAGGTCCCTCCCACTCTTACACACACACACACACACACACACACACACACACACACACACACACACACACACACACACACACACACACACACACACACACACGTAAGGCCAGAATTTACCATTAGTCATTATTCATTCATTTACGCAACCTGCTTTGTGTCAACATTTCTGGCTGAATTAGGTGATGTAAAAGTGTTGGGAATGTTGGGATACACTGAAGCCTAACTGTCAATAAAACATTTATCAGATGCCATAGTCTGAGTAATTTTGTCGATCATATGCATCCCTTTATAACTACAATTTTAGCATCTGTAATTGGCTGCTACCAGCATGATAACAGCCGTACCGTCCCAGCATGATGGCAGCCATACATTCATGCCAGACCGTCTGAATCCTACTTAACTCAGAATTCATGAGTTGAGATTTAAGTCTTGATGATGAGTCACTCAGTGCCAAAGCATTACCTGGCTGTAAAATTGATATCGGAGTGGTAATTTGTACCTGCTTAGGTTAGCACTTCCTGGGTTCCAGTAACATGTGCCACTTACAAGTGAAGCCTTAATAATTGTGTCTTATTTCCCACAACCCATTTTTTGTGGTTGTAAACTGTTTCTATCACTCCATGTCACTGCACCAAAATGAATGGTCAAACAAATCAAACACATCATTACACATACTATATCTTACAATTAATAGATTAGTAGAATAACAAAAACAAATGAAATCCTACTGTAATTTTAGAATAGTTTTTGAACTTGTCAATGACTGAATTAGGAGTTGTAATAAATATATGAACAGCCCCAGTTTGAGCAGTGCCAGTGATGTCTCTTTTTTAAACATGCTATGATGATTTAAACTGGTCAATTGGGTTTTTATTTAAATAAATATACAGTACCCTCAAAAGTCAGTAGACCCCTTGCATTTCGCTTTAGTATATTTTCTCAAGGGACAATACTACAGAAATCAAAATTGGATATATTTTATAGTAGTGTGTAGTAGTAGTAATGTAGTAGTAGTAGTAGTAATGTGCTGCTTGTATAGAGGTATAGATTTACTGACCTCTGAAAATAACTTAACATACAGCCATTATTGTCAAAATAGCTGGCAACAAAATTGAGTACACACTAAGTGATATCATCATGATGTTTAACCATGCAAAGCCACATATCTTATTCATCATGTTCATGCTTTTGTCTGCTTGACAGAACCATCCAAATTTGTGCATCAATCTCAGATTTGGTGCTTTGCGTACAATTCTCTCATACTGACCACTTGTTGAAAATAGCGCCACGTGGCAAAGAATTCTGAAGATTTGAGAATTAGAATTGATGCTAGTTTTGACATGTTCACTTAGGGTGAACTCACTTTTGTTGCCAGTTATTTAGACATTAATAGCTGTATGTTGAGTTATTTTCAGAGGACAGTAAATCTGTACTGCTACTTAAGCTGCACACTAGTAGTTGTGTCTTCTGAGAACATATTATAAAATGGTTGCTGAAATGTGAGGGGTGTACTCACTTTTGTGAGATACTGTACGTATGTATATATATATATATATATATATATATATATATATATATATATATATATATATATATATATATATATAGTTTAACTGTTTATTCTTTCTTTTTTCTTTCACAGTACAGAACAAGTCTCATGGCAGTCTGTTGCTCCAAAGACCCTCTTTATCAGAATGATCATTTTTGTGCTCATATTTGTGATATATATATGCCTGACTATGTTTACCCTCACTGGAAATAGTCAAACCTTACAGCATGCGGAGAAAAAGTAAAAAAATGATGCAATTATTAAAGTCACCAATCTTAAAACATGGTTGGCTCCGATGTAGAGCACCGATAGGAGGTGAAAATGATACGGACAATTGCTATAGTGCTTCGCAGTGAAAATGCAGAGTATCAATGCATGCTGTGCTGCAATGGAACGAAGGTGTCAGTATCTGCTTCTTTAAACATTCACTCTGATCACTATGGGTTTGAGTACGGCACTGCTGATATTATATGCCAAATACCGGAAGAGTGTCCAACACCAACACATGTGGCTATCACTTCCAAATCACCTAAAGGGAATGGATTATTGCAGGATATTCATGCCTTCCAACCTGTTAGGAATCAACAGAAACAGGAAGTTTTTCGCTATGAATTCACAGTTTGCATTTCAACCATGTATGACTATGAGAATGTATTGCTGCTTGTGCAGGCCATGGAGATGTACTGAATGTCAATGTGTCTGAATTCAGCACGTTGACTAAGCAAATATGTATTGAAACACAAGATGTGTGTATGTTTAATGTGAAAAAAGAAATACTGACAGTGCAAAATCAGTAAATACAGTCAATATACAGTACAATATAATTCTCTGCATAATTTAGTCTTTAAAGCAAACTCTCTCATCAGGTATCAGGCTTTTAAAGCATTTAAATATTGCTATAATTGTTCTTTGTAGTTTTCTTTTTGCTCAACTCATATATGCACAGAAATGTTTACAAATATTAGTTTAAGTTCCTATCCATATATATTATCCTATATATTATCAATTTGTTATCGTTTTAATCAGTATAACTATAAATATTTAAATATATATATAATTATAAATATATATAAATTTAATCTGTATAACTATAGTATCCATTAAACAAACATTTGGATTAAGTTACTAGCTGTATGCGGCAGGGATACCCCCCCCATTTAAAACGCAAAGCATATACAAAAGGATTAGATTCAACAAAACATGATATTTATCTTGATAACGTTTACCTACTTAATAAATGTAATAAACGATGACTTATTTTTAAGTGGTAAGTTTTGTTTTAATATGTTTTAGTATATATAAATGTTTTACTTTGGGTGAGTTCTGTACTAGGACTATTTACTACCATAAATATATACGAAATAAATAAATAAATATCTGCCAAGATATTTTTCTGATAAGGTTTTTATTAACTACATATATTGCAAAAGTGTTTGTTATATTCTAAAGAAGTATGGCTTAACCTTTTGTCAAGATTGAATAAAAATCATGTTAATGGCATGTGTATTAATTACATATACATTTGTCAATTAGTCTCAATATATGATTTTGTTTTGGCTCAGTTTCTTTAATTTAAATTGACTTTGTTTCACAAAATCTTCTGATGGTATTTTATAGTCTGACCTATTGAATTAACACGAATGTGTTTCTGACATAGAATAAAGTAGTTCTATTAGACGCTCTGGACCGCAGCATCTACTAAATGCTTTAAATAATTCAATTTTATAAATAAAGTCAATTCTTTTTGTAAATGCTCCTATTTGTATCCATCTTCATAAATGAGGTCCATTGTCTCTGCCCTCTTCAATGAAAATTAGGAAGGTGAGGAAAAGCGTGTGTGGAAGGATCACCTTGGTTAAGATCCGCCCTTGGAGAGACTGTGTGTGTCTGAGAGAGTGCTGTGGGAGCTTGACACTGGACAGATGGGCACTCGGACAGCAGCTTGCCACAGGTATAGGGCATTAAAGCTATTTATTGTTTCTTACATTTGAATTTTTATTTATTTTTTTCAAACATATTAAGGCCAAAACTTATTTATTTATCTATTTATTTAAAATTATTTAATCAATTTCTAAACATTTTATTTTAGAGACACTTTCAGTACTTTAGTTTACTTTAGGTTAGTTTTTAAATACGTTTTAATTCTTATAGTTAAATACTAGCTTGACATAAACTAAAGTTGATGTTGATGTAAAAATAAAAAAGGTGCCAATACTAATTACTGCTAAATTTCCTGTTAATATTTTGCAGGGCAGTACGTTCAAAACTGTTTGTTTTTCCACTGAGTTTCTTATTCCTTCTCATCCTTATTTTGCCCATCTTCCTTATCGGAGTAATTACGTTCAAGAATTATAAGCCTATCGTTACTTTCCCTGACTGGAGAAAGAAGCTGATGACATGCGCCGTGCAAGTACAAAATGATCCGATCGTTAAAGTCAGCAATCGTAAGGCATATATGGTCGGCTCTTATATAGAGCATCGTCAAGAAGTGAAAAAAATTCGCACGATTGCTATAGCGTTTCGCAATGAAAGCACAGAGTATCACTGCTTGTTGTGCTGCAACGGAAACATTGTGTCCATACCAGGTAATTACAGCATTCACTCTGATCACTTTGGGTTTGAATACGGCACTGCTGATATTATCTGCACAGTACCGGAAGTGTGTCCAACACCAACACATGTGGCTGTGACTTCCCAATCACCTAAAGAAGATGGCTCTTTGCAAGATATTCACACCTTCCAACCTGTAAGGAATCAAAAGAAACAAGAAGTCTTTCCATATGAATTCACAGTTTGCATTTCTGCCATGTTTGATTATGCGAACGTGCTGGAGCTTGTGCAGGCCATGGAGATGTTCAAGATACTCGGTGCCCAGAAGGTAGCTATTTACAAAACCAGCTGCCATCCTGTTACACAGAAGGTCTTGGATTATTATGTCACTAAGAATTTTGTGGAGCTCATTCCCTGGCATGTAGCATCCTACATTAATGTGTCCAGAGGCTGGAATAAGACACTGTCTACAGGAGAGCTGCATTACTTTGGGCAAATTGCGGCACTCAACGACTGTGTGTACCGTTACATGTACCAGAGTCATTATGTATCTCTGCAAGACTTGGATGAACTCATTCTTCCTATTAACCTCAAAAACTGGACAGAACTCCTGTCTGAATTGGAGAGGAAGTACAAGCAAGATATGGGCTTTGAATTCGAGGCATATTTGTTCCCTCTTTCCATCACAGATTTCAATCTAGATTCACCAGGCTCCTGGAACAATGTTATGGGAGTCAACATCTTAGAACATATATTTAGGTTAAGCAATGACCCCAAAGAGTTCAATAATTTTAAAGTGATAGTAAATCCTCGCTTAGTCTTTCGTACTACAGTGCACGGGTTTTTGCAGTCTGTGAATGGCAGCATCAGGGTGGACCCCAATATCGCACACATTTACCACATCAGGAACATATCGAGTGAAGCCTTGTTAACAAGTTCCATCATACAGGACACACGTCTCAGGGACTATGCAGATATGCTGATCCCTGCTGTTTCTGAAGTGCTTCAGCAAGCACTGGACATTCTCTCAATAACAGATATTCCACATAATCTAATATGAATTCAAATCACAGTGGTTACATTAAGGAGGATAAAGTCTTTAATGTTAATGCCATAGGAAAACATTCATCACTGAGGACTTTACGCAAAGATGATGAGGAAAATGTTTAAAGTGCAAGTGATTATCTTGTTTCATGGAATCACTTTTAGGTGGTACAATAATTGTGCTTCATTTCACACCGTATTATACAAACATTTTCCACTAAAAGAACACAGACAATTGTTTAATTCCTTACATTTGCTTGTTTCATAGAGTCTTGACTATATCGTTAATACTGAATCAAATCTGATACTGAATCAAATCCTAAAGAATCGACACTGCGTATCAGCTTTAGTAATAGCTTTTAGTATAGCTGGAACAATTCATGTGACCTTCTCAAACTGGTTGGTAAGACTAGCTGTGAATTCAACATAACAAGTGCCATTTGGAGCAAGGATCTTTTAGAATCCTGGCATGAAATGTCATGTTTAGATCATTAAAGCAAATCTTATGACTGAAGAGAAGATGGAGTGATTTATGCAAATGAGGGGGAAAAAAACACCAAAAATAAAAACTGGGAAGATTCCAAAGACGTTGTTCCACTTCCTCATACGTGCACAGTACCTTTTACAACGCATTACTCAATTTGCTATCTAAATACAGCTTATTTAGTTTCCCTCTCAAGCGATTTACATCGTGCAAATAGGAGGTTTGGGCACGATGCAAACTTCATGCGAAAATCATGGCTATTGTCTCAGGCAGCTGCAGGGCGTTTGAGATTTCTTTAACAAATGTTGCTCATAGTGCGTGAATTGAATGTCTGTAAAAGTGAACATTGCAAGGATGTGAAAGCTCAGCAGTTGAGGTGTTCAGAAGGTGACGACTTCAAAATCCAAGCTGTGGCCTGTTGAGCAAGGCCTTTAAGCCTCAACTGCTCCAATGTATAGATCAGAAATAAATGTATGTGGAAGTCTATCAAATGTCATAAAGTGAGAACTGTTTTGCATTCAATGTTAGATGGATTACATGTCTATGATACTTTAGATGATCTCCCATAGATGGAATACATAAATAAAATCGACCTACTTTTACTGGACACAGATTGGTGCCAAAAATAAACCAACAAAAACGATCAGGTACAGTAGGTGAAAACGTGTTGAGAGAGATCAGAGGAAAATGGCAGATGCCATAATAATTTGTGTTGACAGAAAGATTCAAGTAATTTAAATAATCACTCTACAATTGTGCTGAGAAGCTAAATCATCTTAGAAAGCATATGTTGAGAGAGATGGGTAACAGCAGAATATCATACCATGTTCCACTCCTGTCAGCCAAGAACTGCAGAGGTCTGCTCCTCTTTTTTTTCCCTCACCATTCTGTGAAACTCTATGCATGGAATTCTGCTACATCCAATGATGCAAAATCTACAACTACTATGCATGGAAATTCAAGATGATCACCGATTTTTCAAAATCCCTCAGCTGAGATCACATTGGTCTCCATTCTGAGGGATGGTGTTACCATTAACTTTACATTAACATTAATGTGACCTGTATTTGCATGATTTTCTGCATTGCAATGGACAGTAAATCTCCAATGTATACCTTGGATAACTCGTGCAATTCATGCCTCATATTCTCTAATTAAATTTTTTCTTCCAAAAAAAAATTTTTTTGTGATTTTAATTGACCATTTTAGATCATGGCCAGAAAAAGTAGGAAATGCTGAAATAGTTCCAAACAGTGTCTTGAATTCACATGAATACAGTTGGTGATGTGGTGATGAAGTATATTTAGTCTTATTCACAACCTTTCTAGCTCATTTCCTGCTCTGCAAAACCCAGCAGGAAACACTGCCTGCTTTTGTAAGTACAAACTGAGAAAGCTGATAAAATGCCTCATCAGTGAAAACTTACATTTGGACAGTTAATTTAGAAACAAGATTGCATAAATGTACGAATTCTAAAATCCTATGTGATGTATATCAGAGTATAAAATGATAACATCGATTTCATCAGCCTGCAAGAATGCATACTTTATTTTCTTGTGAAGGTTGGGGAGTGGTACAGGAAACCCAGTTTCCTATCTGTCATATCTTAAGCTTTTCTGTCTCTGCTCGTATTCCCCTTTCTGGTACATACTGACGTTTCTTAGCAAATCCTAGATTTACCAAATATCTTTACTTGATATCGCTGTTCCATGAAATTGCAATCTGCTAGCGCCTCATTTCATATTATTTCAAGGAAAACCAAAGTAGAAACTGTTTTAATTACAAACAGCGAGTGTCAGGCTTCTGTCTGCGAACCATCTGAATCAGTCCTTTAAAGCACTTTACAGCAGTAATATTACAAACATATTTTGCATTTTTTTTAAATCAGTAGCAGACAAATGCATATACGTACAACGAACACAAATGAACATGGTCAAAAACAAAGACAGGCATTTGGTATTAACAGTTACTTGAGTGCTGGAGTAAACTACACATACTGGCTCTAATATACTTTCTCAGCCTGTACTTCAACTGATTTTAAAAAAATATGAATCAAATAATTGCACTGGACATCATACAAAAAAAAACAAAAACATAAAAAGCAAACAGTCCTTATAATTGTACATGTGGAAAGTAACTGACTTATCGCAGCTACTGTTGTACTGTGAGCCTTCGTAATGTTTGTTCATTTGTTTGCACCTGTGCAAATAGACTCATTTCTTCCTAGGATGACCCAACGATTGTTTCGGTCATGGCTGTAGTGGTTGTGTCCTTCATGTTCACTGCTCGCTGCTGTGTATATCCTCTCCTTACCTAATCAGGTGGAAAGTTAGCCAGTACATGAACACAGGTTGTGCTGCAGCAATGGCCATGGTTAAGTACATTCGCAGCTGATTCTTGGCTCCTCGGACCAGAACACCCTCTACAGCCGCCTCGGACAGGATCTTTAACCTCAGTGTTCGAATCTACAGCACACAAAGATAATTTAGTAAACAGATGATTTACTAAAGTCCAAGGGAGTGTCTTTGAGCCCAAAACAAAACATGGTTGCAGCCACTTGTAAAATATTTCAAGAAAGTTCAATGCTTGTTCTAGTGCCACGAACATAAAAGCTAACTTTGTGAATGTGTCAGCTATGAATGAAATTAGAATAATATTATGAGTGGCTAAATTTTAAACACAATTCTCTCTTGTTGTTATAAAACTGCACACATTTACAATACATCAGTGAAAACACACATCATTCAACACAAAGGAGGTGGTTGTAGACCTGGATGAACAAGGTAATAAATCTAAAAACAATATTTATTTAAAAATACAATAAGAACAATAAGGTTTTAAAAAGTTTCACAGTGAACACAGTGTCCCACTTTTCAGCAGAAAGAAAGTTTAGCTGATGAGTATAACCGTATAAAATCAAGCAGTATTCACCACATTCAAAATTCTTCCAGTGCAAAACAGACACCACTTGTTTCTAGTTACTTGAGAACCTACTTGACAAATAAGCTTCCTAACATTTACTCTAATCTGAAAAGTGCAGTTTAGGTAGTCTGTAATTGTGAAATCGTTCAGCTGACAGTTCAATGGTTTTCAAGCAAGAGTTCAGTCTGACTGCTGTGAAAACGTAGCGTTCGTCTAAAGAAATTTGTGACCAAAATTAATGAAACATTTTATTAATATTAATGAAATTTGAGCTTTTTCTGCCTCTCGGTTGTTGAGCACTCACTAACTGAGCATGTGTGACCTCAGGGCTTAAAAAAATCATTTTTTTTTAAAAATCAAATCAATAATATTCTAATGAGGCACCAATAAAATTTAGCAGATGAGTAAAAAAAAAATGACTATTTAGAAAAAGTGCATATTTTAAAACATGATCTATGGAGTAGTCACTGGTGTGAGGGACAGAATTGTGGTGACAGCGAAGCCAAAACAGTAGGTTACCTTGTTTTTCCCTCTGAATGAATGAGAAACAGAGTAACCTTGAATTATTACTTATAGCTGTTCACAGAAATCTGTTTAAATCATTAACCATTTGAAAACATTCTCTGTTGAACTGGGAGGAAATCGATTATACTGCATCAGTGGTGGTGGTGGTGATTTCCCAGGGCTTTCATGGTTTCCACTTGTATCAATGTACAATGATGATGAAAAAGTGAAGCGCTTATGCAAGTCGTGGCCTAATGGTTAGAGAGTCTGACTCGTAATCCCAAGGTTGTGGGTTCGAGTCTCGGGCCGGCCACGACTGAGGTGCCCTTGAGCAAGGCACCGAACCCCCCAACTGCTCCCCGGGCACCACAGCATAAATGGCTGCCCACTGCTCCGGGTGTGTATTCACGGTGTGTGTGTGTTCACCGCTGTGTGTGTGTACTTTGGATGGGTTAAATGCAGAGAATGAATTCTGAGTATGGGTCACTGTACTTAGCCGTATGTCACTTCACTTCACTTAAGGTCATGTATGTTACACAAAAGAGTCAATTCACCATGTGTAGTGTGATAGGTCACAAAATGAAATCGCTTAGCACACATCGGTAAAAATGCGTCAGATTTTTGATGCACATTCAACAGTACAGTTTCCCCAAACATCCCAAAGCAAAGTAGGTTCAATATCTGTGGTGTTTCTACAAGTTCCAACAAAATAAAGCACCGAGAAGAACTAAGCATTTAAACATTTAATATCAACCTGGCCTAAATTCTACAGATCTGCAGTCATTTCCCTGCCTGCAATTTTAAAAGCAGTATAACAATGAGATTTTCCACACTCAAGTCAGATCTCGTCAGCAAACACACTGAAACTATCACTCTGCACTTACCGTAAAGACAAAAATAGACGTACAGCACCAGAATAGTGAAAGATAATATCCTGTCCTTCCAAACAGCAGCCCAGTCAACACTCCTACTATCATCCTGTGGTAAGAAGACAAAGCAAAATATGATTACAGAAAACGCCACTAATGGATTTGGAGATGTTTCCAAGAGATAAATGTATTAGAATAACACATTTATTTAACATTACATTTTATAAGAATGTTCCATTTTACACAACTTAAGGTGAAAGGATAAAATCCTCCCGAATTACTTTGGTGTCACCTAAGATTTATGTAGTATGGCACAAGCGGAAATTAGCCCTGACTTCATTTATACTTAAAGACAGCAATGCAGCAGAGCTTTAATCTTTTAGTCTGTCTGGCTTTCTCTCAGCTTACAACCTTTAACATACACACTAATACTACAGTCAGCACCATCGTGACATCATTTCATCGTTATTTTGTATGAACCTCTATTCGAGCCTCTGATGCCCCTTTTCCACCAAAAGGAACAAGGTGCAGGTTCAGAGCTAGTGCTGGTTCAAAGTTGGTTCTACTGACGTCACTGTATATGTGTCACGTTTCCCAGCAACGTTAGCGCAGCCGCGGCAAACACAAACACAACATCAACAATGGCGGATGTTGCTTTAC
This sequence comes from Tachysurus fulvidraco, assembly GCF_022655615.1. Classification (NCBI taxonomy): domain Eukaryota; kingdom Metazoa; phylum Chordata; class Actinopteri; order Siluriformes; family Bagridae; genus Tachysurus; species Tachysurus fulvidraco. Next base: position 5,918,078 of record NC_062530.1, read on the forward strand.
TGTTAATGCTCATGGCTTTGCGAACCTACATTGGAATCTAAACACGGCGAATCCAACGTGCACGTGCAGCTCCATGTAATCAGTATAAACGGAGTTTGTAATCGAGAAAGTACATTAACACAGAAAACTTTAGCCTTAGCATGCAGCTACCTACTATCATGTGTGCTGATAATGTATCATATTGCGGTAAAGTAAAAGTGTATTAAACATTAGTATACTTAAGGTACATTATCAAATGCGCTAACATGAACCCCGCCCACAGCCCCTGATGTAAGCAGTTCTTAAGTCTAGACCAGCAACGTTTTGGTGCTACTTAAGAACCACTTTTCCTGGTTCAGAGCCGGTGCTTTGTCAAAAAAGAAAGAACTGGTTCTAAATTAGGCTCTGGCTCCAAACCAGCACTCAAACTGCCTCGGAGGAAAAGGGGGCATAAAGTAACTCGGTGCAACACTGCCTCGTTGCTGTTCCGGAAGCCTGAGTCAAACATCTGTTGTCTGCGACAAGATAAAATTTAACGTCTGTAGAATTTAGGGAGGGAGTTGGGGGGGAGGGGAGTTGGGGGGGAGGGGAGTTGGGGGGGAGGGAGTTGGGGGGGAGGGGCAGCAACCAACTAATTAGACAAAAGGGTGGTAGGTTCCTTTAAGCAACAACCTCAAATAGGGAAGTAAAAATCCCTGTAATGGGATTGGCTCACCTTAAATTTGAGCATATTTTTATTGTTAAAAATACAAAATAAAAAAAAAAGGGAAATCGAGTCATGGTTGTGTGAGTGTTCAGAAACTCCGAATGCAAAAGATTAACAATAAAATCAGCACTGATGTAGAGTAGGAGCAGACTTTCAGTATTACTCATTTTTTAATGGTTATGAACACTAAAGCCGCTCTTTAAATAAATAAATAAATAAATAAATAAATAAATAAATAAAATGTATTTAATATATTTAAAGTACACCAGTTTCAATGAATAATTTTATTCATTTATGGAATCATTTTATTAATTTATTTTTATAGTCTTTATTCAGCTACCTTACCCAACATATTTGTATCCAGAAAAGGCCACCAGATCAATGGTGGTGAGATCTGTGTTCACTGTGACCAAGTAAAGGCTGAGAAGAATGGCAAGAACTTCCATAATGAGCCAGACCAAGGCTGAGCTAGCCTGCATCCCCAAGATCTCAGGGGAAAAGCTGGAACATAGCAAAATAAAGAAATAAATGTAAATAAACAGAGCTGTAGAATTAGTATTGTGTTATGTACATTTAAATTCTACATAAAATTAGATACCCCACAATATGAATCATATAAAGTAATAAAATATATGACATATCATTAAATAATTGTTTACGTTGGCAAATCACTAAGGGTTATATGAAAAAATATACTTTTTATAAAAAAATATATGCTTTGCATCATAACACCATGTCATCGATAATTATATATTTCCCTATTATCACACCCTGTTATGTTTAAATCCTTAAATTAGAAATCACTCTGTGTAAAAGTGTATTGTCAGTAATACCACTCAGACTCATTTCAGAGCCTAAGAAATAAATTATGCAAAGATTACATTAAGCTTTGTACAGAAAATATAGAACACGCCGTCTTAAAAAGTGCTATATAAGGTCGGTCTGTTCGGCTTGTCTTTAAATAGAGTACATGTCTATACATACGTACATGTGTATATATATATTTGTGAGCAGAGGTGGGAGTAAGTCACACAGGTCTACAAGTCTCAAGTCATGAATGTCAAGTCAAAGTCAAGTCGAGTCTTTTTTTTAATATTTGTCAAGCAATTCTCAAGACTGAAATTTGCGACTCAAGTCTGACTCAAGTCAAGTCATATGACTCGAGACCCCCATCTCTGTTTGTGAGATTCTAAAGAAGTGTGGCCAGAGTGCAGGGTCAACAATAATGTGCGACCCTGGAATATACACACACACACACACACACACACACACACACACACACACACACTGCAGAAATACTTGATTGGTCACAAAATTAAAAAAAAAATCTAATCTGTATCATTTTATCAAGTCAATATCATTATTAAATATTGTAAACAATACATTTCTTCTCGCTCTTCAACCTTCTCCTCTGATAAAGAAACTTTAATCCTCTTAAAAGTCCTCCTCACTTCTCTTAAAACTTTTAGACCTTATGAGCTCTTTTAAAGGTTAAGATGCTTTAATGAATAAATTTGATCTAGGACCTTCTCTTTAATTTTAAAGGGAAACGGCCACATTTCTGAATATTGCCTTAGAATTGACATTAGGAGCACTAAGAATTTTCATGAATACAGGCTCTGATCAGTACCCCAGGCACCTACCAAATTCTATCAAATGAGTGTAGAAATGTACAGAAATCCATTCTTACCGGTTCTGAGTGCCAAGGGCCAGGCCTGCAACCAGGACATACGTAATAAAACCCATTGCTGAAACAATGAGGGGAGAAGATTAGATGATTAAAACACAGCTTGCATACCATGGACAAAAGAGGTACTTTTGAATGCAGGTAATAATCTGACTGTGGGTTTACCCTGACCTAGGGCTTGGCAATAAAATGATAACGATATGCATCACGATGAACACGTGATCGAAATCAATAAAAAATGTGTTCGATAAAACGTTCAATATATTCTTCATCAGAAGAAAACGGAGGTTGTGAAGCAAGTTTTATTGCATTATCAAAGACACTCACTCTCGTAACCTAGCAACATAGGGAGTGACGCGCTAACAGCCAAACATGTAACAGTATTGTGTTTGGTTGTGCCATATCTTTGTATCCTGCTGGTCTGCTGGATTCCTCTTCAGTAACCGGCGACTGATAAGCAGAAAATGAGTGCTTCAGCGAGCGAGGAAATTGTAAATAAAAAAGGAAATGTCAGCTCGCCAGTATGGTAGTTTTTTGGATATTATAAGTCTGACCGTAGTCAGACCAATGTTGTCTGCAAATTATGCAATAGCACTAAACTTGCACTAAATTCTTCTAATTTTATTACACTTTATTAAATATTTCTTACATTTTCTTTCATTTTGCACCTTAAATGTTAAGAGATAATTGTTAAGTGTTCATTGTGACTTTAGACTTATGTTTACATTATAATTATTTGAGTTTTTCTGGTTGTTGACATTTCTGTCTTAATAACAGGGGATTATGATCAGAGGAAGGTTAAGTTTAAAATGAAAATGTTTAAATGTAATATATTTTTCTCCTGGTGCTTATTTTAAATGGGTCATAAAAAATATCAATAATTATCGATATCGACCGATATGAAACACTTATATCGTGATACAGTTTTCAGCCATATCGACCAGCCCTACCCCGACCATGATATATATTCTGTTGAGACTGAAGAAGCAAAACAAGCAAAGTCACTGAAAGCATTTGGTATTTCATTATTATTATTATTATTATTATTATTCCTTCCTTTGCCTTAACATAAGCATCAGTCCCATCAACTAAAGAGGCTCTGTGTCCAAACTGCGTCCTCACTTGCAAGGGCATTCTACAGTCCATGATTAATGATAAGTCATGCTACATGCATGTTAATCATTACTCTCTTTTAAAGGTTGTTCTATGTTTTAATGCCTGTCCATATTAATACTTAAACCTACTGCCTGATTTGTAATGGAATATATAAATTAAGTACCAGGAATGTACAGGTCCGGTGCATTGACGTCTAAGCGTGGAGCTACTGGAGTTTCCTGTCTGTAACTCACCTCCCAGTTCTGTAAAAAAAAAAGAAACACAGAAGAGACACCAAAGCCCCAGATTCACCAAACACGCACAGTTAACTGAAGCCATCTGACCGATTACGGGCACAAAAAGCGAAGCTTATTGCATTTAGTTAAAAGGACAGTTAAGGACAAGTTAATATGAAGTTAGAAAAAAGGACGATAGATAAAAAAAAAGATTAGCAAAAGTGGTGCTTCAACGTTACAGCTGAAGGACTTGAAAGATCAGGAACAATTATGCGGATACGTATTAGCCCTATTCATTATGTATGCGAGAGATAGTTAGTTACATATAATAGTGATTAAGATAAAAGGAAAACAATAAATCTCTTTTGAAGAATGCGATTAACTGATATTTCTGGTACACTTCTACTGCTTTCAATCATCTTAGAGGTTTGTGCCTTTTCTAATCCTTGCTTTATTTAACTAAACAAATAAGTCCATCCATCCTTCACCTTCGCCTCACACCCTTTGAACAAAATTCAGATATATTCAAATTTGCTCAACTTGCTCAACACAAACATTTAAAAAAAAGGTAAACGAGCGTAACACTAGGCGTCTGTGTGACGTGCAGACGGTCGAGCGTGGTGTACACAGTCACTTCCTTATGGCATGTGAACTTAGTCCCTCGTCTGCACAATTTTGCATCCCACAGAAGGAACACGTCAGGCTTACCTCATGCATATAGGGGAACACGAGCAGTCCCAGCTTCTTGCCAACATAAACGGTGTCCACAGCAAAATAATATTTCAGCTTGGAGATGGGGATAAAACGGTCGAGCTGTGAATACAGAGAGTTTACGTGTCAAGCGATCTGGAAAATGAATCGTATTGGATCCGACATTTTTCTTTCTCTAAGGACAAAGCTGCTATCTGTACTATTACATGTGACCATTTCTGCAACACATTTACAGGAATTTTAACATTTAATTCCTTCCAAAAAAAGAGTTATTTGTCTTGTTGTACATCTGATTCAACTTGTACTTTAGAAATTATAACATATTTCTGTACCAAGATCCGATTCTAAAACGCTTTGTATATTTTAAATCCTGTTCTGTTGAGCATATAAAACACTACAGTATGGTTTTCCAAGAACGTATGGTTTTGGTGTTAATCAACAAGGAAATGTTTCTCTGTTAAAAAAAAAAAAAAGATTAAAATAACCATATTATGTAATAAATACATTAATACACTTTCACTTTGTTTGAGGCTGTACATACTATTTTTATTTATTTTTTTAAGATTAATGCTCTTTCAATTTAAAAAAAAAAAAGGTTATGCCTAATACTAAACTAAGAGATGTGCACAGAAATACCTTAATCCCACTCTTGAAGCAATTCTAAGCAATCCTGTTATTTATGTTTTATTTATTTATATATGTGTCCATGATATATTCTATATACTTATATAATGCCATTTAACCCTCAGTAAAGTTGAGCAGGATAAAGTAGTTATTGAATGAGTGAATAAATGTGGTAAAAAAAACACCTTGATGCATCCAATATGCTACCATGTTCTTCTTGGACTTTTTTTCTTGGGTCATAATTCAGTCCTTTGTGTTTAGCTAGCGATCAGGTGAAGTAGCCTGTTGGGGTGAGTTATATTGCACATTTATTTATGTGGACTGTTTAATTCTAACCCCTTAACCTACTCTAAAGACGTGCTTCAAGAAGGCTAAGCTCAATTTTGGATTGTGAGAGATCCAAAAGTTAAATCCAATCATTTCTAGACACATAAGCAAATTAGAACAAACAGAACCCTTACATTTTTATCCATCATTTGTTTGCCCTGGTTTGCGAGGCTGCTCCCATATGCCATAGCGAGATTGGACATGGGATCTGACAGGATGGCATTTCCTGCATAGCCCATGCTGCCAGGTCCAGAGTTGTGTTGACCAGCGCTGGTGTCATCAAAAAGCTGACGGGGTTCACCAGAGTCGACCCCAGGAGCCCTCATCCTTGCCGTGGATTCTGGAAAAACACATCTCTGAGTGAGAAACAGGCTGAATCCCAAATGTCACATTACACTGACTCTAAAATAATGGATTCTACAGGCTAGGTAGGACAGTAAAGCATCCAACGGGAAGGTATCCAGAGATCCAGAGATCGCTGTGTTATTACACATTCAGTCTAGACCAGACGGAATATAATACACACAGATACAATACATGGCCAACAATGTGTGTGTTGCATAAAGGTTCTGTTGACTCTTCAGTCTCTTCCAACTCGGAGTTAAAGACTTTGTTTATTCGATAAAAGTTTGGGGAAGAATTGATAAACGTATTTATACCATTTTAAAATATGGTGAAACTGGTGAGCAGATTTTTTTTTTACGATATTAAACCAACATTTGAAGCATTTTTAAAACATGTATTTAGTTTCATACACACAAAATAAAATGACCGTTGTATTGCATACTAGTATTTAAATATATATATTTATATATATACCCTATGTAGTGCATCTAAAAGGGGAGGAGCCAAATATTTTGGGATTGAATTGTCAATAGCTTCTGACCAATCCCAAAATATTTGACTCCTCCCCTTTTTGGGTTATATATGTTTCCTCTTACAGTGTGTTTGTGTATGTATGTGTGTGTGTGTGTGTATATATATATATATATATATATATATATATATATATATATATACACACTGTAAGAGGAAACATATTTGCTTTATATCACAGCGTTGCTAATGGAGAAACCATATTAAATAATACATTTAGGCAGAACATAGGGTTCAGGCTAATAGACGAATGAATGAGCTAATGCTAACCTAGCCAGTGGTAGCGAGCATTAGCAGCTAGCTAATCTAAACAACGAGTTGTTTTGAACTTTAGCTTTAGTTTATTAGCTTGTTATTACGTAATATGTCAAGTATCATTGTGATAAGTTGCAAATATTAGCAGAGAGAGAGTGAGAGAGAGAGAGAGAGAGAGAGAAAACAGATTCAGTAAGCTATCTGTGAGAGAGAGAGAGAGAGAGAGAGAGAGAGAGAGAGAGAGAGAGAGAGAAAACAGATTCAGTAAGCTATCTGTGAGAGAGAGAGAGAGAGAGAGAGAGAGAGAGAGAGAACAGATTCAGTAAGCTATCTTTATGAAAGCATGAATGTGTCATGGTTCCCTCAAGCAAAAAAAAACAGACCGTCTAATTACAAACAGTTTACGTTGCATTACGACACTTGTTTTACGTTTAGTGTCTTGTGCGAAGGCGTCATGGGAACGGCCGCAACCCTTACGTAGGGCACCTAAATAGGGAGGAATTAACTATTTGGTTTTAAACCGTAGCCTAAGCACGCTTGTTGACCTAAAATTATTTAAAATTATATGACCTAGGTTATTATTGTAGCTAAATAAGCTATTTGAAACAGCAGGAGAAAACGAAACTAGCTAAAACAACACAACACGAACAGCATGACGTACGTAACTTACGCTGTCTGAACCCACTCTGATCCGTGTAATCCATACTCACAAATAAATAAACAAATAAATGTTAAACTACGCTGCGATTAATAAATGGTAAAATGTTATTGTTTTAAAGCGGATTTATGTCTTATTCATCTCCCAAGATACCGGCTTCATTTACCCTCAACGTGAGTGGCGTAATCTTACCCGTCTGACGTCAGTGAACGTAGCCAATCACAGTGCAAAGAATGACAAAAGGGGCGTTTCGAACAGTACCCATAACGAATCAACACGCGATTCTAAACTACTCTGCTAACGGTGAAGGTGGGACAACGTAGTGGCGCATGCGCATGAGGCGTTTTAAAGGAGAACGTCTGCAGCGCCATCTTAAAGAGGGCGGGTTTGCAGGGTTGAGTTTATTGATTTGATACGTTTTCAAGGTGCAGCGTGTGGAAATGTGAGACACGCTGCAAGACACATATGTAACATGACACTAGAAAGTTCCGTGGAGTTTTAACTCTTCAACAGTGCTTTTGAGGAAACACGTGAAATATGTGCGTGTGCGCCCCCTGGCGTACATGTGATGGCATTCAATATATATATAACATAAAAACAAAATATTTATAAAATGTATATTATATAATATATATTTTCGATGACATTAAATGAATATTATATATATGTGTGGTTTTTTTAAATATATTTTTTAAGCAAATAAACAGCTGAAAACCACCTCATTTGTGTTTCCAAGTCTTCTATTCAAAATGTCCACACAAGTAACCTTAACATAATTAAGTTATTTTCTTTATTTATATATTCTTTTTCCTTCAAAATAACAATGAATGTCCAGCATTTTAGTCTCATATTATTCAGTTGATATAAAACCAGATTTTTTAATCTAAACATCCAAATATAATAGATAGTAAACATTGGCCAACTCATTACTGACCAAAAGCATTACAATTAAGAATGGTTGAACATAAGCATACAAACTAGGTATGGTGGAGTTAAAAAGCAAGTTATTTGACATGCAGCTCGTCTTGCCTGTGTGGGTAGGGTAGTGTAGTCAGGAACAGAAGATGGCAGCGTTATACATAGTACTTGCAATTCTATATGGCCTAGAAGGCTGTGCACAGCTGTCACTTACTGTATGTGCTTGCTGTGTATCTCATTCCAGATTTAGTCCCTTCACGCTTCTAGAAAACTTACTAGTAGTTTTTGGAGCATGACTGGGATCTGAGTGTGTGTGTGTGTGTGTGTGTGTGTGTGAGAGAGAGTGTGCGTGTGTGTGTGTGTGTGTGTGTGTGTGTGTGTGTGTGTGTGTGTGTGTGTGATTAACATTTTTTAAATAAAGGGCTAAGAAGCGTTTCCCTTCTTGCATTCTTTTCTAAATAATTTGCATGACTCTTACTACATTTACATTTACATTTATGGCATTTGGCAGATGCCCTAATCTAGAGCAACTTACATTTTTTTCTCATTTAATACAACTGAGCAATTGAGGGTTAAGAGCCTTAAAAAGGACAGCACATTACCTATCCTAGCCTATTACATAGCCTTGTCTTAGTCTGAGATGATCAACACCTCTCTTTGACTTAACAACAGTATTATACTTATTTAACATTAGCACTATCTGTAAATATTAATTTAAAAAGTAATGATCTGCAAGTATTACAAATTAGACTAAGACTGATGGTGCTGAGGGATTTCATCACCATTTTACAAACAAGCAAATCAAGAGCAAGACCAAGGTTTTTAGTCATTTAAGAGTAGACTGGGAAATGGTCATCACTTGACAGCATGCTCCTCTTCTGAGCCACACACCACCCCTACATCCTCAGCATGTGAGCAGTTGTGCTGGCCGACCAAAGCGTGTTTGCATTGCAGCAGTGTCTTCTCTGTTCCCTCGCACTCTACATCATCCAGCAGGATTCGGAGGTTAGTGGCAATACGTCCCATTTCGCTAGGTTTCGCCAGCCTCAGTGCTCTAGCAAAGCCCAGCTGCTTGCACACCACTGTTGCTGCCTTTTTGTCAAACAGGTCATCACATACTGTACTCCACTCACCCCTCACAAAGATCTCCACTCGTCCACGATCTGACAGGTTCGGATCAGGACCGACAAGCCTCACTAGCTTTCTGCGATGCCTTCTGCGAGCCCCTTTACCTCTTCTCTGCCCGTGTTTTCGACCTTTCCCTCTGCCACTTTTGTGAGGCCTGTCTGTAGGTTGGGATGTCTTCATGGAGTCTGAAGGAGCAGGCCTAGTGTTGGTGGTGGTTATAGAGGCAGTCCAGTATGGATGAGTGTTGCTGGAAGTGTGTGGTTGCTTGGTGTATGGACGTAATGTGGTTGGTGGAGGAGTCCTTCGAGGTGTCGTTTCTGATTTCACTTTCAAAGTGGTGATGTACTGTGGTCTTATTGTCGTGCTCTGGCTATGGAGTGGATGCACAGTCCCCATTGGTGACTGATTTCTCCTGAAAACACTAGGATTTGTCCTTACTGGTGTGAAAGTTGGCTTTGGAGCAGGAGTCAGTTGTTTTTTAGTAGGTGTTCTTGGTTTCAGAGTTGGTGTACTGATTTTTGGCTTTTGGGTAAAGATCCTTGGAGATGCAGTGGTAGGTTTTCTTGTTGTGGCCTGAGCCATAGTTGTGCTAGGTATAGTAGTTGCTTTTGTCTTAGGGGAAGCAGTGGTTGTAGGTTTTTTGTTGATCACAAACTCTGTAAAAGAAGACCAGATCATGGATTTTAAATTCATACCTATATTACATGTAATTGCATTGCATTGGCTCATTTGGCTGATGCTTTTAACCACACGACACTGAGGAATTTGACCTCACAACCTTCAGTAAGCCATAACCAATCACAACCACTTACCTGATTGATTAGATCAGATCTGACAGATTAAATCAATTGAAAATCTTCAAGCCAGTGCTTTCTGTTATTGTGACTGAAAGATCAGATTACAGATGTTTGGAACAGAGCTGAGATCGAGGTGACATTGATGCTGGTGATGGCACAAGCAAGATTTTTGGATCATAATTGGTACAAAATTTCTGTTATTTTTTTTTTTTAATTCAGTCATCTTCTGCAACCACTTTATCCTAACCTTTATCTTGAGTCATGGTGGATCCAGAGCTTATCCCATTAACACTGGGCAAGAGTCAGGAATGCACCCTGGATGGGTTGCCAGGTCATCACAGAGTACCACACATACATACACACATATTCACACTCAGGTGTAATAAATTGAGTAGCTAATTCAACTCCTGCCATGTTTATGGGCGGTGGGAAACCTCATCATATGTATCTATGTAATAACTTTAAGACTTATAAGGTACATAAAAGCTTCACCAGATAAGAGAAGAAAACAAGGGTTGAATTTCTTTGCAGATCCTCTTACCCTCTTTAGGATGAAAGTGAAGCAGTTTTCCCTTTATCTGAACAGGACTGGGTTTGATGCTGCACTTGCCTGGAGGTGCTCTCCTAAAAAGATATAATGACATGATATAAAATGTAGCTGCTCCAAAAGAACCATGTTATAGTAAACAGCTTGCAGGTCAGTAGTGTGTTAACCCAAAAATTATGGTATTTCTATAATCAGTCCAAACATCTACAGTATGAATGATTGTGTCAATGATACAGTATGAGTATTCAGTATTTCTCTAATATCCACAGTATGAATCTTTGAAAGATACTGGATATTATCATACATGTGTTACATGTGTTTTACAGTTTATACAGTTTCCACACTTTATTTTCTCAATATTATAGGCAGGGTCTTCGATTTTTGAGAAATGCTTCAGAAAACTGAGTTGGGACGAATTATAAACAAAAATCAAAACAAAAATCAAAACAAACGTGTAGCCAATGAGCAGAAAGGGGCGTGGCTTGTCAATATGCGGGCGAGAGTGTTCAGTGCGCATGTGTGACATTAGCAGAAAGCGGGTTTATGACATGGAGGATAAAAACAAAGAAAGAAAGCGAAGAAAGGCTTACGATAAGGCAAGAAGTAGGACATGTTAATTTAGGATCAGCTTTCCAGTGCTGGAGGGAAAGGAAGGAGCGGGAAGTTGGCCGTATATTCACAGATTGGAGTTTCCTGAGTCAATAACTCCTGAGCTAAACGCTGTTACTACACAAATAACACCTCTTTTCTATCATAGTAATGTAGAGAGGCAGCTACAAGCACGGTTTGCTAATAACAGCATTTAGCTCAGGAGTTATTGACTCGGAAAATCCAACTTTACTTAAGACGCCGAGGTGCTTTTTTCCTTCTCGATAGGTGATCGTATTGTTCTTCCCTTCAGCTATGATAATGACACATTTCTTTCCATTAGTTGCTTGGGTTACGTATGTATGTGTGGGTGGAGCTATCAATACAGGGGTGGGACCCATTTGGGTTAGGGGCGTGTTTGTTTTGGGGATTTTATATGTCGACATTGGCTTTCAAAAATCGTAGACCCTGCCTTTAGTATTGTATTATCAATATTACATTGACAAATATGAATCCTATTATCAATTCCTTTTGATTTTAGCCTACTACTCCATCACCTGGGGGAAATTATGCTAGAATATGTGCCCTAATATGTTGTTTCCTTTACTGTTTCAAAAAAAAATTCTATGGGATTGTGTTCGGTTGATTTTGCAGGCCAAGTTTGCATTTTACTCTATACACCAGAGTTTGGCTCTATACACTACAGTTATCATCCAGAATCAACTATCTGCTTTTATACTGAGTTCATTTTATCCACTTGCACCAACTATTGGCATTGTAGAATGAACCTACTGCTTCAAATTTGTCTCAGGGGATCTTACTGTTTCTGTTATTAGAGAATGAACTCAATATATCTAAGTCACACAACCGATACTTTGCAAGTACCTGGATGGATCCACTATCTTGTACACAACTCCCCCTCTGGAAGCTGCACTCGGTGTTCCTGTGGCTAGGAAGTACAGCTCACCTAAATGTAGGTGGGGGAAATACAAATTAAATCAAATACACAATTAAGAGATTATATGAAGAGGTTCTGTAATAAGGTTAGATCATTTTTGAGAAGATGAAATAATCTATGGTGTGTTCAAATGCTGCTTAAATTATTATTGTCATTATATAAAATAGTCCTTATATAAAGAATTTCCTAAAAAGGAAATACAATAAAATGTACAGAAAAGGGATTGCACCAGTGCACACAAGGTATACACAAGTGATGCAAATAAAGAATGGCAAAAAAAAATCGCCAGTGTAAAAATACATAGTAGATATTAATATCCAGATAATGTTATGAATACAGTATGAAAGCCCATTTGTTATTGCAAATTCAAGAAATTAAAAAAATGGGTTTAGCATGGATTGTATTTCTTTTCATTTTAGAATAACAAATGTTGGGAATCGTAAACTTTTTGCATGCCACATGGATGTGTAAGGCTAAAGGTCTAGCTGTAGCGTTAACGTTAGCTAGATACCTAGCATAGTTGCTGTTGACTTGTGATTTGTGGAACAAGGATTCTTTAAAAGCTTAGTCTTTTGCACTACAGCACAATTCCGGTTTATCATATTTGGACAACTTCATGCATCTTCGCTTGTATATTCAACAGAAATTTTTCATTTAATTAGTAATCTATTGTTTTTTAAATAGGTATTTGGAATCTGTAGATAACCTGACGGAAATCAAAATAATTAACAATGCATGGCCTCTCCACCCCCACCCCGCCCACCCCGAACACACACACACACACACACACACACACACACACACACACACACACACACACACACACACACACACACACACACACACACACACACACACACACACACAGCTACTCCTCAAGGTTACCTGCCTCATCTTCACCAAAGGAAATGATGTACTTGTAGTAGCTGTTGATCAGTTTTGGAAAGCGGCATGTCTTGTCCCTGCCCATGCATATTTCTGTGTATTCCCATTCTCCAGTATTTGTGTTCTCCTTAAGAGACATGAGTCGTCTGGGTTCAAACAGAAAACAAAATCAGATTTTCATAAAACAGAAATGACCATGAAATAAAAATGGTTAAAAAAAACAATTGTTAATTAATGACTGATTTTACATGTGCTTGTTTTTACATTTGCAAGTGTTTGTTTTCTGCAGAAGAAACACATCTGTGTTGTAATTGTGAAAAAGAGCAGGGATTTTTTAAGACCTGTAAACAAATCAGTATCAGGGTGGTGTGATGCGGCCTGCTGCAAAGAGTTACCACTACCAACCTAAAATTGGTAATTTTCCAATAATTGCTTGTCACAAGGTGTTTTAATCCAACACTAAACATTTGTGTATCTATTAGAAAATGAAACGTCATACTTTTTATCCACTTATAGCAACATTTAGTTAAAAATAAAGTTTAGTTAAAAATAACAGATACTAACAGTCTTTCCTTCACCATCCTAATTTTTTTCTCTCTTCCAACATGAAGACTTTGGAACTTGGGATAATTAACAAAGCTTTATGTCCAAAAGATATCAAGCACTCACACTGGAGTCTCCTTCCAAAAATGCTATATACAAATGCTAGATACTTATACACTTATAGCAAAAAAACCTCACCAAATTACAATTACATATATTCTTTAAGCATTCTAGTCTATGCAAAGTCCTTGATATTCATTTCCCTGAGCGAGTGGTTGCTATAAAAGTTTTTTCCACATATTTTATAAAATTACTCCAATTTGCAGACTATATGAGAAACAATTATGAAAACATAAATAGCATGGCCACTGTACCCGCTCATGAAATCCCCAAAGATGTAAAGACCATTAAGATTTGGCATCTCACAGCCCCTGTAGATGTAGCCACCAGTCACTGACTTCCCAAGTTTATGTGGATAAGCAAAAATTGGCAGGATGTCATCTGGGAAAATTAAGCAAAAATGGCAGAAAATCATTACAGATCAAAATACGTGCATTTTAGAGAAAAGAGCATTTTTCTCTAAGCCCAATTTTAGTTAAGCCCGAGTTAATCCAGACGTACATTTTCTATTAAAAGTCGAGCAATGTTAATTTTAAACCGTTTTTACTTGTATTTTTTGATATGTGTTAGGTCCATATGTGTTTGTGTTGTGTCGGGAATGTGAAAATGAACTGCTACCTCCCCTGTCAGCTCTAGCCACTTAAAAGAAATAAGCATCAGTTAGAAAAGCTGCTCAGAGTGACGTAGAAATGATCGAGCTCATCACTATTCATGAGCTCTCCCACTTGAGACCACGCCCACGGAATTCGTGTAGCTCAGTGAGTTTCCTATACAGCAAGGATGGCAGAACGTCAACATACCTGAAGAAGCCATTCTGTCGCAATTCCAGGTGATTGTAAACAAAGTTCCTCTAGCCTAGGCTACTTATTGCGCTGGGTGAATGAATAGTCATGCTCTCATATCCTAGCGGTTAGCCAATCAGAGCCAAGCAGCATAGCTCATTGAATATTAATGAGAACTGGCGCAAATCGAGCTGAGTCTTCCTGCACGCTTTCTATACCACAGTAGAATGGCTTGAAACAAGGTAACCACAAAAAATGTTACAGAGTCCATGGTAAACTTCAGACATTACCACAAACGTGAAATACGTGTGGCAGTGCATTTTTAAGAATATTTGTAATAGATATAAAATACAAAAAATGTTATAAATCCCAAGCACAAAACTTTTCCCATTCTCTTTAATAATCAATTTGGGTTAAATGAACATGCGTGGTCTGGGTGAAAAGACCCCTGAACCCTGAATGAAAGAACAGTTTGAATAATCAAAAACCTTTTCAGAAAAAAAAAGGCAGAGCTGGAAAGATTGTCTTACCCAATGAAGAGTTCAAACAGAGTTTCTTGTCATAACAGGAGAACCCTTCCTTTGCTCTCCATCCGTAGTTGCCCCCTTTTTCAATCATATCCACTTCCTCATACTTGTTCTGGCCAACATCTCCACAGAACATGCGACCCTGTCCATGGCCTGTGATCGGGTCTCCTCTGTCAATGGAGCAGCGCCACATGTTCCTTACTCCAAAGGCATAGATCTCTGGCTTTGTGTCTTTCTCCCCAAGGAAAGGGTTATCAGAGGGGATGCTGTATGGGGCACCATCATCATTGTTGTCCACATCAATTCGTAGAGCTTTGCCTAGTAGTGTGGATCTGCAAAATGTGAACAAATGTTCGTATTGTTCTTCATATAAAGCATTTTCAAACATATATGAAGCTGGCACAGAGTGAGATGACAAAGAGTTTCTCCTAAACCCAAGGTGCAATATACACCTGCGACAATGTAGAACATACATACACCACAATCACAAAACATTTACCATGGCAACAAGACATTAAAAATACAACAAATCAAATAGCTGTATCATTAAATTAAGGTTTACTCCTCAGCGGTGTTTTGCAAATACTTTCTATGTCCACAAGTGCCCTCCAGCCTCTCCGGTTTTCTTCCCAAAACATTCAGGTAGGTGGTTTGTCAAAAAAACATTGCTCCTAGGTGTGAGTATATAAATGAGTGTTTGAATGGTGCCTTGAATTATGTGAATGAGTATTTGGATGGTATCCCACCCAGAGGTGTAATTACACCTCATGCTTTTTGTTGCTTAAAAAGACTTCAGATCCTCCTTCATCATGATCAGATAAAGCACTTAATAATGATGAGTAAATGAATGGAGGAATAAATGCTTTCTCTGAAGCAGAGCCTCAGTCCATTGCACTACAGTATGTATCCTATGTTGGCTACTTTAAACATGACACCTTTCTTTCCTCTCAGTTTTTCAAGTCACATACAGAAATGAAAATGGTTCTAGTTGGCTGTTACTTTTCAATGTAATTCAATTCATTTCAATTTATTTGTATAGTGCTTTTAACAATTTCCCATTGTCTCAAAGCAGCTTTACAGATGTATGGAAACATAAGAGAGAGAAAATGAAATAAATGTATAATAATAATAATAATAATAATAATAATAATAATAATAATAATAATAATAATAATAATAATAATAATAAATTTAAAATAAAATTAATTTAAAAAAGATTAACACAATTTAAAAAAGATTAACACAATTTAAAATACATTACAATAATAAAAATACAATATATCTATCCCTAGCCCTAATGAGCAAGCCGGAGGTGGCGACATCAAGGAAAATCTACCTGAGATGATACTACAGCTTATATTGCTGCTCAAAATGTGCACAGTGTCAGAAATCACATTAATATTCCTAACGAGATTCAAGGGAGTTTGCGGTACATCTGGGATGACTGACGATATGCACAGGTAGCATGACACTAAACTAGCATCTATAAACTTAAATTATCTTGTTAGCAAGAGTAGACTTGTAGTTCAAATGTGAAGAAGTACATCTGATATAAAGCATGTGTTGGGGTTAGGATGGATATTTGTGTGCATTTTATTTGTATCCAAATTAGTTTTTAAGTTCCTAGTCATTCATCATTTAAATTTAAATCCATTAGATACAGATAAACATAACGAGGAACATAAAGGGATTCCAAAGACGATGTCAGTGTGAGAATAACAGCGTGAGAATAAACACATTAGGAATGACAAAAAGTGTTACATGGAAAAATTTTACAGTCTAAGGCAAATCTGTAAATTTGTCTAGAAAATCGATCTGAAATCTAGATAAATCAGGTCAGACCGTTTTCACCTTCCGGTGCAAAATCTACAAAAGAAAAGAAAACCAAAAAACTTCCACATTTGTACATGTTGACGTGTCATTTAGAATTATTGAATTGTTACTAAAAGAATATTTTGTCTTTAAAACGTCTTTATTTTAAGCAGTTTTATTCCACTCTTTCTTGTATTTATTTATTTTTTTTATTTAGCAAATTGTGAGGATCTTCTGTGCAAAGCGTTTAGTTAAGTTTTCATTAGGGTTTAGATCTGGACTTCATCTTCTGTTGACTTGGAAAGTGAAATTTGTCTAGTTGTCTAGAAGAAGTCTACAGGTTTTCTGTCAAAACAAATCGGTATTTGGAACATCCCTTATTCTATCTTGGTGCATGGTATTCTTTGCGTGATAAGCGGCTTCAGTTTAGCCACCATTTAGGTCTCTTGTCAGCTTCCCTGCTAATTTTTATTCCTATTCTTTTGTTAAATTTGGGGGGACATCCTGTTTACTGTCATTGAGGTGCCTCATTTTCTCCACTTGTTGATGATGGCATTAACTGTGTTCCTCTGTACTTGTAATGTTTCGGAAACTCTCTGGAATCATGTTTTTCTTTGTTTTTCACTTGAATTTTATTGGGTGTTATATCACATTAAAGGTAAAAAAAAAATCTGAAACGATTTATCTCTATTTTATTGTTTTTGCACAGTTTTTGCTGGAGTGGGTACAAATTTTATATTCACTTTACATTGCAGCTGAAGTCTGCCATAAGTAGTTGCTGCGACTTCAATGCCTTGTGGTAGCTCTTGAAGCAGTTGCTGTGCGCCACAATGAGACATTTAACACATAGTCTCCATATTACCACTCTGCACTTTATCCAAAGTGCTGGTCATTGACGTCTTCATCTTGGCACCCACGTTCTAAAGCCATAGTTTACACTGTGTGAATACGGCAGACCCTTTTTCTAAAGGTAAACTGTGTTTTATAGTGGCACTGTGCCGCTCTCTGTAGATTCACTGGTCATTGCTAGGGAAGCCAGGCTGCCAGAGCCAACACTAATATTTTGAGGATATGTCTCCGTCTGAATGAATGTACATTGGTGCCTAAGGGTAAATGTTTGCCAAACACCCTGGACAGTCACCAGCTGAGGTAACACATGGCTAATTTTCCTTTCCAAAAGTAAGTTATGGGTTCCTTGCTTTGAATATTTACAGATGTTAATGGATAAATGGGTCATATGGAAATCTCTAAAGGATTCTAGTACAAAGGATGCAATGGAGTCCGACTCATTATCAACAGTAACAAGACATTGCTGTCTTTTCTATTTCATCCTCTCTACTTGTGCAGATTTGATAAATGTACATTATTTTAATAACTACAACTATGCTAAACTATTTGCACCATTCTGTGCTCTCATAATCTGCACCTTTACTGGTCACAAGGCTGTTAATCTTAAGGACCATTAATATACCTTTAATTAACATTTTAAATTAAGCTTTAAAATGCATACTCAACTATCCCATGGCAAAGATACTACAGTGCATTGGAAAGGAGAGCCTGAAGGACCAAACAAAAAAGGTTTTTACTCTAATGATGTTAGGGAATGGGTGGTTGAGGTGTAATGAAATGCCTCAGAAAAGCAACCTCTTTCTTGAATAATTTAAGTGCGCCAAATATCTATATCTGTATCTGGATTTTATCTTAAGCTGGGTGCCATGAAAAAAGAAAAGGGTGTCTTTTCTTTCTTTCTTTCTTTTTTTTAATCCACCCTATTTTCCCAAAATATAAACAGACTAATAGGCTTGTTTAAGTCACTGCAACCCTAACCAGGCAGTTACTATGGATGAATTAACAAATAAACATGGTTTTACTTTTTTCCACAAGCTTTATATTTAGGTCTGAATGCTTGCTCAGATCCTCTAATCTTCTAATCAGAGGCCAGGTGAACCTTTCTGATAAGCTTGTCCTTCATTTGCATCAATTTAGACCACATTATCTGTTCCTTCTATATTAAACCTTCATATTCAGTTACATTCTTAATACAAAGCTGCTTTATTCTAGTTATTGCCTCACTGGTTGAAAGTACTTATTTCTTTCTATTTTGGGAAATCGACTAAGTTCATTACATTTTACCAAAGTTATAGATTTGTTTAGTGTGTCTTTTGTCGCAACTGGATTATAAAAAATATCCTGTGAACAAGATAAGATACACTTAAGTATTTTTCTCTAAGAGTGCTGCCCTATTATAAAGACCTGTGATTTATATTACTGGAAATGTTTATAGGAAAAATAAATAACTGTGATCTGACAAAAGTTCACATACTTGTTTTGGGAATTCCCAAATTTGCCAAAGGGGTCTCCTGCTTTGCCTCCATCTCCTATGAAGATATAAAGAAAGCCATCCAAACCAAACAGAAGCTGGCCTCCATTGTGGTTTGATGCCGGTTCAACAACTTCCAAAAGGGTCCTGTTAACAAAAATAATCACTATTATAGAAAGCCACAAAAACCACAATAGTTTGTTTTATTATTCAAATTTAATGGTGTATAATGTATTTGAATTAAGTGAGCAATAACAAACTTCAGACCATGCAAACAATGCACACTGGGGGAAGTGATGTGGCATGATGGACTACTCGTGCTACTACTGCATATATTAAAGCGCTCGCCCTAATGTGTTATAACAATAAAGGGAGACTTAAATGGTGGACACTCAACATAAACAGAGATTTAAGAAAGTGTGTAAGTGCATTGTTGATGTAGAACAGAAGCGGTTTATTTGAAATTTTCAAAATGTTCAAGCTTTTTTTTGTGTTATTTACTTTAAAAGAGAGAAAAAGAGGCTGTCAAGTGAACGGATGTTTATAGCTGCTGTGCTTGTTGGTACAACATTATGTCAAGCTTGTCGTTTATTACTTTCCTATGAAAGGACACGCTGTCATGGTGCATTCTTTAGTCATAGTGTATAACTTCTAATGAATAAATTGTTATTTTAAAGATTGAAAGTGTGTGAATTTTAGTGTGCAGCTTTGACATTGGTGCTCTGAAACTGTTTTCAGTTTCTGTAGCTGAAATATATATGACTATACTGTGGAAATTTAATTAAAATAAACTCATTATTATCTCCATTCAGCTCACCTCTCAGAGGAGTGATCCAGCATGTTCATATCCGTGTTTGACAGAAGGAACTCGCTGATCCTTATCCTCTCCTGCTTGTTCACAGACACGGAATAATAGACATATGCCTTCTTAACCAAGCTGAACCTGGGGTGCAGGGCGATACAGAGAAATCCACGTTCATCCCCAGACCACGGTGAGGTCAACACAGCCTTGGTGAGGTTTAAGAAGGGCCTGTCAATCCTTGAGCCATTTGGCAGGTAAGTCCATACGTAGCCCAGCTGCTCAGCTATGAAGAAGCGATGTGTGCCATCATTTGCATGCACCATTGCCACTGGATTACGCAGGCCATTTGCTACTTCCTGTAGGCACAGCTGAATGCAGCCCTTGGGATCGGACTGAACGCTTCCCAGGTTAGCGTTTAACTCGTCGCTGGCAAGAACGTTGGGATAGCAATACTCTGGATCCTTCAGCTCCAAAAAGTCACAGAATTTATCACGATCCTCCTCAATGATGGTAGTGATGTTGTTGTCTGTCAGCAGACTAAGTGTGTAACGGCAGTGTTGCCAGAAATCAGAACAGTAGTCACGGCAAAGGCCAGGGAGTTCACGCATGGGAGTATTCGCATCCTCAGCATCGTACAGATGAGCTGCATAAGGAGAACATTCCTACAAGATGGAACATATTCGGATTTAGTGTTAACTGTCATGACATATGATCAAATAAAATGTACATTAAAATATCCAAATAATTCTTTTAATTCCTTTTAAAAAAATACCAAGTATAAAATACCACAGGTTAGCAATATAATAAAAAAAAAATATCAATTTGACAATTTGTAAATTGTAAAATTTGCATTAGTTGATTGAAACAAAAAAAAATGGCTCGGATGATACATTTAAAAAGGGAATGTCTTTAACAGAACAGGTTGGAATATCATTAATGATTATTTTATAAGGAAATATAATTCAAAAATGAACATGTAAAAAACAGGAATACAGGGTATACATGGAAACTGAGATTTTTTGGGGTTTTTTTGTTCAGTGGTTTATGGTTGTTCTTGCTTTTTTAATTTAAAAATTAGATTTAGCTTTGTATAGTTAAGAAAAGAAAAGAAAGAAACTCATCTATCCCTTAATAACATTTCATTTGGTCTTTATAGCAGAAAAAGTAATAGTCATTGCATTGATTTATGGGATATATGGCACAATATGACTGTGCCAGGTTAGATACCTTCTTCAGGCACTCTCAAGTTTCCTTTTCTTACTTACTGAAAATAAACTGAAATCCTATTATTAGTATATATGGAGAATTCTGCAGATATACTCATATAGCAGATTTCATATATTCATCTAACATTCTGAGTCTTAACTTAAAAAGACAAGAAAATGGAAAAATTTTGCGGCCCCCCATCTCTCTCTCTCTCTCTCTCTCTCTCTCTCTCTCTCTCTCTCTCTCTCTCTTTCTCTCTCTCTCTCTGAACTCCCTCCTGAAACGTGCCACTCTGCACGTTCATCTTTGTTGAGTTCCCAGAATTTAGTTCAGTAGCTAGTGATGGATACTTGGGATATAAATACATCAGCTCATGGGCACATTGGCTAGTCCAAGCTCTTATTACCTTTCGGCCACAACTCCACACCCATCACTACATCGACCTCAACAACAATGTCTTACATCTACACCCAAGCAAATCATCCCAAATGATTATAATGGGTTTACAACAATAAAACCAAATTAACATGACTAGGATTTATTGCTTCACAAGCTGGCAGAATTGTAAAGATTTATATATTTAATGGTATAGAAGTTTCCCTACTTTGATTAAAATTGAAACTAAACTTATTCCCATTTTAAAGGTTATTTATGGTAAACTGAAATGTCTGGTGCATGTTAAACCACACATGCCATGGATTATGTAATGTCTCTGCCTTAGTTTATCTGGGTGAAAATCTTAAAGTCTTGAGGACTTCCTGCTTTACCTCACTTCTAATCTTGACAGCGTTTGATTATATGTGGAACAAAGTATTTATTTCAACTATATACAATTATCCACCTAAAATTTCACCCAAACCTTGTCATGCTTTCCAGCTCTCCAGCTCTCTTCTACTTTTTGGAAATATAATGTTTTACTTTGTAATTCTTCTGTAATTCGATAAACAGGAACAAAAGCAAAAATATTGTCATGATTGTCCTTTCAACACCCAGCAGCACATCCCAGACTTTATCAATTTTCACAAATATTCATCATCACCTCTTTCCATTTTTGTGTTTAGATTACATTGACATTCGATAATTGGAAAGCTCTGCAGGTGATTGTGATTTTAGATCAGTCAAACTCCACTGGGTTTTTGTATAGATTGAAAACAGATGGTTCCCCAATACTAAACTAACAGCCGCCACATTTGGTGCATTCCACTAAGCCTTTAAAACCAGTGAGCTACATTCTATACGGTGACTAAGTGGGAATCTCTCTTCTACTATGATTTGCAAAAAAACAAAGACATGTCATCAATTCTTTCATGAAATATAACAACCAAAAGGTTGATTTGTAAAGTGCCTTTGCTCTAAATTAAACATTTAAATATGGCTTCCTGACACTGCTAGGTTATGAGTCACTGTGGTGCTGCTTAAGTCTGTATTATCTATTTTGTTTCTATCTGTCTATATATCACCTAAAAAATATTTTATTAAACAGGTTATTTACTTACATTAGTCATTTTACCCTGGTTTATCTTGTAGCTTGATATGTAAAGTGTGATTTATATATATATATATATATATATATATATATATATATATATATATATATATATATATATATATATATATATATATATATATATAGAGTCTTAGTATTAAAACAGAAAAGAAAGAAAGAAAGAATGTTAAGATGCATGCTATTAGCCATTAGCACTTAGTTAAACACACAAAAGAAATTAAATTAGTTAAATATCCAGATCCAGAGTTCCAAAAAATCCAGAGATCCTAAGGATTCAGAGATCCAAAAGATCCAGTTGCAATGTTTGCTACTCAATTTGGAAAACAGCCATCTAAAGTAGATAGTGAGCTACATTATATATTTCAATTCCTGCTTATTTTTATATACAGTCACAAGTAAATATTTTCTACATTTCAGAATCATGCCACAATGTACAGTATAAACAGGATAGAATAGCAGATAAAGACTATTAAGGATAAATCCTGTTTTGCATTTTAAGCCTAATGCTTTGGCAAAACTTTGTTTTTTTAGCCACCATAAATTCTGCATCTGTGTCAAACCGCTAATCTTCAACTGCATATGCGTCATACAGCAAATCTTCATTTTCATTTATTATTCTTTCTTTTTACTGTCCTCCATCTTCTTCATATATCTAATTGATGGTTTTTTTGTATTACTTACTTAATAGCCCTGGCCACTGTCTGAGGTTACGAGAGATGCTGTTCCAGATTTGAAAGGAAGATGATGTTTTGGTTCACCCCAGAAATCTACTGCCACACAAGCAGCTCCCTGTAGCTGAGATAAATGTCCCAACAAAGACTGTCATTGAGCAAAGCTTCCTCTCTAAGTGGTCAAGGGAATGAGATACTTCCTCAGCAGACCGCACTATAGAGGATCAGAGCGGTATAACAAAACGCCATTGTTGAATTGGTTTGAATGTGTCCCAAAAGTGCTTAAGGTTGTATTTTTATTCTTATCTGTTAAAGGCATTGCCAGAATGGCTGGTTTTGTGCTATATGATTTAGATCCAAATAGATCAAGGCAGACTAGGCACGAAACAGGCATGAGTCAGACTTGGGTTTGCATAATGATATGTTGTGCTGTTCTAAATCTATGTGTATTTATTTGCCCATGATGAGATAAGGATGGCTGAAATCCACCATGCACACCTTTATATTTAGACACTTAATGCCCTTGTGAAGTGTGTTTGAGTTTATACTTTTACTTGAAGAACAAACCAGTTGTTATCATTTTTGGTCATGTCCTTTATCAGCATGATGCAAATCTTGGACACAAGAAGACTGATATAATGGTTGATTTACTGGATAAAGATAAAATGTATTCCAAATTTATAAGGGAAACTGTGAAACCTTGAAACCCCAAAAATAATTAATTCTCATGTAAAACCTACCATTCATTCAGAACACATGAGGACACAGTGACATAAGGTCTTCACTGTAATCATGACTTTGTGCAAGTCTCTGTTTCAAATATTTCAATATGCTCAACACATGATTCCTGTACACTGTTTAAGCAGAAGAATATTTAAATGTTATACATGTCAGATTTGGTTCTTTTGATGAATTAGCTATTGGTTTCCAAACACGATGCCCCACAGTGATGAGAGGCCTGGCAGACCAAACTCTGTCTTACCTGGCAGAGGATGTTGCGGATGAACTTCCCACAGGCCATGAACCCAGAGTGATCAAAGTAATCCATAATTTGGTCAAATCTGTATGAAATCTGTTTGTCTTGCTCCAAATCACAGCAGCCAAACTTGGCATACTCCTTGCAGAAGAGCAGCGGCTCGTGAGGTTGAAAAGGAGGCTTGTAGTCCAGACACTGCGGGTGGGCATCTGTATGCAGGAAGCTCAATAGGAACCAAAGCAGAATGTGGAGAAGTCCAACTCTCCAGAGTCTTAACATACTCATGGCCATGAAGAAAATGAAAGCAGAAGCTCCAGCCAACAAAGGTATGAATTATATGGAATTTTCTTTTGTGTGTACGCTGCTCTAGCTGCTGAATTATTCGTGGGTTAACTTGGACGGCTGTCAGCGCTCTCACACATGCACACACACACTTTCATTGAACATGTGCTCTGGTGGAGAGAGAGAATGAACAGCTTGAAGTCACACAAGGCCGTCTCATTCAACAGTCTGAGCTCCAGCCACATGTACACACACACACACATACACACTCCTCTCCTCCCTCCTTCTCGTGTCTACCCCTTTCTCCTCCTCTCATTCCCGCCTTCTTACTCTTTCTCCGTTTTCTCAAGCAAAGGCATTCCTACTCATTGTGACTGGCCTCTATCACAAACTTGTAGTCACTTTCACTTCATACGTTGAATCTCTCCTCATACTGTAGCGGTGTAATGATATGTCACAATGCAATCTGGTTTACAATACGATTCCTGGCTCCACAATTCATTTCAATTCTCAGTCTGAATTTGAATGAATAACAATTTGGACTAAAATCATGGTCTTCTGAATCATAAAGAAGGCAAAACATCCATTTTTGTTTGCAGAAAATTAAATTAATCAATTTGCTGAACAGATTAATTAATTAATTAATCACAGGCTCCCCGTGACCCGAGGTAGTTCGGATAAGCGGTAGAAAATGAATGAATTAATTAATATTGTAATAAACATGTACCATGGGTTCACCTTATCTTAATAAATATTATATCTTTAGCAGTACTTTAGGCATTATTTTAACCAGAAATAGACCTCCAGATAAATATTCAGCTAAAATGCTTAAGTTCTATGACCATTTTCTTGGGCAGCATAGATAGCAGAATGATGGGGCTGATGGTCCTTGAAAGCAAGATTAGATTTTAGAGGACACAGCTTTAAAGCTGAAGGCTTTAATCTGCCAGTTGCCCCACATTTATGTATTGCACTGGTTATTAAATATATGCAGTGATGTAAGGAATTAAAGGGAAGCATCTCAGCCTCTTATACAGGCTCTCAAGTCATCATACAGAGAGCCTGTATAAGAGCTTTAACCATGGTTCAGCTAAAAACAAACTTTTCAAATCAATTGTCTCTAAGAGTACGAGTCTACTACAAGTCCTTGAGATGCTTCCTTTTTTTGTGAATTCCCCAAGCTGTATTATATTAATCAGATAAGAAAAGAAGTTTTGTCCAAATGTTTCAAATAGAAAGTAATTAGGGAGGATCATATGAGGAAGCAGGTGTCTTTGCCAGAAACCGTTATTGCACTTCTCTATAGTTTATTTGCACTCATTCTTAAACTCAGCACTATATTGTGCCACTGGTATGCAGTTAAAAGAACTAGAAAGTTTGGGATTTGCTTCATGTGGTGTCAGAATTGCTAGATCTAGATCTTAGACATAGCCTAGTCACTTTCAAACAACAGACAGCGGCTAATTTCAAAACAAGGTTTATGGTGTCTTGTTGAGTAGCCTTGGTTGTTTGTTGTTGCTGAATTTAGTTAGTTTGCAGCTGTCGGGTTTCATGGTTTCATTGCTGTCCTCATTGAATCTGTCTGGGACAATAATAGTTAAAACAAGAATTTGCTTTATGTGGGAGATTTCTAAATCAAGCTTTGATGATGTGGTTGAATATAATCACAACTTGAGGGTATTGTCAAAACAGTGTTTGTTGGTATTTGTTGCAGAGTCACAGAATACACCCACGTTACCCCTTAACTGGTCAGAATAAAAACGGGGTGGGAATTTTTGGGAACATACAAATTAACATAAGCTAGCTATTCAGCTAGCAAACTTGCTATAAACTTGCTATCAGGATCTATTTTCACTAGTGGAGCAAAAATACACAGAACATTTGGACACATTGGATAAAGATATATGTTATCAATATTAAATTCTTGTTTAAAGAAGTGCTGTATAAAAACAATATTGCATTCACAATTATGCAGTTATAATGAATCGGTAGAGCATGTGGGGATGAATTCGGGGGTTTTGTGTAGGCTACACGAGTTTCTGCAATACCTCTGTGCTTCATGGAGCAGTGGTGGCGCAACTGGTTAAGGCTTTGGGTTGTCGATTGGAGGATCGGGGTTGTAGGTCCAGCACAGCCAAGCTGCCCTCAACCCTCCCTGCTCCAGGGGCGCTGTATCATACAGTAGCTGCCCCTGCACTCTGACCCCAACCTCCTCAGTTGGGGTATGTGAAAAAAAGAATTCCATTGTGCTGTAATGTGTAAGTGGCGATAATAAAGGCTTCTATGCCCCCCAATCTTCTTCTTCTTCTTCTTCTTCAAAGAAGTACTACAGCATCCTATGCAATTGTGCACTTCCAAACCATGTGGCACAATTTTCAGGAAGGCCCACTTTTGGGTGTGATGGTCAATTGTCCACAAAAGTGTTTTGTTATATAGTGAATTTGGAGCACTTAAACAGATAGACATACTGATCATCCAGAAGATACTTTCATTCATAGTTAATTATTGTTGACCACTAGCTCAAGCCCCTGACCCACCAATGCACAATGGCATAATTAACTTCTTCTCAAATTGTAACCTTAGAATTAAATGAGCTTGAACCATGGTTCAAAAACTCAGCAGTTGTGTTGTACTTATTATAACCTTGTGGAGTGAAGATATTATTCTGGGTAATTTGTGGGAGGAAATACAGTAAACCTAGTGACTCACTTGTTTAACATGTGCAGACCTTCTGGGAAATTTGATCTTATTGGTGATTTAATGACTTGGCTATATGGCCAAATACTTCACACAGTAACCTGAAAATGTGAATTTTGGCAGAGGCTCAAACAAAAACTTCCCAGAGGAGGATCATTATTGATATGAAGGCTTGATATATTACTTCTGGTTTAGTTGGAGGACTATTAAAAATGTTTTTAAGTATTTGACTATTTTTCTCTTATTACACTTTTTTGATGCTATAATCAACTGAGAATTTAAATTTTTAACGCAAAAAAAATTACGCAAACTCTAATCACTCCATCATTAATCTGACTCCAAAAAGAACCCGAGTTCTGTAGGTGACTCAGTAGAAAAGAATGCATTTGGTCTTGCATCACTCTGCATCAGACTAGGGGATGGATAAGTGGAAACCGACCTTACATGGTAAAAACGGGTGTCATGACATATATTTGGTTAGAACCTTTTGCCACAATGCTGAGAATATTCAGTATTTCCAAAGAATAATACAGCAATAATGTCTTCATAAACTGTTTTGATTGTAACGATTAATATGCTTAAAGCTGTACTGTATAACTGTAACATATAAATATTTATGATTAAAGATGATTTATGTTTTTTTACTGAATGAGTAGTCATTATAAAGCGTTTTCAAATTAAAATCACACACAAATATCCTTAAAAACGTCATGCAAAGAATATACATTTTTTCAAATCATTTTATATATAGATTTATTTTCTATATGCACATTAACCAAGGTATTAATCGTCCAAAGAATACAGCATATAAACATCAACAACACAATAATATACACATTGATACAGGAATACTGGCTATAGTTAATTCATATTAAATCAGAATAATTGTGGTCCCTCACCAGCTGCATTAAGTGTAACATTTTATCCCTTAGTTAAATGCACATGCTGATATTTTTATACACACACACACACACACACACACACACACACACACACACACACTTTGGTGCTACTCTACAGGTTGTTTAAGCATGCTTGCAGACAGACAGACAGACAGACAGACAGACAGACAGACAGATGCTTTATAGATCTGGGAGGAAATTCAAGATCCCATAGAAAATTATAGTGCCACGGTAAGACTTTTTCAGATAGACTTTAAAAAACAATAAATGTATTTAAAATCATTCTCATGACTGGTTTGGGATGTAAGGTTATGATGGACTAACAGCAAACATCGTACATCAGACTTTTGTGAAACTTGGAGCCAAAATCTGGAGAGATGACTCAGTGTGTTTACAAAGAATTGGCAATCATGTAGAGGATGTTTTGTTGATGTTTTTCAGGATCCCACCCATGAATAATCCCTAACATACAGGAAACATCAGGACCCCATACCAAAAACATTACTGAAAGCCATTTTTTATTATAAAGAAGGCTTAAGAATGAAGAATAATAGTAAGCATCTTTGGACACCATGTGGATTTCTGGAACTGATGCTCTTTAAACTTTCACATGTGAGCTCAAGTATATGTTGAGCCCAAATAAATAAATTGAAAGCTTATTCAGGTCAGGTTCTCACCACTACAGCAACGAATCCCAAATATCTGTTCCATTTACACCTTTACCACAAAATAATAAATACATAATTAAATAAATAAATACAATACACAATACAATACAATAAAATACAGAATAAAATAAATTGTTTGTTAGTAACTTTCAAAGTTTTTTGTTGCTGACTCATTGGCCTTACTGTATCCTACTGAAAGAAAGAAAGAAAACTTTATTTATCTCCAAAATGTGTTTCTCTTATAAAATCCTGTTTTATGAAGATAGCCCACACTCAGTAATACTGAGGCAACACTATAGACATACACTAAAATAATTAAGGACATCTTTTTACTGGAATCCGAAACACCAAATCCCCCATCATATTTTAGGGATTTTTTTTTTCAATATATTACGTGAAGTGAAATAATTTTTTTTTCTAAGTGTCAGAAATCCTTGAGTGTCATGGCATCGGTTCTAGTGATCCCACTCTTCTTGATGCGCAAGCTTCTCACCATCTGAAAGATAAGAATTATAAAAGGCACAATGCATGTTAACTACATGATATGCACACACATATTCAAGAGTTGATCAGTGATGTCACAAGATAAACAAATACCCACGGGCAAAAGTATGCTGCTACCTGACCATCACACCCGTATGTAGGTCTTCCCCACAAAGTGATATAGAATGTCTTTGTCCGGTGTAGCATTGAGACTTCCCTTTCACTAGAACGAAGTTGTTAAGCTCAAACATATTCCAGATAGCGATGTCCATGTGAACAATGCAAGGTCCACATTGACATAGTTTGTTAAAGTTGGAGTATAAGAACTGGAGTGTCCTGCACAGAGCCCTGTCTTCAGCCACACTTTAAGACATTTGGGATGAGCTGAAACGCTGATTGCACCCCAGACCTCCTCATCCAACATAAGTGCCTGATATTATTAATGCTCTTGCAGCTGAATGGATAAAAACCCACCACAATCCAAAATTCAGGGGAAAGCTAGAAGACTAGAGGTTATTACAACAGCAAAGAGGAACTAAATCTAAGATGAAAAGCTAAACTAGCACATATGATTGTGATGGTCTAGTGTCCACAAGGATTTGACCATACAGTGTAATTTAGTGGGGATCTTACTTCATAGAACTATTGCCATAGTTTCAAATCATTTAATATAACTCAGTTACTACATCAATATACTACCTAAATACACCTATATAATTTGATATATTTATTTCTTGCTTATTTGTACCTAACTTGTGCCTTTATTTTTATTCTCTGCTAGTTTAATATGCTATTTTTTATATTTTTATATCAAGGATAGTCATTTTACACGCGTGTATGTTTTGCCAGTATGTGCTACAGTATGCAAGTAATATCTAAGAGGAACTGGCTGAGTGGAAGAGACTCTTTTGTGCTACGGTTGAGTGGAGTGAATGAAATTCATTTGTTTATTTGTCTTCAGTAAGAGCTTTATCCTGGTCAGGGTTGTGGTGGATCCAGATTTTGTACCAGGAGCATTGAATGTGATGCAGAAATATAACTGGAATGGGACACCAGTCCATCGAAGGGCACATACTCATTTACACACCCACACACACCTAGGGGCAAGTTAACATAGCCAGTAATACTTTTTTTACCTCCTGACCAATCAGACAAAAGTTGGAGTTGGAAAAAAGAAAACACAGAGGATTAGAATGTCACTGAAAGCTTTGTCTTGTTCCTGAGCGACGTGTTAAATTGTAAAACATTTATGTGCCAACATTCCAATGTTAAAATATAACTAAAAACAACAACTTGGCTACTTTTGAGATGTTCACCAGTACACAATGTGATGTCCCACTTTAACTGTGCCCGCATACAGCCAAGTCACACAGGCAGCTCCTATTCTCTTGATTTTCACTCTCCAAAGCTCTCCAAAGGCAAACAACCTCCTCCTCCTTTTTCTTCTCTTCCTCTTCAGTATCATCATCATCATCAAAATTAAACCAATCTTTATTTTATTTTCATTTCTTATATTACTAAATCTAATCTTGATAGCTAATCTAATCTAGGACTGGTTTCATCTGAGCTTAATTTTCACATCAGCACAAAAGTTTCTTCTGCCTTTTGCTGGAAGAAGCACCAATACACCACTCTGATGCAGTTTCACATTAATAATTGAATCGGAGTGTCCGAATGACCTCTACATGCAGTATACGACTGTACAATAAGTGAAGAAGAAGAGATTGGTGTAGAACTCTTACCTGTATGGCTAGATTGCAGTCTTTTCAGGCACATTTCATGGTATATGGGTGTGTCAGTGATGGACACCTATGCCTCCATTGATCGTGGATTAAAGCACACAGCCAGACTGAAGCAGTGGCTGGAATTGTGCTCTGGCAACACTGCTAAGACCAATTCATGCCAAGAAAAATAACAGAACCCATCTGCCCTTCAGCTGAAGAATGTGTAGAAGAGGGATAAAATGTAACCAACATTTAGTAAGCCTTTTTTTACTACAGTAAGTAAAGCTAAGTTATGGGAACATTGCCTGGGTCTGTACAGTATGTTTCATAAGAAATAAAAGCATGCAAAATTTGGTCTTTGGACAGTAATTACGTTTAAATATTCTGCTGTATTATTAAAATAATTTAAGTAACCCAAAATGACTACTGCTTACTTCTATTAATCGGTTTTCACTTCTTTTCATCTATCTGCTTTGACAGACAGAAGATCACAAAATGATCATGTCAGCTTTGGATATCGGTTGGTCGAAGAAGTCATATGATCAAATTGGCACAATGACCTGACTGATCGGGATATCAGAACACAAAAATCTTCCAGTGTACAAATATAACTTAATATAACTTTAATAAAAGTCAGTTATAAGTTAATATATACATTATATGTTTGTTGAGATATGTTTCAACGATTTTGTGCATAAAACATCTTTAGTTTATAATTAAAGGAGTAAAAGCTAAAGTAATTTTGTTGTAATACCACTAGAGCTTAAATTTTATTACACTGCTGCCAATCATTCATGAAAGCAATCTAAATGTTTATTTAAATTAACAACAGTATTATTTGTTTATAAGGGAATAATCTGTTCCTATCGGTCAAAAGTGTTGATTCATTTTTTTATAACTGTACGGCTCCGAGAGAAAATTATAAGTGTAAAATATAAATACATTATTTTAAACGTGTAATTATTGACATGGTGAAGTTTTCTGTGAGAAGACGTTTAGATTTTGTATTTTTGAAAGGGATCTCCAGTGTCAGTGCTTTAAAAACAGTCAAAGGTGAACCTGTAATTATGTTTTTTATTAAAGAAAGCCCTGCGGCTTAGCAGGTTTTAACATGGCAAGCTGAATTTTTGTCGTATTAAGAGAGAGAGAGAGAGACAGAGACAGGTCCTCTGATTGCTGTGGTATAAAAGAAATACAGGAGTGAAGGAAAAAAGGAGTGACAACAGGAACAAACTTCCTTTACTGATGTTCCATAAATTTAACTCTAAACTAATAAAGTGAGTGTTGTTTTCATTTGATTTGCAATAAATGTAATCATTGCCAAAAAAAAGAAAAAACAGTCAACAAAAATAATCAACTTTGGGGAGATGCAGTAACTCTGTACTGTACATGTTGCGCCTCATTACAGCACAACTCAACGGATTATTTCCTGAACAGCATGCTTGTGCGTGTTTTACTCCTTAAATAAAAATTTAAATAAAAATGTGAGAATCCAAAATCAACAGATGCTTGTCCTGTGCAGTGATATGGAACATAATGGCTTGGGTGATTTCAGCTAAAGCCAGCTGTGACTGTACTCTACAGCCCCATCTGAGCAAGCAACAACTGTCACCATTTTATACACTGGTTAGGAAACTAAATCTGATTATGTGATTGAGATTTGGATTATTAAATGAAGGGTCCATAATCAACATCCGAAATAATTGCTATTCTGCTAATAGGACCTGCTGTAGCTTTTCTTGCTGAACAAACCTAATTGCTGGAGCATTCACATATACATATTCTGATGATTACACACTCAATCAACAAATGCAACAATTTGCCTGAATAAATATTTGATCATTAATTCTAATCTAATCTAAAATATATAATTTACTGGATTGACCCATATTCCAGGACTGTTTTTAATAAATTAATCAAGTTGTACTCTAAAACTCCATTTTGGCCAATGAGGGGGACAATCAGGAAGTCAGGCTGTGTACTTGCATGTTATGGAATCTAAAAGGCACAGACACACACCACTGCCACGACCACAATATTGCAGACAGTTGCAATGATGGCCAACCACAGCCAGATGGTGTCGCTAGAGAACTTGCCCTCATCCTCCTGCTCGGCATCCCGGGAGAATCTGACGTTTAAGTTAAAGACAGACGTCTGGAGGGACGTATTGCCATTCAACGGGGAATCCATGAAAGTGACTGGATAATGCTGTGATGTGAAAAAATGTGAATATAAATATAAAATCAAAGCAATTTCCAAACACAAAGTGAATGATTTAGCCCTATTGTGGAACTTAGCATACAAATAATTGTTATAATATCCATATTTGTGAATGTATACTATCAGGTTTCATGCCTCAATATCTGCACATACAATGGCTTAAAGAGACAGTAACCAGGAAGCAGCAACTAGTGACTAAAACCTCAATTATATTGTAATGTTAACACTAAGAATGGTTAATGCTAGATTATTAATGTTATGGTCTATTAATAGTAATATATAATATAACATCCAAACCTTACATCCCAAACCATGAGAATGATTTTAATACATTATTCTTTTATCAAAGGCTATCAGGGGGGAAAAAAAAACTTAGACATACATACATATACATATTATATATAAATCCAGGATCTAAAAAACAACTTTTTATTTTGAATTCTGTTAAATTCTCAAAGCTGACTGGACAAAAAGCGGGTTTATTTATTTATCCATCCATCCTTTTCAGTAACTTACCTTTATTTTTATTTTTCCTACCTTTTACCTAGCAGTTTTGAAATCAGACGATTTCTAATTTATCCATGCATTCATTCTGATACAATAGAATTTCCATAGCAATAGGACATTCACTGGAACCTGTACGGAAAATAATCGATTATGAATAAATATAATGAATATAAATAAATACGATATATATAAATACAATAAAATAAATAATTATATAAGAATAAATATAATAGATAAATGTGTTGTTATATAAAATTGTATTGATTTTTTAATAATGTTAATAACTACAAGGTTAAAACGGCTTCACACACACGTGCACACACACACACCTGCAGAGTATCCTGTACTACTGCGTACAGCAAATTGCTCACTGTAGGGCTTGAATGCCTTCGGTTAATGCAATGTCATCATTCATAATAATAAGTCCAACATCCTTCACCAGGAGGCTAAAGACTTTGAAAGTCAGCCATCAAACGGGTTACAGACCGGAAAAACTAACTTGGTTTACGCCTTATGTATTCCCATTCATCATGCAAATGTCTGATAGCTCCCGTCTGGGTCTAACATATGGTGACACCAGTCTGCTTGAGCAGGTGCGCTCTGAACAGCATGGTCCAATTCACTTCCCTGTTGCTCTCTACCTGAACGACTCTGCCTTCCCCACTGTGAGAGGTTTCATTCATCACACACAGACACACTCATCACTCTCTCAGCACTGACAGCAACACAGTAAAGGACACAAAAAGACTAAGTTTTTTCTTGTCAATTAGACAGACTTTGAGGGAAGTGGCTGAATGTTTGTTAAATGAAAATGGATACATGTGAGCAAAACAAGGGATTCTTAATTCTGACCATCTGAGCAGATATGTGAGAGTTTATTCCATTGCAATTTGTGGCTACAAAATGCTCTCACAAATTGTTTAATATTATGGAGAAATTCACTAATGTTGTTGCTCATCATTCCATCTGGAAAAAAAAATTATATATAAATACATATATATGTATTGGATTTTTTTATCCTTTATCTTCTTAAAGAAGAATGTATTAAAACTCATTTTCATGGTTTGGGATGTAAGGTTACAATGGGAACAACACAGATCACTGAGATGACTGTGTGTTTACAAAGAAATGAAAATCATGTAGAGGATGTTTTGTGAAAAAAAATTAATTTTCTTTACCTATGGATAGTTTTGAATGCCCTGTACATTTCCCCAGGATTCCACCCATAAACAATCCCTAATATATAAGAAACATTAGGACCCCATTGCAAAAACATTGCTGAAAGCAACTAAGAGGCTTTAGAAAGAAGAAGAATACGAAGCATCTCTGGAAACCATATGACCCGCCCACAGGATTGAAGGTAGCCTGTAAACTGTCTGTAAAATGACTGACAGCAGGAACATCCACACATAACCTACCTCTCCGCACAGGACACCAGTTTTGTAAATTTAAACTTTATAATTGATCATATTTTACATATATTCTACAAGTAAGACAGTTTTTAATTACTTTTACACCTTTAAATGTTATAATCCATAATAAAGTTAATTAATTAATTAATTAATTAATTAATTAATTAATTAATTAATTAATTAATTAATTAATTAATTAATTAATTAATTAATTAATTAATTAATTAAAGTGGCAGAAACAGTATAGCAGGTGCTCTCACCTGTGCTGGGATCAGAGAGAACTCCATCTCCCACTTGGATGTTTTAAAGAAACACAGATTATAACTGGAGCAAACTGATTAGAGATATTCTTCGTGTCTCCCCTGTTCCTTTTGCACTGCAGCTGAAGTGCTTGCACAAGCATGTAATCACTGAAACTGTCCACTGTTGAGTAAGTGAACAGCCACGACGATGTAAACACTAAACGTCACGTTTGTAGCCACACCCACATTGTTTTAAGCCAATCATATCTGTCTTCCCAAATGCCAGGCAGGTGCACATGTTCCTCCTCCAAACTAGTACAGTGAGAGATGAGATTTCTGGGCTGGTGATTAAATGATAAATTTGTTTTTAAAAACATTGTTAAAATTGAATGATAGAATTGACCGAGGGATGTGATAGCTTAGAGGTTAAGGTGTTGGACTGCCAATCAAGTTTGATTCCCACATACACCAGGCTGCCACTGTTGGGCACCTGAGCAAGGCCCTTAACCCTCAGTTGCCCAGTTTTATAAAATGAGATCAAATTTATGTTGCGCTGGATAAGAGTGTCTGCTAAATGCTGGAAATGTAAATTAATTATACTGCTAAATATTACACCTCACGAGTCATGATTTTTTTGGGGGGTATTGGTTATTGGATTGGTTTAGGGCTGGTTCTCATTGGTCCTTCCGTCATTCAGATCTGGCAACTCTTTCCACTCACCAAAATCAAGAATCTCACAACTACTTGTGAACAGCCAGGACATGACCATGACTAATACGTAAACACAAACGGTCTAAAAGTCTGCTAAACTGTTGTGACACCTGTGGTTTAGTATTATCGAGGGCTGAATGAAATGTTATATTGTATATTTAGGAATCAGAATCAGCTTTATTTGCCAAGTATGCACACACTCAAGAAAATGTGGTTGTGGTTACAGGAGTTCTACTAAACAGTGTATACAAACACAAAAACAGAGGTAAAAATGTAGACTAAAATGGGTAAAAAGCTAAACATTTTAATAACATACAAAAGTAAAGTAGAGCTCTTTACATATGTGCCTAGCAAGTAAAAGACATTGCATTGTAGAATATTGCACTTTAAAGGAAAGGATAGGTAATGGATGTGCTCGCTGTTCAAAATGGATATGGCCTGTGAAAAGAAACTGCTCTTGTACCTAGATGTTTTAGTGCGTAGTGATCTATAGCATCTGCCTGATGGCAGAGGTGCAAACAGACTGTGTCCAAGGTGGGAGGTGACTTTGATCATGTTACCTACCCGTGTCTTTACCCTGCAGTTATACAAGTCCTGGAGATTGGGCAGGAGCACACCAGTAATCCTCTCAGCTGTTTTAACAGTCCATTGCAGCCTACATATGTCTGATTT
Organism: Tachysurus fulvidraco; assembly: GCF_022655615.1. NCBI lineage: Eukaryota > Metazoa > Chordata > Actinopteri > Siluriformes > Bagridae > Tachysurus > Tachysurus fulvidraco. The sequence continues at coordinate 5,954,839 of NC_062530.1, forward strand.
GGTGGCTGAACCAAACCAGACTGTAATAAACTGTAACCAGACTGTTTGTGGCATGCTCACATTATTGATGCATTAGATGTTAAAAACAATTAGGCTGTGATGTGTTTTAGTTCATTTTCCTTCTAAATATGTCTATGTAGTGTCTCACTAATTCTAGTGCAGTTTCATGTGATCGTGGATACAGTCTGGTGATAAATAATAAATCAAGATGATTAGTCAGATGAACTTTTGGAAAGATTTAAAATGATGAACAAGTATATATGTCACTGCTGTAACTTTTGTAATTTTTTTAAAAAAAAAAGTGTACCTCCATGACTTCCAGTGGTCTCCACTTTTTGATTTCAATTGCAAACTGATGAATACAAAACAGAATTTGAGTTCTTGATGTGCGTTGTTGCCAGACGATGGACATCTGCGTTACTAAAAGCAGCACTCCATCAAGGACGTCAAACAGGCAGTTTATTCAGTTGTTTGTCAGTCCTGTCTTTAAAATGTCCTTTTCATCTGTCAGACCAAATGTTTGGTTTTAAGATGAAGCCTAAAAAATAATTACATAATTACAAACCAAAACAATAAGTTAGCAAATAATACTTTATTTTTTTTTAAATACTAAATTTAGGATTTAAGAAGATACATTCTTTCTATAAGTGATTTACAGAGCAAACACTTTATCTTTTATATAAGAAAACTACTTAAATATCTGTTTTTTCAATGGAACTTTATATTTCAGCCACGTACGCAGTTTGTAGTTCAACAGATGCGTGTTGCATGCTTCACTGAATTAGTGTGGACTGAAACATTAGCAACTAAAAAAAGCCTCAGCCACTTTCAATGTGAATTGGTGTACACACTCGGTCACCCATGCTGTAGACACACATACTGTATCAAACCCGAGCAGCCCAAGCTCACAATGAGAGATTCCCTTGAAAATTCCCTTCAAAATCTTCCACCCAAGTCAGATCTGAGTGATAAGGTTAATTAAACATCAAGTGTGGCTCTCTGACTCTGATCAGATTTCTCAGAAAAATAATGTAGATCTTTTTAAATGAGCGTGTTATTTTTTAGCTAAACATTTAGCACATCTCCATCCAAGTAAAAAAAAAAAATGCCAAATTTCAATCTTTGCTCTAATTATATTGTTTCTATAGTAACAGCTTACACAGATCCTGGTATGGCATATGCTCCACATAAACAAATTTAACCATGTAATTTTTGTAGTATTCTATGAAGAGACATTTGTGCATTTAGTATTTTTACAAGGAGTCCCTGGTGTCAGAGCTTTATTATGATCTGAAGTACAGATGTTCCTTAAAGGTTTCAGATGTGAGAAAGACTTCTTTTGTGGTTTAGGATTTCTGAATTAAAAAAAATACAAATAATAACAATAGTTAGTAAAAGGGCAGCTGAGTGGGTAGATAGATGATATAGTCCTCATGTGATCCCAATGATACTAGGAGGAGGTCTGCACCTCCATCTACAGGTGCCCGAGGGTGTTACATACAACTCTGGGGAAAATGAAGAGGCTGGATCTATTCAAATATATAAAAAAAAAAGATCCATTGTTTTTACAGACCTCAAATAATACAAAATAATTGATTTATTTCTATCATTTTCAAACACAATACTAATGTTTTTACTTTCATGCATCTTGGCATGTTCTCCACCAAGCTTTCACGCAATTGTTGGGTGACTGCTACTCCTGGTACAAAAATTAAAGCAGCTCAGCTTTTGGTGACTTGTGACCATTCATCTTCCTCGTGATCACATTCCAGAGGTTTTCAGTGGGGTTCAGGTCTGGAGACTGGGCTGCACATTACTGAGTCTTGATGTGAAGGTCCTCCATCCACACCTTGATTGACCTGTCTGTGTGGCATGAAGCATTGTCATGCTGGAAAAAACAGTACTCAGAGTTGAAGAACATTGTCATAGCAGAAGGAACAATGTTTTTTCCAGGACAAACTTTTCAGGCTTGAATCATGTGCCAGTCACAAAGATTCCAGCCTTGCTGAACCACTGCTATCACTGATTCTCAACTAAATTTTACACTGGGCACGAGACACTGTGGCTTGTACAGTAGGCCTCTCCAGGTCTACCATTAAATGACCAGGTGTTGGGCAAAACTGAAAATTGACTCATTAGGGAAGATGAGCTTATTACAGTTCTCTACATTTCAATCCTTATGGTCTTTTGCAAACCTTGGCTTGGCTCTTCTTTGCTTCTCATGAATGAAGGGCTTTTCAAGCTTTACATGACTTCAGCCCTGCTACTAGGAGCCTGTTTTGAACCATCCTCTCCATGCACATCACCCCATCTGCCATTCTTTTTGTAGGTCACTTGATGTCATCCTACAGTTGTTCAAGTGACATTCAAAATGATTTGGCAGTCATCCCGGGCAACGGCCATTTTTGCCCTCTGCCAGTCTGTAGCTTTGTTGTCTCTATTGCAGCTTAACCTTATTCTTATAAACCTCGGTCTTAAATTTTAAGGATGGAAGAAACCTGACACTCACTGTATCCCTCTGCCAGTAAAACCAGAATTGAACCCTTTTCAGTGCTCAAAACTTCTCTTTTCGATTCTTCTGGCATGGTCAGTAGATATTTTACTCCAATTAATTTGAGGTACTTTTTATACTTTTCCTCATTAACCAAGAGCTGGTTCAGGTGATCACCTAATTTTTTTTTTTACTTCATTAAGCAGAATAAGGTGCGTCAGTGTTGGAATTCAACAGACAGTGGAATGGAAAGTCTGCCATACATGTAGAGATGGTGATTTATGAAAAAAAATTGAGAGCTGTGACATTTGCTCATTCATTTAATTACTTTCTTCTTACCTACTTTCACTCTTCTTACTTAATTCCTTACATCTTTATTTACTTATCTTCTCTATTTATTTGTCAGGAACAGCTTGGACTTCCCTGTCTGAACACTAGGGGGACGTTTTGTCGTGTGCCATGTGCTTTTGTCTTGTGTATCACCAGTTTGCCTTGCTCTATCCTTAATCCCCTGTTCCTTGTGTTTCAAATGATTGATCCCTTTATTTATACCAGTTGTCTTGTGTCTCTTGGTTGCTGTCATTTTTGTATCTGTCATGGCGGGACAAAGGCGAGTGAGGATCCAAATGCAGTTTTTAATCGGCCAACACACGAAACAGAAAAACAGTCAGGCAGGCGACACAAGGCAGAACGAAAAGGCAATGGGAACAAACAGAAACACACAACATACCAACAACGACTAACACCAGGTAAGTGAACAAACAGTAGATATAGCAAACAGGAACCAATCACAAATCGGAGAACAACACATCTGGAGGAAAGGATTGAGAGCAATTAGTGTCCATGGTGACAAATGAGTGGGCGGAGCAAACAATTAACAGCAGGGCAAGACAGCAGACAGAAACAGGACAAAAACAGACAGACTACAGTATCTGTGTCAGTTTTCCTGTTTCTGTGTTCCCAATGTTTCTAGCCTTGGTAAATTTTTCCCTAAATAAAGCCACTTTTGTTATCCCTTCATACGGCGCGGAAGTCAAAGTGACCACTAGGGGATGACCCAGAAACAAGCTTCATTTCATCTTTAAAGCATCAAATCCTCTAAAAACACGAAAAAACCTATTTACCTAGTAAAGTTTATACTCTCAAGATTTTTTTAAGCCCACACACAAAGCATAATGATTCACAGCCTTCATACTATTAGAAAATAATTTTGGAGAAAACTGACCTAGGTGGCGCTAGACCGGTTTTTCCCTTACCTTTAGACGCATCTCTTTCTTCAATGGGGTAATATATTCCAAAACAAATATTCCACAAAAATCCACACAGGTCCAAGGAACTGGAATCTGTAAGCCTTTTAATCCAAAACGCTTTGGTCACGCCGCAAATATTCCGTTTGTGTTCCGAAAACTGGAAACAGTAGTGCGCCATCATCTGGTTTTCCCGCTCTAACTTCTCATTGGGGTATTCAAAAATTCTAAATTTACGTCATATTTATAGCCCAGGGCCTAACGAATCAAACAAGCCCTCACTTGAGCCAATCGGTGCTTGTATGGCAGAGATAGACGGCTGGGAAGCCAATGATGTCATGACATCATTTTTGGGAACCCGCCTTTGACTGACAATTACTCCTTCCAATAGCAATGAAATAGGCCGGGACCTCTACAGCTCTTTAGCCAATAAGGAGACGATTCCAACGATATGCTGCAACCCCCCTCTCTGCTGCCTGGATCTGCGTGAAAAAGCTGCGCAGAAGAATTCTTGCGTAATCCTTGACCTTTTGTCCCTCTCACAGCTCAGGGTGTCAGGTTACAGGCCTGTTTTCACACCAGAGTAGTAAACAGAGAGTCTCTGCTTGTTTTAGGCCTTTTAAACTGAACATGCAGTCTTTTTATTCAAAGTTATACATTAAAGTATTAAAATTTTTTTTGGTGAAAGCCAAGACATGTGGCTATGACCCTCAGTTGTTATTTGGTCCCTAACATGTTCCAGAAAAATAAGATTAATCAGTTTATCAGGTAAACAACCCAGGCGGAAATGAAAAACTTCCATTCTAGCCTCTGTAACTTTGTGCCAGTAAGGCCTAGAATCAATCTTGTATCTGAAACTATAGAATCTCTTCTTTCCAATGAGACCAGGCTCATCCCTGTGTGTCAAAGTATGTGGGAGCTGTACCACTTTTTGTTGGGTAGGTCATGTAGGCGAAAAACCTGCAAAAGGGGTTAAGACACCCGTGTTCCCTGACACTATTAGTTAATTCCTTCCTTCCTTATTTTCTTATCTCCTTTTGGCACGTAACATGTATTGTATTTTTTACCTACTTATGTTTCTCAATTACTTACATATATATTTACTTACCATCGTATCCAGTTTATTTATTTACTTTCTTATTTTAATATTTGCACATCTTTGTGTATATTACTCATTTATTCATCTACTTAATTAGTGTATTTACTGCTCGCTCACTCGAAGGTGTATTAGTTTACTTACATTTACACACTCACTCATTCATTAAGCATCATAATTCACCTTAAAATACGTTCAATCTACATTTACATGGACAGGAGTCATGTAAGCCTGAGCAAAAATTGTATTTGCAAATGTGAAGTTGACTATACAAAGAAGACGCAAATTCAGAAGTGTGACGCTGCATTGTGATGCTGTCACTTACAAAGCTTTTAGTTCAAATGTATTATTGGAATGAAAACAGCAGTCTGGATTGAGGCTTGGATTAATTTAATTTAATTGTGGCCTAATAGGGTAATGACTATAAGAAGTAATTAATAAACATCGCTTTGCAGTCTGTAGGTTTTTATTTCCACCGGTGTATCTATATTTAAAGAAATAATGGACTCCGAATTGAGCACTATAGATTTACATAGTACACTTCTTTTCTTATCTTTTCTTTTCTTTTCTTTTCTTACATTAATAATTGCTTTAAATTATTTTTAAAAAAATCTAATTTATTTTGCCTGAATGTCTTACACGAGGGAGTATTTTTCTTGCATTCAATCACATTTAACAGTAGATGGCACACAAACACACCAACTGATTCATTGTTGCCCTGTGTACACAGAGTCTGCATGTTCTTCCTGTAGTGTGTGTATTCTGCTTTCCTCCCCCAGTCTAAAGACATGTGATATATAGTGATTGGCATCTGTGTATTTTCTGTAGTGTACAAATTATTGTGTGTGTGTGACCCTGGAGTCTATCCTAGTGACTGGGGAATAAGCTGGGTAGACCCTGGATGGGGTAGCAACCCACCACAGGGAGAATCACACACACACATACACACACACACCCAATGGACAATTTATAGATGTCTATCAACATAGATTGCAAGTCTTTTGACTGGGAGAGGAATCTGGAGAACCTAGAGGAAACCTCCAAGGCACAGGGAGAACATGCAAACTTCACACAGGGGTGGAGATGGGAATCCAACCCCCTGCCCCAAAGGTATGAGGCAAATATGCTAATCAGTAAACCACCATGCATATAAATAAATTATTGTGCCACATGTAGTACATTTCTTATGTATACACCTGTTGTATAAAGCAACATCACACTCACAATCATGGCTGTAATTATCTATGGACAATTCACAGCCGAATTAGAGCTTAAAAATTAGACTGAATTTTAAGTTGATATGCTAATATATGGGGCTGTTTTTAGAACAAATTACTGTTCGTGCACATTTTGTAAAACCCTCATTTCAACATGTTATGCAACCGGCAACAGAGAGTGAAAGAAGACCAGATTAAATATATAACCTATACAAAAACTATACCCTGCACAGTGCTGAATAAGCCTCATAATCATGCAAGCGAAACTGCTAACATGTAACACCTACAGCCTCAGTGGAAAATTACTGCTGTGGCTGGGGTGTTTGAATACAGAAATACAGACAGTCTTTAATTGATCAGGGTTGGTGTGTATAAAGATGCTTAGCCTTAAATTTTGGTCCTAAATGAAAATCACACACACACACACACACACACACACTCACACACACACTCACACACACACATTGGCTCCGATTCGTATGTCTTAGGATCTTGAAGAACAAGCTTTTATCCTTAAAAGCAGTCAGAGTACTCCAGACATGTCTTAAACTGTGAAGAGATGTGAAAGTTCAGACAGTAGAGTGCACTACGATTATTATATGATCTTTTTTTTATACATCTAAGCAGTTGATGGTTAAAGGCCTTGCACAGGAGCCCAGCAGTAGTAACTTGGTGATTCTGGGATTAGATCCCACAACTTTCTAATCAATAGTCCAACATTTTAACCAGTGAATTTCTATTGCCCTTTTGTGTGTGTGTGTGTGTGTGTGTGTGTGTGTGTGTGTGTGTGTGTGTGTGTGTGTGTGTGTGTGTGTGGTACAGAAAAAAAATAAATACTAATCTTTCCAAATATCTATCCATTTTCAGATCATCCTACACACGGTCCTGGGGAATATGGACCTATCCCTGGGAAATATGAGCACCTTGGGCAGGTTGTCAACTCATTGCAGTGCACAATTATGCACACAATCGTTTTAGGCAAATAAGAAATGCCATTCAGGCTACAATGCATGTTTTTGGACTGGGGAGGAAACCCCTAAATCACAGGGAGAACATTAAACCTCCACACACAGAGCTGAGGCTAGATCCAAGTGTCCAACCCTAGAGGAGTGAAGCAAATGTCATGCCCCAGTAATCAGTAGCTGTTATCTAGAGATATAGATATAGTCACATACGTATACAGTAACTTTAAAAATAATTTTTTCTATCCCACCCTCCACAAACACTCTGGCTAGTTTATTGCCTATTTAATTTGCCCTTTGGTGTGAATGTGTATGTTAATGATGTACTGCGATGGACTCATGTCCCGGTGTAGGCTCTGACCAGGATAAATCAGTTACTGAAGATTAATGAACAAACACTTTTTGATGTAAACAGGAAACTACTCTTGCTTGTGTTCATGCTTGCAAAGTGCAAAAAGAAGCTGATGATTGATGTGCCAATCTGTGCATAGTGGAGATGTTTCTTGTATTCATATATGAGACATGTACACATGTAGCCATACAATGCAAAGTCTCTCTCTCTCTCTCTCTCTCTCTCTCTCTCTCTCTCTCTCTCTCTCTCTCTCTCTCTCTCTCTCTCTCTCTCTCCCTTTCTCTCTTTCTCCCTGAAACATACCCACACCCACAGAGCAGTCTCATTAAATCACAGTTCCTCTATCTACACACCACTTTCCTTTCCTAGGCATCTCTGTAAATCTGTTAGTTCACCAGCCGAGGAACAGCAGGACACTTGTACAGAGATATGAGATGTTCCCTTCACACTGGCTGTATTAATGTTTTATTAGTCAGTCCTCAGCAGCTGTCCTGTCCTCCCTCATACGCATTTTATCCCCAATACCTGGCAAAACCCAAAGCTACGTACAGTACATGCTGCAAATTAATGCTATCTCCAGTGTTTCAAGCTTTAAACCTGTGGTATTTAAATACCTCCTCCTAACCTTTTCTCCACCTGCTTAGGAAATAGATCTATCTCTATTTTTAAGCAAACATCCGCTTTTATATCGTTCCCGATTTTCCTTAATCAGCTCAATCTCAACACCATACTTACCCCATTTCTGTTTCTAATTTTGCAGTGGGTGCCAGTTTCTCCCACCTGTCTATGCTATTTGCTCCACACATCACATCATCAGACCAAATACCACTCAAGCATTGATCATGACAAAGAAAACAAGTGGGTTTGCAGAGGAAGACACGACCTCCATTGGCACGTCTAATACCTTTTTGTGGTGCCAATCGTTTTCTAAGGTTTATGTGAGTTTCATGATTGAGGGGAGAGGCTGAGATGCTGTGCACTTTAACACATTTCTTCAGTTCGCAACAGTCTGCTGCATCTCGTGTCACGTATAGCACCACAGCATGAAAGCTTGCATTCATAATGCCGAGTTCTCATCCCTTCTCTCTCTGAATGATAAATACTTTCCTTTAGTGCACTTGCAGTCATTGGCTTGAATAGCTAAGATACTTTATCCAATTGCATTTGCTCTATAAACATAGATTGACAAGCAGATTTTTTTTCTAAATATTTATTTGCCACTAGTGGCACAGTGGTGCAGTTATTCTTCTTAATAGCAGCTAGGTGTGAATGAGTATGTGTGTTTGCTTGTGTATCCACTGTGTTCATGACTTTGGCCAGGATAAGTGGTTACTAAGTTGAATGAATAAATTAATTAATAATTTTTCACTACTTATTTATTGTTTAAATTAATTTAAAAAAATAAAAAATAAGTAGACTTAAGCACTTAGCATACTCAAAAACATTCCATGCCAGTATTATTGCATTAATTCATTAAAGCATTTGAATCATTTAAATAATAATTCAAAAGTGTTAAAATATGCTAATTATTTAGTACTTAATAAGGTTATGTTCCTTTATTAAGCACAATCTGTGTAAAGTTGCTGCTAAAAAATACAAAATCTAGACTTGCTTTTTATTTCAACTCTCATTCTCCAAATTAAAAAAAAAAAACAACTAAAAGGTTAGTCATTTTCTAAATTTCTATAATTGTTGTTTTCTGATCTTCTAACCACTGGATTATCTTAACAGCCAGGAAGACAACAACAAATACAATAATGTCCAACAGAGACAGCAGCATGTGCAATGTTCCAAGCTGTAGAGTAACAGTCAATTTGGTAGGTGGTTATGGTTAGAGTCATGCTTAAGGCATAAATAACGGTCTTTCTGACACCAGTCGAGAGCAGCAATAGGGGCTGCACTTGCATGAAGGTCACTGGTGCGCCAGTGCACTCTTATTCCTGGGACTGAAAAACAAAGTGAATAGCAAGCCTTTAGAGTCTGTCTCATAAATCAAAGGTTTATTACATTTTTTATGTTTCAGCCTATTTATTTTTTATCTTTATCCTATTTTCTTCGGTTGTTAATTTTTATAATCTTCCGTTGGTCTATGTATCTCAAATGTTCCGGACCTGTTTCCTTAAAAAAACTCTCAAGGCCTGACTGGACGGTTATTCTTGGAAATTGTCAGAAAATCTTTACTGGCTAGCATTCGGCGCTCTTACCCCCGCAGCCCGGGTTTGATTCCCCATTAGGGAAGTGTACTGTTTTATCACTATATGTTATGTATGTATGAATATATAATGTATATTTATCCCATATAATCTTATATGTATATGTGTGTATGTTCATACTGTATATATATTTTATATATGTATGAATATAAAGAGTGTATATAGAATGTAGAATATATATACATACATATATATATATATATATATATATATATATATATATATATATATATATATATATATGTATATGTATATGTATATACATTCTACATTCTATTTGTATATGTTTGTTCTGCATTTCGATGCCTTGTACTAATGTACAATGACAATACATTTTAATCTAATCTACGCTAATCTAACCTAACCTAACCTAAACTAATCTAATCTAATTTTATACCTTGGTCTTTACACAATTTGGTGAGTATTTTTGGATCTTTAAAATAATGTACCTCATAGTGCTAGTGTGCAACCCGATATTTTAGTTATTTTGTGTAAAATAATGAATATGTCACTAGTATGACATTCGACATACACATTTCTTCACTAAATAAACTTGAAATCGGTTTCTGTAGAAGTGACACAGGACCTGAACACCTGCTTCCATTTGTTTCCTATTAATCACTACTTTAATTGTCTTTGCAAAGACCTGCTGCACTTGTAGATTTCATCTTTTTTATGTGTAGCGGTTGTGTGGTTTCCTGTTTAGTATTTCTTTTGCTTTACCAGGTGAATCATTGTCTAATTATCATTGGCATCAATTTTAATATGTTACTCAACAGTTGTGCTCAACAGATTTCTACCGGTGTCTGTGGTCGTGTAAACTTTGCGGTCTCCTTAAACTTTCCTACAGAGTCATCCTGACATTTGGCACTTTGCAATTAGGCATGTGTTTATGACCACATGTACTTTATTTTACAGCATCTGATGTGTCAACAACTAGTTTGACATCAGTGTCAGTGACAGTCATCTTTTTCTCCACACTGTGATCAAAAAATCTCCAAAGAACACACTCATGTGGGTTTTGCTAGCATTTTTGCTCTGATATGAAAATGTTACAAAGATATAATGAAAAATATATAGATTAAAAAAAAGCCAGTTGATAGTCCTGAGCATTTAAAACACGAATGTGACATCACATGCCATAGCAACATGGTCTCTGGGTGTCAGGGTGGCATGGTGGGTAGTGTGCCTCTTGATGGGTTGATCTTGAGTACAAGTTACTTTCTGTGTGGAAATATGCCCAGTACAGGTTAAATACATCTGTTTGAAGATTATGTAGCCTAGGCTGTAATTGTAATCAGTCCAGCTGATAACTGTAGCATCATTAAGCTCTCACATTCATTGATCAAAGCAAAAGTGTACAGAATATTGACTATAGTACAGAATATTGTCAAGTAATTTATATATTTTTTCTTTTAAAAAGATTATTGCGAGAAATATAATTTTTAGTATCTAAGTTCATAGTGCATAGTTAATTTTTTTTTTGACTGGTTGAAAGATAAGCATCTTGATTCTTAACATACTTACTGTAGGCTTAACATACTTAGAATATTGACTACAGAATAATGTCAAGTAATTTATATATTTTTTCTTTTAAAAAGATTATTGCGAGAATTAGAATTGATAGTATCTAAAGTCATAGTGCACAGTTCTTTTTTTTTTTTTTTTTTTTTTTTTGGTTGAAAGATAAGCATCTTGATTCTTAATTAACATACTTAGGATTAGAAGGCTTAAACCTATACTGTATGTCCTATACACTGCCATGCCACATGGGCTTTGGTTGGCTATATGTGTGTAAAGGATATGATGTCTGTAAAGTATCCACTCTAACACGTCTGAAAATTATATTCTATATTATTCTTCTCAGACATTAAAGTATATATTTTCAGACATATAAGTAACAGCAAACTTTCCCCACTGAGACAGTCACACCTTTGATCTATTGCAAGACTGCTTGTAGAAAACCACAATAGGCATCATACTCAGCTGAAAAACTGGGTTAAAGCTGATGTATCTTTGATATCACTTCGAACTATTCTAAAATATGGGTAAACACTAACAAACAGGATTGAGATTGGAAGAAACTTGGCCTTTAAATTCATTTAGAAGCTTGAAATGGTATAATAGACATGTCTCTCTAAAAGGCTTTTTTATTATCGTCAATATAACTAATGATTGTGAAAGAACGTCATAGAGCCCTGTCCTCAAACCCACTGAACAAATTTTTGGATGAATTAGAATGCAGACAGTGCCCCAGACCTTCTTGTCCAACATCAGCGTCCAATCTTACTAATACTCCTGTGGCTGAATGGACAAATCCCCACAACAATGTCCCAAAATCTAGGGGAAAAATATCCCAGAAAAGTGGTACTTGTTATAACACCATAAGTACCAACTCCATATTAATGCCTATATATTTGATTTTTAGCAAGCACGTTCGTTCAGATGTTTATTTCTCTTTGGCCACATAGTGAACGTCTTCTACCTTCACTGCCTGTGTAGTACTCAAGGGATCAATGATGGAGCACCCTAAGTGTTTTCTTAGTTTCCAGGTGTTCCTCTGAGATTTCAAGTTTTACTTTTTTTATATTTAGTGATATAGGTATAGATAGTAAATATGTACAACAGTGGGTGTGTTTCACATTGCTACTATGAAAATGTGAACTTTCAATTTTAGACATGGAAAAGACACAAACTACCCAAATATCACCTAGACAAATATTTTCCCCAAATCTATTTAGTCTTTTGATATTTATTTATACCTTCAGAAGGGTGGTTTTCCCATTTCTCAAGCTAGCAAAGTTAGTTCTGAAGACTAATACTGTTAATAGCAATTAATTTAGTTTTTAACTGATATACCGACTGTTCAAATTGACCAGTGTGTCACCTTTAATGTGCGGTGAGAGAGAGAGGAGACAAAGATAATATGTTTGAGAGAATGTTATTGTAGGGTAATACAATTCTCTCCATGAGGCTTAACCCCAGGGCAAATGGATAGGGTCGTATATCATATTAAAAAAAAAAATAATAATCCATAGCATGACCCACGGCGCAACCTAAGCAGGCTGCAGGGCTTGAAAACTACTGTGTGTATAAGAGAGTAGGTTAGATGACTGGAGAAGGGTTGTTCTGTTGGTTGCAGAGTGAGAGGAATAGTCTGAATATTTCATCAGCCTACTCTCTAAAAATACAGAGGAGGAAAAAAGGGAATCAAATTTTGATAGCATTTAGCTGTACTTCGTCTTCCATCTCCCGACCACCTCCATCCTGAATGATCGTTCTATCGCTCGTTTTTGTCATTCCTGTGACATTCCTTCACTCTATCAATCTTTCTCTGTCTGTCTCAAGCTCTCTCCCTTCTTGTCTGACTCACATGTCTTCAGCAGGCTTGCTTGTGATGCAGGAAAGGTCTCCCTGGAGGCAGTTGCTAAGCAACTGGCTGCTGTTGGATTATGGGTTAAGTTCGAGGCAAAGAAACGCAACCATGCTAGATGGTGTATGTGTGTGTAATGGTGAAACATAAGACATTGCTTGTATGTGCTGTGTTTGAGAATCTGTGTCGGCATGTATGCATGTGCTTGTGTGCGAATGAGGGTAAAAACACAAAAAGTCAGTTTTAAAGTAACATGTATTCCCATTGCCATTTTTCATGTATAGTATTAGCTAATTTAAGGAAATCACTCTCCTGCCCAAAAGCTCTGAGCACTTAGCAACAGACCCCTCCCCATTCTTTCCTGCCCTTTCTGACTGTTTTCAGTTGCAGTGCACATGATTAGGATAGAATTAGTGACCAACTGATGTGTCAATGACAGTCAGAGACAAAGAAAAAGTTACATTTTACTTAGATCCAATCTAGTTGGTTGGGTAGAAAACGAACTACAGTAAGTGGGAGCAAGGGGGTATATTTTCAGAGCTAGTATTGAGCTAGCTATTGAGCAAATTGATATGGCATCTCAGATTCCCATGTAGGACTGAACATGTGACACAGGTCTATGACTCTATGAAGCAAATCTCTGACACATAAAATAGTAAGACCTGTTTAGAGGTTTAGACATGACAGCATATGTTTTTTACAGCTGTTTCTCACCCTACTGGGATCCATATTGTGAATCATTCCTTCATAATCCGTGGCGATGCAGAGTGTCTGTCTGTGTGAGCGTGTGCATGTATGTAGTCTGAAGCTTGTAATATGAATGAATTCCGCTGTCACTCTTTAACTGCCTGCTGTTCTGGGAGCTTCCAGATGGAAAGGGAGGGAGTAAGTGAGGGAGAAGAATGGTGAGAGAAAGTGAGCAACACCAAGAAGGGAGGGAGAGAGGAACAAGTGAGGAAGAGAGAAAAAAGGGAGAGAGAAAGGGAAGAGCTTAGAGCTGTACTGAAAGGGAAAGAAGAGACAAACCAAACAGGAAGTGAAAAGGGGAAAAGGAAAAGACTGGTAGGATCTAAAGGAGTTAACGCTGGAAGGAGTTATAAGAGTAAACTAAATAACTGAAATAGGAAAAAAATTTTTGCCTGGAACCGTTGTCGTTCTTCTGCTCCGTTGTACTTCTCTCAACATCTTCTCTCGACACCTTTTATTTACCTGCAACCCTGAAAGTTTCCGTATCAAGAGAGGAAAAGAAACGAGAAAGAAGCAGGAAGAAGACTGAACTCTTTTCTGAATCTGCAAACTTGAACCGTTCTAAAGGTATGAAGATTCTAAGTGGTTTGTACCTGTAGCACTTTGAGGGATGTACAGAGTTTTGCTCAACAAAGTCATGATGATGAGGACAACAAAAAAATGAGATTCACTTAAAAAGAAAGATTGATGCAGATAGTCATGGAAGATACTGTAACTGCATGCTGGCCAATGCTTCATGACACAGGCAAACAGATAGAGAAGACGATATATCAGCATCTCTGGTAAGAACAAACAACTCAACAAGGTTTGCCTGAATTTCTTCCTTACCCTGATCTTATGATAGACTCCAAGTTTTAGAAACCTGCTGTGTGGGAAAGCCATTCCACTGTGAGCTCAGAACAAAAGAGAAGACCTCAGAGACATTGTGGAGAAGAAGAAGAAAAAGAAAAAGAGGTAGAAGACCAGGAGAAAGGAACAGAGAGCCAGAGCTGGCTCTGAAAGGAACAAGGGAACAGGGGGAAAGGGTGAAGGAGAGATGGGACTTCGGGAGCTTTTGTGAAGGCTTGAAAGAATGGAAGCAGCTCCGAAATAAAAAGCAGAACAGGGAGTCCCTGCAGTCCGCCTGGTACAATGTGTGGTGAGTAAAATAATAAGACTTGGAATAATTTAAATGGGACGATGGAAAAAGAGAATGTCTGTGGTTGTGTGGGTGTTTGCTTTCTTTGAATGTACCTCTGACAGGTCTAGATTATATGTTTTAGGAAAAATATTGTACAAAATAGATGCTCAGATGCTTAGGTCTCTCGATCAACCAGGATACTAATTTTCATTTCCACAATTTTCATGCTGACTAAAAGATTTTGAAAACAATTTTGCAAATGTATTCTTTAATGACTTTATCCTTACTGCGATGGCTAAGAAGATACAAGTGTCAGAAGTTATAAAGTAGGCCCACAGGATCCAGACTGAATCCTGACATTATGAAAAATATGCATCAAATGATCTTTAAATGTGGCTTACTGTAAACCAACAACCACTCACTCTATAAAGCTACTGTTTATGTCCTTAACCATTCGTATTTAACATCTTATTCTCTTCACTTGGATAGCTGTACAATAAGCAGCTAATAAAAAAGCACTTGATCCGGTGCATCACTTTTTTTTTGCATGAATTAGAAATTCAAGAAGCTTCAAGAAAGTTTGAGGCTTAGGATGAGGTGGAAAATGCTCTGTCTACTGTTGATGGTTGCAACAAATGACTGGACAGAACATTAAAAATAGTATTTATTTTTATTGATTTATGTCATATGCTGACGGTTAATTGTGTGCACAATTTAATGTTGCCAAACATAAGATCATGAAATCGTGTGTAGTCGATGTAGCCCATTTTATCATGCTTTTTGAAGTCTCACAGTTAAAATTATTCTAATTTTGACTGTCATGATTAAAACAGATCAAGTCTCATAGGGAATCAATATATACCAGTTATATGCCGGATTACTAGTTAGAGCAGAACCTCATCCGATAAAGAACATCTTTATTTCACTCATGTTTTGTTTTGAGAAGACAGTGTTTAATCACTTAAATTCAGGGTTCAGAGATATTAGTCATTGTCTATTGATTTACAGAACTGATCAATTTCTGACCCTAAGATACATTAGTGTGCATCTTCATTTGCTGCCTTTTAGAAAAAGTTTAATGTTCTTGTCTGGTTTGCCTGTACTTAATACAGTCAATGTTATTGACATGTGGGTTAATGTTGATGCATTATATTCTTCTGTTCCACTTGCTTTCTGAAATGCTGGTCCTTCTGAGACCATGGACCTAATCTACAAATATTTCTCTGTGCAACATTTTCGGATTTTTGTGTTCAAATATTAACACTGTTCAAATGGTTGCTTGGAGTTGCAGTATGTTAAAGATTGACATCAAGGTTTCAACAATTATTTAAAATCTTTTACAGTTTGTATTTCTTTGCATTTTCTTGATAGGGCAGAATAATATGGGGCTTGATTTCACATAACATGAAATGATAGCTAATACTTTACCATAGTATAAAATTGTCAACGATATATAAAAGCAAATATGTACGTAAAAAAAGTTGTTGAATTGTAATGTGGACAAAATTGCTATTCAGATTTATTTTTTCATAAAACATGATAATTAGCTTTATGTGACATGTTGAAAACTAGCAGAGACCAACTTTTAGATAGATAGATAGATAGATAGATAGATAGATAGATAGATAGATAGATAGATAGATAGATAGATAGATAGATAGATAGATAGATAGATAGATAAATAAATAGTGACCACAGTTTTTTTCTTATAGAACACATCCATTGACATGTCTGCTTTAACAAGAAAATGTTCAAATAATTTTAATTTCTTTAACCATATGTTGCCTTTTTGTGTTTTACACAAAAAAAAATGTTATTTAGTTGTTCTTTAACATTTGCTCTTAAAAGAGAAATTACTTGAGATACTACATAGAACCCTGGGGTTCTTTCTAGAACCCTTAGAGAGCAATATTTAATATTTTACATTAAAACAGTTCTATTCAAATGTGCATAAGGTGAAATCAGTGTCATTTTGTATTTTCTTTTTTTTTTTTAGAATTTGTCTATATGTAGAAAATGCCTAATAGAACCATTGGAAGTTCTGTATACAACCATTCAATTCAATTCAATTCAAGTTTATTTGTATAGCACTTTTTACAATAGACATGGTCTCAAAGCAGCTTTACAGAGAAGAAACATAGAGCAGAAGGTACACATAATTAATGATAAAGGAAATAACGAATAATAAAAGTAAAATAATTGACAGAATAAAAATTCTAGATTATTATTAGATATAAATAGTTCACAATCTGTATGTATTTATCCCCCTATGGGCAAGTCTGAGGTGACTCAGGCAGCAGTGGCAAGGAAAAACTCCCTTAAATTGGTAAAGGAAGAAACCTTGAGGGGAACCGGACTCAAGGGGGGACCCATCCTCATAAGAGTGTTGCATAATCACAGGATCTAAGGCTACAAAAAAGGGTTATACTTAGAACCAACAAAGGTAAGAAGGTAAGAATGGTTCTATATTTTGTAAGACTGTAGGATTCGGTTAAAGAAACTCATTGGAAAATCCAACTGATTAAAAAGATTTATCTTGCTAGCTCATGCTGTGATTGTCATGCTTTGATCATGTTTTCAGATATTCCAAAAAAAAAGACATAAACCTAATACATTTAGTTTTCAAATGGTCTAAATACCACCAGTCAAATGCACATGTACATGCACATGTGTCATCAATGACAGTGTATAAATAGCAGAGGACAAAGTCTGAGGTAAATAGTAATATAAATCTGAAAAATTTAAAAACAAAAAAAACTAAAACAATAACTACAATCATTCAGAGACTGCTGAACAACGTAATTACAAATACCTCATTTTGAATGTGCAATCTGTTGTTTATAAAGAAATATTTTAGGGTAAATCAAAAGTAATTGTGTAATATTTTCACGTACATATTTATCATTTTCGATGTATTTCGATTTATTACATTTATAATCACACCCTCCAGTGTCACCCAAATGAGGATGAGGTTCCCGTTTGAGTCTGGTTCCTCTCAAGGTTTCTTCCTCTTCCATCTATGGGAGTTTTTCCTTGCCTCATCTATAAAATATCCAATATCTCTTTAATAACTTTTGCACTCAGTCCCATAGCATTACACTCCCAACTTCATTCTGCATGCTCTTTGGTAGTCCTGGCCAGGTTCACACCAAACCCTATCTGAGCCAAACAAATTGATCTGGGACTTATCCGACCAAACAGTGTGCTCTTGATATTCACCATGCATTTTTCAGAGTTAATTTCTTGCAGTTTTGTGACAAAGATCAAATAAGGCAAGGTTTTTCTTGGACACCATCCATAGAGTCTGACAGTATGCTATGACTCTGCAGTGTCTGAGCTGTCACAGAAACTCAGATTTTCAGTGATAACCCCGGTGCCAATTATGAAGCATTTGTCCTTCTGTTTTATGGCACTAGACTGCGAAAGTCGGCATAAATTTATGAGGATGCTACCAGCAGCTCTGGTTAGTGGTACTGTTAGTGGCTCATTCTATTCTATACCTCCTGATTACTGCTGCAACAGTGTACACTGAACACTGATCTTTAGTCAGTCTGGCATTCACAGATTATTTAATAACCATGTTCATGCAGTTAACCTGCATGTCAGTGAACACAGGCATATTCAATATTGTTGCTTTGTGGTCTGTATTTTCAAATGGCTTTTTCTGAATATTTGTTCCTGCAAATGTAAAATCCATAAAATTCCTAAAAATCTATAATCAGGATCATCCAGGAGAAATAGCTAAATTAAGCTATACTTAGATATAGCAATTTGTTATGTATAAGTTGTAGCAATTATATATTTCTAATATAATCCATTAAACCAAATCTGATTTGTGCATATGATTGAACACACACACACACACACACACACACACACACACACACACACACACACACACACACACACACAGACAGAGAGAGAGAGAGAGAGAGAGAGAGAGAGAGAGAGAGAGAGAGAGAGAGAGAGAGAGAGAGAGAGAGATTAGAAAGACAGGAAGTGTATGTCTGCAATATGTGGCCTAGATTAGCTGTACTGCTGCACGTCAACAACAGCTGGGACCTTCTCACGATTTTAATCATTTCCACATTCAACAAATTCAGTTTGGTGACTGGGAATGCCAGATTTTATGAAAAATTATTTTTTATGTTTGCTTACATCCTGTGAGTGTGAGCGTGTCTCCAGAGCTATACTTTAGGGACGAACAGCATTCCACTAAAAGATAGTCCCTCAGTTGGTGTTTTGACAATGGTGGTGGAGTGTGCCATCTAACATGTCACTGTAAAATCTCCCATATATCTTTAATTGTGCTCTAGTGGCTGTGAAGGTCATAAAATATGATTTACATGATGTTCATCCTCATTAAACCATTCAGTTAGCCACTGTGTCCTGTATATGGGGCAGATGCATCCTGGAAATTATTTCAACCAGTATCTAGCATTTCAGCCACCATTACTGATTCAGGACATACTGCACTTATTATTAACACTGTTAGTTTGGACATTGCTTGATTAAAGGCAAATACCTTAAATAATTTAGAATGAAACGAAACATGGTCTCAACCTTGAAAATTAGTAATTGACACACTTTCACGTCATCTGTTTTCTTATCAAATTTAACAAAGTTTAAAATTAATGCAACTATTAATAGCCTTCAAATGTAATCTAACAAAATCCGATCACTTCACTGTCACACACAGATGACCTGAGACTTCTGAGATCGTAATGTTGTTCCCTGGAAAAGTGACATTGATACTGATCCAGGAGCAGTCGGTCATAAAGGCTTGAATGACTTTGGCTATGTGTTGTAGTTGAAACTGCTTTGTCAATAGAGCAACAACAGTGCACATATGTCTCCTACCCCAGCTTGGCCAAATATGACTACAGCAGAGGGAGAGAGGGAGAGAGGGAGGGAGGGAGAGAGAGAGAGAGAGAGAGAGAGAGAGAGAGAGAGAGAGAGAGAGAGAGAGAGAGAGAGAGAGAGAGAACAAGAAAGAGAGCTAGGGAGAGAGAAGGGAAAAGAGGACAGCCACCCAAACCCATAAAGAGGTTGATAAAGAGCCTGAGCACGTCCTGGCATCATAAGTCTCAACTCTCTCCAGCATATGAGTCATCAGGCTGTGTTTGTGGGGGCAGCCAGAAAAATACATGTATATGTATGTTTATGCGCATACTAATGTATCTTTAGTATCAAATGTTGTGCTTTTTGGAGCTCAGACCACAAAAATAAATAATGACTAATCATTTCAATCTTGAATGTCAGCATTTCCTAATGCTGTCGATTTGAACGATTTGCTTTTATTCATTAAGAATTACCATTCTCTCTAACAAAAGCAACAGTCTTAATATAAACACCAAGTATGTTAACCTGAGGTAACTTAAATACATCAAGGTGAGCCTCGTTCCTCTGGAGTGACATAGTAAATAGTGTTTTTTCGTTCTTTTCCTCAGTCCTCATCTCTCTTTCTTTCTCTGCTCAGTGGCCCATAGTAATCTCATTACTTCCTTCGTTATGCAATAACCCCCAAACTCTTTTGGGATTAAGTCACTATTTACATGTAGCGTTTGAGAGGTCTATTAAAGATTTGTGTGTGTAAAACTGTGTACAAGCCGGATAACATCCATTAAAACTTGCAAGCTAATTTACTTGCAGTCTATGGAGGATTTTGTATTATCTGTTTTGTCTGGTTGTCTAATGAGTATGGAATTTGGATATTTCAGACTAAAGGTGAATATAAGGCATTGTCAAGGGAAATACTTATTTTATACCTTAAACAGCAGTGTGGATTACTGCAAAGTCACTACTGGAACATTGATTTCACGTGTTGAGTAACAAGGCTAAAGGGCTGGTATTAAATTTGCATAAGTCTGTTTATACCATTTAAAGACAGAATAAAACAATTACTAAATAATTACGGCTTACAATAATGAAAGATTTTTTTTGGCTAAGAGCTATAGCAGTAAAATTGCTTTCATATTACATATTTTTCACACTGTCTCACATCGCAGTAACAAATAAAGAAAGATGTTTTTCCTTACATATACCAATCAACAGATTAGCAATTCATATCATTCTTATAACTTGCCTGTATTTTGCTTTTTTTGTGTGTCCTTTGTTTAAATTGACACTATACTCATATTTAGTCTTTCCTTGTGGTCCAGCGGCAGGATCCCCTGCTCTTATTGTCATGCCCTGACTTTGATTCCCGGGCAGGGAGCAAAACCCAGCCACTGAACTCAAAACCCAGCATCTCTCAGTTCTGGAACCAAGCCCAGATTAAAATAGTGAGGGCTGCATCAGGAAGGGTAAACCTGTTCCAAATCTAATATGCAGATTATCTTTAATAAAAAATATTTTTAAATTAAGCTTAAATATCTAACCTCTTTTGTCCTGATCTATGGATTAAATAAAATTTAAGAATTTCACAATTTTTTTTTCATGAAATACATTTGTGCAATTTAAAAAAACTTGACCCTGTGCCCTTTTATACAAAATTCCATTTACTTGTGCCAATCAATTTGAAGCCGTTCAGTCGATTACTGGCTTTATAAAAAAAATATACAGAAATTTGGGAGCTCTAATAGTTTTGTCTTTCCAAAATAATATAAATAAATAACACATTTTGTGTTTAAATGCATCTAGATTGGAGATAGAAGTAGGCTTAGTTGGCATCAGTAGGCATCAGTTTCTCTAATATTATGATCTCTTAAATGGACTCAAATGACCTTAAATAGTAACAATTCACACAAATCAATTTATATAAATAGTAAAGGTTAATATTAGAGTTGGTACCGGGTTAGTGTTCATGCTACAGTTTACTCTTCCTTCACTGCTAACCTGGCTGATAAAGATAATCTACTAATCCAGGTCATGGTTTACGGTTCAACCCACCAACCCACCGGGACAAAAACTGACATTTTAAAGCTTTAAACTTTCCTCTAAATGCCTTCTTATGTAGTAGCTACATGGAAAATAATATGAGTGTGAGTCCATAGTATGCATATGGGACCATCTACAGCTCCTTGGAGGTCAGAGTAAAATGCCTGAACACTTAAATGTCTGAACATGTTCTCCCATGACATATCAAATCTCCATCAATGGGAGAGGCTGACACGTCTTCTGTGATACACGAGAAGCCTGCCGCTGCATCTTTATTGCACATCCAGCTAGGTCTCACAGCTCTGCTAATCTGTTCAGTGCATCTCTAAGGATGTGTGTGGCATTACAGATGAGCAAACATCTCACTTTTTGTCTCATATGTGTAGTGACCTAGGAAAACCTGTTGGCTGGCACTTTAGCTGAATATTAGCAAAGAGACAAAAATAGTTTCTGCCTATAACATATTTTATAAGTGTGTAATATAGTTCTAATTTAAGTAACCAAAAATATTCATTATTTCATTAAAATATCAAATAAATATTATTTACTTGCTAACCAGCTGTACTGTATATCAAGTTGTTGGAGAGCTGTGTGTCAATATTAACAACATATGCACTAGCAATTAAGTAATAAAATACTGGCTGATTTTGTCAAAATGTAAGCAATGCTTCTACTGATGATGCTGTCACGTCATCAACAAAACAGAGAAGAGCACATATACTCTTGAGACAAAGTTTTAATGGAGTGTTTACGTGACCTTTGAGGAAATGAAACAACGAAACAGAACATGCTGAAAGAATTAGTGATTATTTCGATGAATATTGTTCAGTCGAGTGATGAAATGATGATGAAGATGATGATGATGATGATGACTTTTAACTAACGTGATGAGACAGAAACTAAAGTGGATGATGCTGATGATCAAAATAAACACATTTCCCATTACCGTGTTAATTAAATAGCAGCACAGTCTAATGTTTAGCATAACTACTCTATACAATGCAGTATTGTTTTTGTACAACATTTGTGTAAAGAAAAAATTGTATCAAGTATCCATATAGATATCCATATCAAGGAAAATATGGACAAATATTTTGTTAGCAGAAATTGATCCTAAAGAAGCCACACACTGTTAAGAGGTGAAAGCGAAGGTGGATGCAAGTGCATAAGGTTTTCATGCTGACTAAAGAAAAGAATAAACACACAACTCGTGATAGAACACACAACGCGAACATACTGTAAGGGCTAGGCTAGGAAAACGTGAACATGAAAACAGAAGCAATACACAGAGCAATGAGTAACCAAACAGTACACACAGCCAAACATAAGCAAGTGATGTTCATTGCTCCAACAAAAAAAAAAAAGTGTTCAACATGGACATACAGACGATACAAGAAAGCACAATCTTTGGAAGAACTTTTAAGGTGTTAGGACTGAGGTGCCTTGGTGGTCCTGGGTGCGTTGTCTGGGGTGGTCTCAATGCACTCACTTTATAGCCCATTGATCAAACTGTCTAGCTAGCTCACATTGATTAACACATTCTTGTTAAGGGAGTTTCAGGTAAAATTAGCTTCCCTCTTCATTTTCATCTTCATACGACAAGCTTTATTATTTTAAGACAAAAGTTACACAGTATTTATTTAAAACGTATCATTTGCTATGTCCTTTGAATACTGTATGTCGCTATTTCTAGTGTAGTAAGATTTTAGAAGTATTTCTATACATGGAATACATTTTATTTAGAATTAAAATGCCAAAACTGTCATTTATTAGGTTACAAAGTCAGAGCGAGATAGGGGCATTTCCTTTTAGAGCCTGTCAGCTGAAGGTAATATTAAAGCAGACTGAAATAATAACAACCGGGCGACACAGAGATGACATTAGAATCAAAATAATTGGCCTGTCTAGGATTTTCCAGAGCATATTGTAATTGTTGTGCTTCATTTTGCTACAGCTTTTTTTCTCTTATCCAAAATTCACAGTGCAACACATAGTTTTTTATGCTTTTTTTCAAGTGGGAAACTGCTTGAATTAGTGTAATTGCAAGCAGAGAATTCTTCTTTTGAACTACTACCAGTGAAGATGTACAAATGTAATTACTTTCTATGATAGCTGTACTCATGTTCGACGCACATGAATCAAAGGAGCCTCTGGCTGAATATGTGTTTGATGATGTCACATTACGCATCTTGGTTTAAAACTGTGGAAAATCTGCAGAAAAATTGCAAGCTCTTCTGATATCACAGAGTTTGCCTGATTTTGAGTTCATTTCTGTGAAATCGTAAAGGGACTGAGTAATGCATGGTGTAAATGTGAATAATGGTTTCTATTAACATGTACATGTTTGCCTTTTAATAGAAAAATAAAATAGCCTGACAGACTATATGATAGGAATAATTCTTGTAATATACATTTAGAATGCATGGCCTCTTGTTTAATATACGTTTGTTTGGATTTTTTTTTTTTTTTACAAATTAAAATTAATCCAATATACAGAAGTTTTTTAATTTTTTAATTTTAGACAATCAGTGTTTCAGTGAGAGTCGTGGCGAAATCTTTAAACGCAATTCATTTTCTTACTTTTGTTTTTTGTTGTAAACTAAATTTACAAAGCTATAGTTTTACTCCAAGTTTCAATCAATGCAAAAAAAAGAAGCACATTTTAGGTAAGAAAACTATAGTTTTCAGAACTATAATATACTGTACATGTAATTGGCAATATACTCTATGAAGGGCTTTCCCAGGCCATTACACATATAAGGGCATGTAACACTGTCCAAGATTTTTTTATTGGTCAAGCTAAATTGTTTATGTCTTATAAAAGCAATAAAGGGTAGGACTTTGCTATCTCAGCTTCAGAGTTTCTTTTATTCACGGCTGTGAAGGCGAGAACCCAGACATCCTTCTCTCCAAGTAGGAACACAGCGTGCTGCCTCCCAGGGCACTTTTCTACTCAGACAGCATGAAGTTTTGATTCAGCAACATTTCTTTATGCTATGCTTACATGCCATGTCCTCAAAGGCCATGTCCTTTTTATGTCCTTTTTATTTTATTTTATTTTTATTATATATATATATATATATATATATATATATATATATATATATATATACACAAAATAAAAATTTCACCTACACTGAGCCGAACCTCGGCCCAAATTAAGGCCATTACTGATGCTGACTGCAGCCCAATAACCAAAAGAAGGCATCTCCGAGAGAAGGGCTTAAAAAACAAAAAAATTCTTTGAAAGCCACGTCTCCTCTCACACCATAAACTTTCCCATTTGGAATTTGCAAGGGAGCAACAAACATGGGACATTGAAAGGTGGAAGAAACTTTTATTCTTGGACAAGAAAAAATTTAAACCTGGATGGTCCTGATGGCTTCCAACGATACTAGCATGACAAGGAGATCCCACTGGAGATGTTTTCTACCCGGCACAGTAGAGGAGACTCCATCACGATCTGGGGAGCTTTTTTCCTGGGAAAATGGAGCTTCAGGCTGTGCAGGGGTATCAAACGGTGGCTGGCAATGTGGACATGTTGCAGCAGAAGTCCTTCTTGATTGAGGGCCCTCGTCTGTGTGGTAATGACTGGGTCATTCAACAGGACAATTCACAACGCCCGCCAGACAAAAGACTTCTTCCAGGACAATAACGTCTGACTTCTAGTCCATCTTGCTTCTTCCCCTGATATAAATCCCATTGAGAATGTTTGTGGATGGATGGCAAGGGTAGTTCACAATAACGGACCTCAGTTCCAGACTGTGGATGCCCTTCGTGAAGCTATCACATGGAGCAACATTCCCACCAGCCTCCTGGAAACAGTTGCATCAAGCATTCTGAAAACGACTGTTTTTGACGTTATCAACAAGAACGATGGGGCTACTCACTACTGAGACACTTTTAGTTTTGTTGTGGGTATTTTTGGGCTATGGTCTTAAACATTTGATCAGCTGATGAACTTATGTTTAAACTAATATTTTTGGGCTATGGTCTTAAACATTTGATCAGCTGATGAACTTATGTTTAAACTAATGTTTGAGTTTAAATGCAGTTTAACCATATCCTATGGCTTATATGTGTATACTTGCAAAAGGGGATTCTAGTAAACTGTTGGATTCACATTAAAAACATTTTCCATACTTATAGACTGCTTCCTTTACCATCTGTATTGTAGTTTTTCTAGCATGAAAGCTACAGTAGTTAACAGCTCTCCAGTGCTACACTCTTAAAGGTTTTTATCCATATCTGTTATAAAAGACAATTTACCACAAATGATTTTTGCTTATACTGTATATTGTACTTTCTTTTTCCCCAAAGAGTTCCAAAGCAAGAAAATTATTATCTTAATGAAACAAGGAACACGTTATTTTTTTAGCAGTGTTCATCACATTTATTTCAGGCATTATTTCAGAAAACAGATTGTGTGTGGTATCGAGAGCACTCCTCAAGCCTTCCATCGTGTGGCTGAGGTGACTTTGTAGGCAGACAGAACTGGGCTACAGATGCTTCATCAGGGGAACCTGTTAGCTATTTTCAGTCTTTACAGGTTGAGTGGTGTGTCTCCTGTACTAATGGCTTTCACTGGGCCTTCCCAGAGAAAGGCTATGCATGACAACCTGAAAATACAATATCTAGTCATTATCATGTAAAAAAGTTGTCCAATTATTAATACTAGTCTGTTTTTAGGTTGCTTTAGCAGTTTCTCATGTTTCAAGCATTCTTTGCTGCTTTAACACAACCGATCCAGTTTATGAGCTAATTATTGAGTCTTCTACTTGCTGAGACAGACATTTTAGAGCAGGGGAAACCCCCCCCAAAAAACCTAGATCATATTGACTTACAAGATATTCGAAAAAAATGATGGTGAACCAAGTTAATCTTTTATTCATTTTAAACATGCCAAAAGCAAAGACGGAGAGCTGCTTCTTCACATTCATTTCCCTGACTTAATGTCTTTGCTGAGTTATTTTTGTCCTGCCAGTGCAAACTGATACAATCTGCGGCTGTTGGACCTGATAATGACTCCGCTCCAAGCGTGTACAGAGCTGCAGGGATTAACTCCAGAATGAAGCTTAATCCCGGTAATTACTTTGATTGATTAATGTGCCAATTAGTGTCTCTGAGATCTCAGCAGAGTTTTCTAAATCTCCTGAACTGGACTGACTGTAATTTCACAGTATGCCCCCAGTAAGTTACACTATATGGGAGTTTATAATCAATGTAGCATTCATGATGTAGTAAACAGTGTTACATTCAATGTGAAAATTCGATGTGAAGGTCTAGAGTCAAAACTCTCAATACACTTATTATGTTGGCTTTGTAGAAGCCAACATTCTGTTTTCCTATTTAAGCTTAGACAAAAATTTATCAAGAGTAATTAATGCCTCCTAGGGCTTTCGAGACATATAAACCAAATTCGGAAATGTTGTAGACCCTGGTCTGAAGTTTGTTGCTATTACTTTTCTAAGCCATCCGAGTTCCAGTGCTTCCGGTATCGGGTCTCAAAGTGGCCTTTTTTCACATAGACTCCCATTATAAACTTTGGAGGTTTATAACTCGGCAAGCTTTCGGACTATCTACACCAAACTCGGCCAGCTCCTTTATGGTGATACTCTGAACAGGAATTGGTGTACCGACTGGCCTTTCGGTTGTCCCGCAATTCCGCCCCCTAAATATGCAAAAACAAAAAACTTTTTACAACATTGACATGCCATACATCAAAACACTCAGAACAATGAGGGGAACTTCCTCACAGATATACTGATGACTTCACATGATGTCACATTATGTCACGTGAAAATTAAAAATTAGCACAACATGTGCATGTTATATATCAAAACAGCCTAATGAGGGGAATTACCTCACGTGTATTCTGGTGATGTCACATGCTCGTCTCCACTTGCCTCCAAATGTTTTGGCACCCTAGGTTCTGTCCTCTTGCCTCCAAACATAACACTGATCCTTATGTCCACTCGCCTCCAAAAAACACCAGCCTTTGCGAATACTTGCTTTGTCAAAGCCAACATCAAAGTAAAACTCTAGTTTAGTATTGAGATCTATGTATGCTACATAATAAAGTTTCATTCATGTAAAACTTTTTGATTATTTAACACATTTTTCATTCGTTTCTAACAATATTAATATTTCCCATGTTTAATCTCTCTCCATCACACACACACATATATAAACACATTATAGACCTGTGGCCAGATATATGGCGGTGGCGTTGCCCCAGCTGGAAGCTTATTAACTCAGGTCAAGGTGAGTGGTGTAATAGCCGGGCTCTTTATTACATCCGCTGAACACTCATTGAAACGTTTGGCAGAAATCCAAAGCTACTCGACCTTCAGAGGTACTCATTTGTTTCCCAGCAATTCTACCTCTCTCTGACAGCGAATAGACAATGTGTAACAATGAGACAAACAATCAGAACCACTGCAGACTCTAAGCCTCATGAAAGCCATTAATTGTTTTGCGTATGTCAGGACAGTGTGTTCGAATGATTTAGACTGTACACATGCGTTTGACTGGTTTAGACAACAGCCAACAGCATACCTCTCACAAATCAAAATAAATGTGACATTAACATAATAAACTAAAGTTTCACAGAACAGTAAAAAAATATTCTAATTTATAATTTCGAAGATTTGTTTTCACTGCTACTGTACCTTCACCCATGCCAGTCAATTTTAAATTGGATAATATCCTAGATGACGAAATGCCACGTGTTTTCAGAGTTATGACATACATTTTGATCCATCCACACTTTCAGGTCATCCAAAGTAGGTATCTTATGCATTTAAATAGCTAATATAATGATATTAGTTATTTCATAGATGGAAAGGTTATGAGTGTATACAGACCAAAACAGCTCTATTTGGTTCCTTCCAATCTGTTAGACTTGAATAAACGCCTACCAAGCCATAGTAGTAAGGGAAAAGTGTGCAGGCAGATAATAACACATTAGCAAACTATGTTTCCTGCTAATAAGCTGCTAATAGCAGAGCAAGACATTTCTCCTGAAGTGGGTTGTATACAATGGAGATATAAAAGTCACAGCTCTGTTAAAACAGCATATTTTTGTGATGTAAAGATCTGAAGAAAGCTAAATCACATTTTATTACACCACAGTCTATCAGTGTGGTACATCTTGTCTTGGCAATATTTTCCCACTCTTTCTTGCCAAAATATTCATCAAATTGTAAGGGTTCTCCGGTGCAAAGCCTGCTTCAGGTCTCCACCCTACTAATTTTTAGGTGGATTCAGATCATTCAAAAACATTAATCTTCTTTTGGTTAGGACATTTTTTTTATTGATTTGGATGTCTGCTTTGGGTCATTGTGCTGAAAAATGATATTCATTTTCCTAGCAAACATTTAAAGGTTTTTCACTAAAATTGACTGGTATTTGTAGCTGTTAATGATTCTCTCAATCTTTTTTTATATTATTATTATTATGGCTAAAGAAAAACAGAATTGAAGCATGATTCTGCCACCAAATTGCTGGCATTGGTTTCATCAGACCTTAAATTTTGTCACATGGTTTGGGGTGTTTAATAATTTTTTTGTGTGTGTACAGTATGAACGGGCTTCCATCAAGCCACCCTACCCCATAATTCAGACATGTGGGTAATATGAGAGAGCAGTACTTATCAGCTCCTTTCAAGTTTATGGAGGTATCTTGGCAGCCTCCATGAAAAGTTTTTGTCTTGTCCTTTTATACATATTAGAGGAATGTCCTAGTCTTGGTGATGTTACTGTAGTTCTCTGTTTGTTGATGAAGGCCTTTACAGTTTTCCATTGTACAAATGTTTTGGAAATTCTTTTACACTCACACATGCTTTGTAAGCTTGTTGTGGATCATGTTTTTAGCAGTCAAATAAATCCAAGAAGATCCTAAAGGAACATTCATTCATTCATTTTCTACCACTTATCCGAACTTCTCGGGTCACGGGGTGCCTGTGCTTATCTCAGGCGTCATCGGGCATCAAGGCAGGATACATCCTGGACGGAGTGCCAACCCATCGCAGGGCACACACACGCTCATTCACTCACACACTCACACACTATGGACAAATTTTCCAGAGATGCATGTCTTTGGACCGGGGGAGGAAACCGGAGTACCCAGAGGAAACCCCTGAGGAGGCAGGAATCGAACCCCCAACCCTGGAGGTGTGAGGCGAACGTGCTAACCACTAAGCCACCGTGCCTCCTTTATTTGGGGTTAATCAGGATAATTTCATCAGTGACTGCATATGTTAATTACTATGGAACATGAGCTCGAATGTGATTGGTCCAGTCAAAACGCAACCAGAATCCCATAAAAAAGTGTGCATACTTATACTTGGGATGTGGTACAGTAGCTCAGTGGTTAAGGTGTTGGGCTACTGATTGGAAGGTCATGGGCTCAAATCCCAGGTCCAACAAGCTGCCACTGCTGGGCCCCTGAGCAAGGCCCTTGTTGCTCAGTTGTAAGTCACTCTGGATAAGGGTGTCTGCTAAATGCCGTAAATGTAAGTCACTAAAATGTTTCTGATATTTGTTATTATAAAATGTTATTTTTTTGTCATTTCACACTGAGAGTGGAAGTTTTTTGTTCTATTTCTATTGCACATTCCAAAGAGCATTAACATTGGACATAGTACATAATGTATCATCCAAAACAATTATTATTATTACATAATAAATCATTTTAATGCTTTCCCAGAAGTGAAAATTATAAAAAGTAAGACCTGTATACTTGATTTTGTCATATTATTGTATGGTGTCCATAACACTTAGATCCAAAAAGGTTTGAAACACCAATTTTCATTTCAGAGGCACTTTAAACTAACTAGACATAAGTAAATCAATGTTTTCTGTTATTTCTGTTTCTTTTTGGTTTTGAGGAGTCTGCTTTTTTTAAATACTGTTAAGAAATCACAGAATTTATCCCTACAACACAAAAGATTTACATAACCCACTGTAATTCTCATCTAAGCACGTCACGTCAGAATGACAACCATCACATTTTTGTGAGTCATAAAAGCACTTAAGTCATCACTGAAAGAATAATTACTACTTGGACTATTCTGAAAGCTCTGACTGACAGTTATGACAAACATCATAAACGAATACAACCAAAACATGGCAACAGCTTCGACGATTAAAGGTAGTTGGAAATAGAATTTCAGAATTTAAGTTGGTTTAACTCTATGTACTCTATACTCATGTATACATTATGTGCATTAGACATGATTATCATTATCATTCTCTAGTGATGGCCTCTGAGTAAATTTTTCTTTTTATATTTGTAGCACTTCGCTTTCTGTCTTAAAACAAAGAGATTTGTACAGCGGTTAACATTGGAGAATGTTGAAACAACAGATTTTTCAGTCTAAGGAGAGGACATGATGTGTTTCAACAAGACATAAATGCACGGCTAAGGGCTTTTCACACAGGAGGCAACAAATTGTGCTCCACTTCTTGTGTGAGGGATCAGAATTCCTGCTCAGCACAGCTTTTCATACAGCCGACAAAAAAAATAATTGCTTGCATTTCTGTCACAGTGACCAGACTGAGAGCAATACTGAAAACAGCTAGCATTTGTTCGTGCTATATGTTTAAAACAGAGGTTTGGGAAAAACGTCTTTCATAAATTATTCAGCATTGTTTTCTAACAAACCTGTGTGATTTATTTATTTTTTTTTTACATAATATTTATCATCTTTGTAATATTCTTCTTATGTTGCACTGCAAAGTTATACATTATATGTTTTAATATATAATATTAATGTGTTATTTCATCATTAAACATGCTTTAGCAACATTAATCCACAACATGTTCAAAAATGTTGTTACCAAATTCTCAGAAGATGTTCTGACAACCTTAAAAAAAAAGCTCCAACTAGAACAGGCAACTGCCATAAAAAGTCATGTAGGCTGCCGTGTACTTTTTCTCCTTCAAGTGCCCATTTCTGCCATGTCTCTTGTAAGACCTAAATTTAGCCATAGTAAACATGTTGTTTTTTAAGCTCCCTCCCTTATGGTATTAATGTTGCACAGTGGGCTCATGTAATGTTGGTTATATTGGATTGCATCCCTTAATGCTTTCATACAGTATTAACGGTGTCTTCAGACCGGCCTGCCATCTCTAAAGATACAGTCCTTTATAGACATCTATAACTTTCTCATGAATTGTTTACATATAAGCTACTACAGCACTGGTGAATTCCCGTTTGTTGACTTCTGATTGGCCACAAAGTTTATAATAATGTTCCAATATGTTGGAAACAACTTACACAGACGCGCCAAATAAATGGACGAAAGTTTGCTATGAGGAGATATTTACTTGCAAGGAGTCTCCAATGAGTTTTGTTATAGTCAAGGTGAAGCTGTTCTTGGATAATGACAAATAACTTTTTCAGTAAAATAACAAGCTACATTTTTTATTGTTGCATTAATTTCCAGTGAGAATGAAAAAGAGAGCTTTGTGAGGTAACATTTGCTGCAATGTAAGTGTTCCTCCATTGTTCCACAACCTTAACTGTAACTATAAACACATAAATATGACAAATGATTGCTTCATGCTTTTCTTTCTTTTTATCTTTAGATTTGACAAACTCTTGTCATATAAGAGGAATCAAACAAAAAGGATTTGCATTTGTTCAACAATTTAGCACTTGGCAGAATCACATGGCCTGCTTGTTGATTATTTTCCTATTAAACTACACCTTTTTATTCATAATTTTTCCTCATAATAATTTCCCAAATACATTTATTTTTAAGAAATGATTGTAAAAAAAAAAAAAAAAGATCAGACTATTGTATTTATTCAAACATATAACATGCAACAGAAAGCTAATCTGCCAGGAGAATAAGTCAATATATCATACAAATGTATTAGTGTTAAAATTTGTTTAAAATAATCTCATCGAATAAATAGTTAAAGTAAAACATAGTAAAAGATAAATTGAATAAAAAAAAGATGGTTTAAAAGCCCATAAGTAAGATCTTCCACACAACAGAACATCAGAACTGTAGTGAAGGATGTTTTTAAAATGGTCATCATTTTTTTCGTGTTGATGTTTATCTGCCTGACAATGGTTTCAGGCTACGGAGTGATTCATAGACCTCTGTCCTTCTTCCACACACTCTCTCCTTCTAACTCTCTGTTTCTTCCTACTTACTCACAGAAAACATCCTACCCTTTGTACTACTATATCATGTACATGTGCAAAGGGTTTTATATTCTTTATTTCTCTTTTCTTCATCTCTACATCTTCTCTCCACATTTAGTTTGCTGCAGCGTAGTGCCGCTCTAATTCCCTCAGAACTGTTTGGAGTCATTTGGGATGTGTGTGAGCATTTTTTTCTGACTTGGTCCTCAAGCCCTCCCTAATTGGGTTGGAACTAATCAAGTTTTACTGCTGAATGGCTAAACCAAAGCAGAGAGCAAGGAGAGCGACAAGAGCTACAACTCTTTTCTTCTGCTGGGTTCCAGTGGTGTGATTGCATTGCTGTTCTGTGCACCTGATTAGTTTCTGAATAAAGAAGAGGCTCATGCATGTGATTCAATTGGACAGGTAAAATGTGGGGAAAACAACTGATGGAGACAGACACATCAGTCCACAGGGCAATATTTTTTCCACACACACATTCCAGTAGTGTCAACATGATTTAAACTAATTCCCATTCAATTGATCAACGACACAAGACAGCTTGTTCATGCAGAATTTTACAAGCCATCTGAACATCGGCTTGTCAGAATATTAAAGTAGCGGTTTGAGAATCTATTACAGTCGTCTATATATAGAACATTGTCTTGTTGACCGTTGTATTTCCTAGTCTCGTGTTTTCATTGGCCAGAAAGTGAATGAGATGAAGTAATGATATAATTAAAAGCCAAATAATAAAAATAATTCATGCTACTAGAGCGTTTTATTAATGCATCGAAGCATCATGAAATTTGAGCAGTGTAAAATACTGTAGCAGTTTTAAACATATATAAACCTGTATAAATAATATGAATGTATGAATAATAGGGGTTAACTCTTATAGATAAAATGGGAGGGTTGAATCGGGAAGGGAATCCGTCGGTGACCCCATACGGGCAGCCGAAGGATAACAAATAAAGTAATATTATTTATAATGTTAATAATAATAATAATGATAAAAACAGATAATGTGTTCTAAACAACCATGAATACAAATACCAATAAAGGTACACTATTCATCAGGTACTACTCAGGTGTTTGGTTGGTTTAGTTAGTAATTTATACAGAATTCATGGAATATCAATAATTGTGCATAATGTATATACAGAAGTAAACTGGACTGGAATGAAGTGAAATCAATCTGGAATCAGGGGAGCTTCAGCAAATGGGATGCAGTCAATGTCTGTTGAAAATTCTGTTCCAGGAGGAAGTAGAGGTTGTGACAGTTATTTAAATGAGAGTGGGAGTGCATTATTATTTGCAAATAATAATTTAAACAACTCTACATTTAGATAACAGAAGTGTCTAATGTAATGAAAGCTTCTAAGCAACTGTATTTTAGTTCCCAAAAGTTGTTTTCCATATCAAAATTCATGTTTTTTATTGTTTAGGATTAATGTGATTCTGGTGCTATGTTGTTTACTGCTGTTTTTTTGTTTGTTTGTTTGTTTGTTTGTTTTTGTTGTTGTTTTTTTTACATTTTAAATTTTTTTTTTTAAGATATTAGTAAGAATGTCATTATGGTGTCACAGGAAATAGATGTACAAATAAACATGAAAGTTGAAGCTTCAAAAAGTGATCTGTTTAAACAGTGCGTAAGTACAGATGAGGAAGTTAGCAAAATGGTGCAAGTACGAAAGAACTGCTGCACTATTTTAAACAAAAATATAGGAAGTTTAAGCAAAAAGAAAAATATCAAATCATAGTTACCTGAAGTGTCGTTTTAAAAATCTTTCATCCTTAAATTTAGTATATTTCAGTAATTCTGTATGTAATTCAATTTCAACACTTACTTTTACACAGAAGGTTTGTATTGGAAGCTGGGTGGGAATGGGAACTGGATATGAATTTCAAATCTCCCTGAAATAAGGTTTGGTGCAATGTTTTTTATATCATCAAATCTGGATCAACAGCTAATCCTTTTTAAGCTGATCTACAAGGAATACTGTATACTACCCTATAAAACTATGCAATGAAACTTGTTAATGATCCATGCTACCACTTTTGCAGATATAAAGCAATCACTAGTGTGCTACATACAGTCTGTTATGGTAATTCTCCACCAGCTTTAAGGTCAAGGATGGCTGATAATTCCCTAATCCAGCTC